>NW_027327551.1:0-300000 GCF_047675955.1 Chlorocebus sabaeus
GAGCAGTTTCTCAGAAAGCTTCTTTCCAGTTTTGAACGGAAGATATTTCCTTTTTCACCATAGCCCTCTATGGGCTTCCAAATATCCCTTTGCCAATTCCAGAAGAACAGCCTTAGAGAAAGGCTTCTTGAATGGAAAGATGTAACTCTGTGAGATGAATTAACAGAACACAGAGCAGTTTCTCAGAAAGCTTCTTTCCAGTTTTGAAATGAAGATATTTCCTTTCTCACCATACCCCTCTATGGGCTTCCAAATATCCCATTGCCAATTCCACAAGAACAGCCTTATCGAAAGGCTTCTTGAAGGGAAAGATGTAATTCTGTGATATGAATTAACAGAACAGAGAGCAGTTTCTCAGAAAGCTTCTTTCCAGTTTTGAACGGAAGATATTTCCTTTTCCACCATTGCCCTCTAGGGGCTTCCAAATATCCCTTTGCCAATTCCACAAGAACAGCCTTAGCGAAAGGCTTCTTGATGGGAAAGATGTAACTCTGTGAGCTGAATTAACAGAACACAGAGCAGTTTCTCAGAAAGCTTCTTTCCAGGTTTGAAGGGAAGATAATTCCTTTTTCACCATAGCCCTCTATGGGCTTCCAAATATCCCTTTGCCAATTCCACAAGAACAGCGTTAGCTAAAGGCTTCTTGAAGGGAAAGATGTAACTCTGTGAGATGAGTTATCAGAACACAGAGCAGTTTCTCAGAAAGCTTCTTTCCAGTTTTGAACGGATGATATTTCCTTTTTCACCATAGCCCTCTATGGGCTTCCAAATATCCCTTTGCCAATTCCAGAAGAACAGCCTTTACGAAAGGCTTCTTGAAGGGAAAGATATAACTCTGTGAGATGAATTAACAGAACACAGAGCAGTTTCTCAGAAAGCTTCTTTCCAGTTTTGAAAGGAAGATATTTCCTTTTTCACCATAGTCCTCAATCGGCTTCCAAATATCCCTTTGCCAATTCCAGAAGAACAGCCTTAGCGAAAGGCTTCTTGAAGGGAAAGATGTAACTCTGTGAGATGAATTAACAGAACACAGAGCAGTTTCTCAGAAAGCTTCTTTCCAGTTTTGAACGGAAGATATTTCCTTTTTCACCATAGCCCTCTATGGGCTTCCAAATATCCCTTTGCCAATTCCACAAGAACAGCCTTAGCGAAAGGCTTCTTGAAGGGAAAGATGTAACTCTGTGAGATGAATTAACAGAACACAGAGCAGTTTCTCAGAAAGCTTCTTTCCAGTTTTGAACGGAAGATATTTCCTTTTTCACCATAGCCCTCTATGGGCTTCCAAATATCCCTTTGCCAATTCCAGAAGAACAGCCTTAGCGGAAGGATTCTTGAAGGGAAAGATGTAACTCTGTGAGATGAATTAACAGAACACAGAGCAGTTTCTCAGAAAGCTTCTTTCCAGTTTTGAACGGAAGATATTTCCTTTCTCACCATAGCCCTCTATGGGCTTCCAAATATCCCATTGCCAATTCCACAAGAACAGCCTTAGCGAAAGGCTTCTGGAAGGGAAAGATGTAATTCTGTGATATGAATTAACAGAACAGAGAGCAGTTTCTCAGAAATCTTCTTTCCAGTTTTGAACGGAAAATATTTCATTTTTCACCATTGCCCTCTAGGGGCTTCCAAATATCCCTTTGCCAATTCCACAAGAACAGCCTTAGCGAAAGGCTTCTTGATGGGAAAGATGTAGCTCTGTGAGGTGAATTAACAGAACACAGAGCAGTTTCTCAGAAAGCTTCTTTCCAGGTTTGAACGGAAGATAATTCCTTTTCCCCTTAGCCCTCTATGGGCTTCCAAATATCCCTTTGCCATTTCCACAAGAACAGCCTTAGCGAAAGGCTTCTTGAAGGGAAAGATGTAACTCTGTGAGATGAATTAACAGAACACAGAGCAGTTTCTCAGAAAGCTTCTTTCCAGTTTTGAACGGAAGATATTTCCTTTTTCACCATAGCCCTCTATGGGCTTCCAAATATCCCTTTGCCAATTCCACAAGAACAGCCTTAGCGCAAGGTTTCTTGAAGGGAAAGATGTAACTCTGTGAGATTAATTAACAGAACACAGAACAGATTCTTAGAAAGATTCTTTCCAGTTTTGAACGGAAGATATTTCCTTTTTCACCATAGCCCTCTATGGGCTTCCAAATATCCCTTTGCCAATTCCACAAGAACAGCCTTAGCGAAAGGCTTCTTGACGGGAGAGATGTAACTCTGTGAGATGAATTAACAGAACACAGAGCAGTTTCTCAGAAAGTTTCTTTCCCGTTTTGAACGGAAGATATTTCCTTTTTCACCATAGCCCTCTATGGGCTTCCAAATATCCCTTTTCCAATTCCACAAGAACATCCTTAGCTAAAGGCTTCTTGAAGGGAAAGATGTAACTCTGTGAGATGAATTATCAGAACACAGAGCAGTTTCTCAGAAAGCTTCTTTCCAGTTTTGAACGGATGATATTTCCTTTTTCACCATAGACCTCTATGGGCTTCCAAATATCCCTTTGCCAATTCCACAAGAACAGCCTTAGCGAAAGGCTTCTTGAAGGGAAAGATTTAACTCTGTGAGATGAATTAACAGAACACAGAGCACTTTCTCAGAAAGCTTCTTTCCAGTTTTGAATGGAAGATATTTCCTTTTTCACCATAGCTCTCCATGGGCTTCCAAATATCCCTTTGCCAATTCCACAAGAACAGCCTTAGCGAAAGGCTTCTTGAAGGGAAAGATGTAACTCTGTGAGATGAATTAACAGAACACAGAGCAGTTTCTCAGAAAGCTTCTTTCCAGTTTTGAACGGAAGATATTTCCTTTTTCACCGTAGCCCTCTATGGGCTTCCAAATATCCCTTTGCCAATTCCACAAGAACAGCCTTAGCGAAAGGCTTCTTGAAGGGAATGATGTAAATCTGTGAGATGAATTAACAGAACACAGAGCAGTTTCTCAGAAAGCCTCTTTCCAGTTTTGAACGGAAGATATTTCCTTTTTCACCATAGCCCTCTATGGGCTTCCAAATATCCCTTTGCCAATTCCACAAGAACAGCCTTAGCGAAAGGCTTCCTGAAGGGAAAGCTGTAACTCTGTGAGATGAATTAACAGAACACAGAGCAGTTTCTCAGAAAGCTTCTTTCCAGTTTTGAACTGAAGATATTTCCTTTTTCACAATAGCCCTCTATGGGCTTCCAAATATTCCTTTGTCAATTAAACAAGAACAGCCTTAGGGAAAGGCTTCTTGAAGGGAAAGATGTAACTCTGTGAGATGAATTAACAGAACACAGAGCAGTTTCTCAGAAAGCTTCTTTCCAGTTTTGAACGGAAGATATTTCCTTTTTCAACATAGCCCTCTATGGGCTTCCAAATATCCCTTGGCCAATTCCACAAGAACTGCCTTAGCGAAAGGCTTCTTGAAGGGAAAGATGTAACTCTGTGAGATGATTTCACAGAACACAGAGCAGTTTGTCAGAAAGCTTCTTTCCAGTTTTGAACGGAAGATATTTCCTTTTTCACCATAGCCCTCTATGGGCTTCCAAATATCTCTTTGCAATTCCACAAGAACAGCCTTAGCGAAAGGCTTCTTGAAGGGAAAGATGTAATTCTGTGAGATGAATTAACAGAACAGAGAGCAGTTTCTCAGAAAGCTTCTTTCCAGTTTTGAACGGAAGATATTTCCTTTTTCACCATAGCCCTCTATGGGCTTCCAAATATCCCTTTGCCAATTCCACAAGTGCAGCCTTAGCGAAAGGCTTCTTTAAGGGAAAGATGTAACTCTGTGAGATGAATTAACGGAACACAGAGCAGTTTCTCAGAAAGCTTCTTTCCAGTTTTGAACGGAAGATATTTCCTTTTTCACCATAGCCCTCTTTGGGCTTCCAAATATCCCCTTGCCAATTCCACAAGAACAGCCTTAGCGAAAGGCTTCTTGAAGGGAAAGATGTAAATCTGTGAGATGAATTAACAGAACACAGAGCAGTTTCTCAGAAAGCTTCTTTCCAGTTTTGAAAGGAAGATATTTCCTTTTTCACCATAGCCCTCTAAGGGCTTCCAAATATATCTTTGCCAATTCCAGAAGAACAGCCTTAGCGAAAGGCTTCTTGAAGGGAAAGATGTAACTCTGTGAGATGAATTAACAGAAAACAGAGCAGTTTCTCAGAAAGCTTCTTTCCAGTTTTGAACGGAAGATATTTCCTTTTTCACCATAGCCCTCTATGGGCTTCCAAATATCCCTTTGCCAATTCCACAAGAACAGCCTTAGCGAAAGGCTTCTTGAAGGGAAAGATGTAACTCTGTGAGATGAATTAACAGAACACAGAGCAGTTTCTCAGAAAGCTTCTTTCCAGTTTTAAACGGAAGATATTTCCTTTTTCACCAAAGCCCTCTATGGGCTTCCAAATATCCCTTTGCCAATTCCACAAGAACAGCCTTAGCTAAAGGCTTCTTGAAGGGAAAGATGTAACTCTGTAAGATGAATTATCAGAACACAGAGAAGTTTCTCAGAAAGCTTCTTTCCAGGTTTGAATGGAAGATTATTCCTTTTTCACCATAGCCCTCTAAGGGCTTCCAAATGTCACTTTGCAAGTTCCACAAGAACAGCCTTAGCGAAAGGCTTCTTCAAGGGAAAGATGTAACTCTGTGAGATTAATTAACAGAACACAGAGCAGTTTCTCAGAAAGCCTCTTTCCAGTTTTGAACGGAAGATATTTCCTTTTTCACCATAGCCCTCTATGGGCTTCCAAATATCCCTTTGCCAATTCCACAAGAACAGCCTTAGCGAAAGGCTTCCTGAAGGGAAAGCTGTAACTCTGTGAGATGAATTAACAGAACACAGAGCAGTTTCTCAGAAAGCTTCTTTCCAGTTTTGAACGGAAGATATTTCCTTTTTTACAATAGCCCTTTATGGGCTTCCAAATATCCCTTTGCCAATTAAACAAGAACAGCCTTAGGGAAAGGCTTCTTGAAGGGAAAGATGTAACTCTGTGAGATGAATTAACAGAACACAGAGCAGTTTCTCAGAAAGCTTCTTTCCAGTTTTGAACGGAAGATATTTCCTTTTTCACCATAGCCCTCTATGGGCTTCCAAATATCCCTTTGCCAATTCCACAAGAACAGCCTTAGCGAAAGGCTTCTTGAAGGGAAAGATGTAACTCTGTGAGATGAATTCACAGAACACAGAGCAGTTTCTCAGAGCTTCTTTCCAGTTTTGAACGGAAGATATTTCCTTTTTCACCATAGCCCTCTATGGGCTTCCAAATATCCCTTTGCGAATTACACAAGAAGAGCCTTAGACAAAGGCTTCCTGAAGGGAAATATGTAACTCTGTGAGATGAATTAACAGAACACAGAGCAGTTTCTCAGAGAGGTTCTTTCCAGTTTTGAACGGAAGATATTTCCTTTTTCACCATAGCCCTCTATGGGCTTCCATATATCCCTTTGACAATTCCACAAGAAGAGCCTTAGCGAAAGGCTTCTTGAAGGGAAAGATGTAACTCTGTGAGATGAATTAAAAGAACACAGAGCAGTTTTTCAGAAAGCTTCTTTCCAGTTTTGAACGGAAGATATTTCCTTTTTCACCATAGCCCTCTATGGGCTTCCAAATATCTCTTTGCCAATTCCACAAGAACAGCCTTAGCGAAAGGCTTCTTGAAGGAAAGATGTAATTCTGTGAGATGAATTAACAGAACAGAGAGCAGTTTCTCAGAAAGCTTCTTTCCAGTTTTGAACGGAAGATATTTCCTTTTTCACCATAGCCCTCTATGGGCTTCCAAATATCCCTTTGCCAATTCCACAAGTGCAGCCTTAGCGAAAGGCTTCTTGAAGGGAAAGATGTAACTCTGTGAGATGAATTAACAGAACACAGAGCAGTTTCTCAGAAAGCTTCTTTCCATGTTTGAACGGAAGATAATTCCTTTTTCACCATAGCCCTCTATGGGCTTCCAAATATCCCTTTGCCAATTCCACAGCGAAAGGCTTCTTGAAGGGAAAGATGTAACTCGGACAGATGAATTAACAGAACACAGAGCAGTTTCTCAGAAAGCTTCTTTCCAGTTTTCAACGGAAGATATTTCCTTTTTAACCATATCCCTCTATGGGCTTCCAAGAATCACTTTGCCAATTCCACAAGAACAGCCTTAGCGAAAGGCTTCTTGAAAGGAAAGATGGAACTCTGTGAGATGAATTAACAGAACACAGAGCAGTTTCTCAGAAAGCTTCTTTCCAGTTTTGAACAGAAGATATTTCCTTTTTCACCGTAGCCCTCTATGGGCTTCCAAGTATGACTTTGCCAATCCCACAAGAACAGCCTTAGCGAAAGGCTTCTTGATGGGAAAGATGTAATTCTGTTAGATGAATTAACAGAACAGAGAGCAGTTTCTCAGAAAGCTTCTTTCCAGTTTTGAACGGAAGATATTTCCTTTTTCACCATAGCCCTCTATGGGCTTCCAAATATCCCTTTGCCAATTCCACAAGAACAGCCTTAGCGAAAGGCTTCTTGAAGGGAAAGATGTAACTCTGTGAGATGAATTAACAGAACACAGAGCAGTTTCTCAGAAAGCTTCTTTCCAGTTTTGAACGGAAGATATTTCCTTTTTCACCATAGCCCTCTAAGGGCTTCCAAATATCCCTTTGCCAATTTAACAAGAACAGCCTTAGGGAAAGGCTTCATGAAGGGAAAGATGTAACTCTGTGAGATGAATTAACAGAACACAGAGCAGTTTCTCAGAAACCTTCTTTCCAGTTTTGAACGGAAGATATTTCCTTTTTCACCATAGCCCTCTATGGGCTTCCAAATATCCCTTTGCCAATTCCACAAGAACAGCCTTAGCGAAAGGCTTCTTGAAAGGAAAGATGTAAATCTGTGAGATGAATTCACAGAACACAGAGCAGTTTCTCAGAAAGCTTCTTTCCAGTTTTGAACGGAAGATATTTCCTTTTTCACCAGAGCCCTCTATGGGCTTCCAAATATCCCTTTGCCAATTCCACAAGAACAGCCTTAGCGAAAGGCTTCTTGAAGGGAAAGATGTAACTCTGTAAGATGAATTATCAGAACACAGAGAAGTTTCTCAGAAAGCTTCTTTCCAGGTTTGAACGGAAGATTATTCCTTTTTCACCATAGCCCTCTATGGGCTACCAAATGTCACTTTGCAAGTTCCACAAGAACAGCCTTAGCGAAAGGCTTCTTCAAGGGAAAGATGTAACTCTGTGAGATTAGTTAACAGAACACAGAGCAGTTTCTCAGAAATCCTCTTTCCAGTTTTGAACGGAAGATATTTCCTTTTTCACCATAGCCCTCTATGGGCTTCCAAATATCCCTTTGCCAATTCCACAAGAACAGCCTTAGCGAAAGGCTTCCTGAAGGGAAAGCTGTAACTCTGTGAGATGAATTAACAGAACACAGAGCAGTTTCTCAGAAAGCTTCTTTCCAGTTTTGAACGGAAGATATTTCCTTTTTTACAATAGCCCTTTATGGGCTTCCAAATATCCCTTTGCCAATTAAACAAGAACAGCCTTAGGGAAAGGCTTCTTGAAGGGAAAGATGTAACTCTGTGAGATGAATTAACAGAACACAGAGCAGTTTCTCAGAAAGCTTCTTTCCAGTTTTGAACGGAAGATATTTCCTTTTTCACCATAGCCCTCTATGGGCTTCCAAATATCCCTTTGCCAATTCCACAAGAACAGCCTTAGCGAAAGGCTTCTTGAAGGGAAAGATGTAACTCTGTGAGATGAATTCACAGAACACAGAGCAGTTTCTCAGAGCTTCTTTCCAGTTTTGAACGGAAGATATTTCCTTTTTCACCATAGCCCTCTATGGGCTTCCAAATATCCCTTTGCGAATTACACAAGAAGAGCCTTAGACAAAGGCTTCCTGAAGGGAAATATGTAACTCTGTGAGATGAATTAACAGAACACAGAGCAGTTTCTCAGAGAGGTTCTTTCCAGTTTTGAACGGAAGATATTTCCTTTTTCACCATAGCCCTCTATGGGCTTCCATATATCCCTTTGACAATTCCACAAGAAGAGCCTTAGCGAAAGGCTTCTTGAAGGGAAAGATGTAACTCTGTGAGATGAATTAAAAGAACACAGAGCAGTTTTTCAGAAAGCTTCTTTCCAGTTTTGAACGGAAGATATTTCCTTTTTCACCATAGCCCTCTATGGGCTTCCAAATATCTCTTTGCCAATTCCACAAGAACAGCCTTAGCGAAAGGCTTCTTGAAGGAAAGATGTAATTCTGTGAGATGAATTAACAGAACAGAGAGCAGTTTCTCAGAAAGCTTCTTTCCAGTTTTGAACGGAAGATATTTCCTTTTTCACCATAGCCCTCTATGGGCTTCCAAATATCCCTTTGCCAATTCCACAAGTGCAGCCTTAGCGAAAGGCTTCTTGAAGGGAAAGATGTAACTCTGTGAGATGAATTAACAGAACACAGAGCAGTTTCTCAGAAAGCTTCTTTCCATGTTTGAACGGAAGATAATTCCTTTTTCACCATAGCCCTCTATGGGCTTCCAAATATCCCTTTGCCAATTCCACAGCGAAAGGCTTCTTGAAGGGAAAGATGTAACTCGGACAGATGAATTAACAGAACACAGAGCAGTTTCTCAGAAAGCTTCTTTCCAGTTTTCAACGGAAGATATTTCCTTTTTAACCATATCCCTCTATGGGCTTCCAAGAATCACTTTGCCAATTCCACAAGAACAGCCTTAGCGAAAGGCTTCTTGAAAGGAAAGATGGAACTCTGTGAGATGAATTAACAGAACACAGAGCAGTTTCTCAGAAAGCTTCTTTCCAGTTTTGAACAGAAGATATTTCCTTTTTCACCATAGCCCTCTATGGGCTTCCAAGTATGACTTTGCCAATTCCACAAGAACAGCCTTAGCGAAAGGCTTCTTGATGGGAAAGATGTAATTCTGTTAGATGAATTAACAGAACAGAGAGCAGTTTCTCAGAAAGCTTCTTTCCAGTTTTGAACGGAAGATATTTCCTTTTTCACCATAGCCCTCTATGGGCTTCCAAATATCCCTTTGCCAATTCCACAAGAACAGCCTTAGCGAAAGGCTTCTTGAAGGGAAAGATGTAACTCTGTGAGATGAATTAACAGAACACCGAGCAGTTTCTCAGAAAGCTTCTTAACAGTTTTGAACGGAAGATATTTCCTTTTTCACCATAGCCAACTATGGGCTTCCAAATATCCCTTTGCCAATTCCACAAGAACAGCCTTAGCGTAAGGCTTCTTGAAGGGAAAGATGTAACTCTGTGAGATGAATTAACAGAACACAGAGCAGTTTCTCAGAAAGCTTCTTTCCAGTTTTGAACGGAAGATATTTCCTTTTTCACCATAGCCCTCTAAGGGCTTCCAAATATCCCTTTGCCAATTTAACAAGAACAGCCTTAGGGAAAGGCTTCATGAAGGGAAAGATGTAACTCTGTGAGATGAATTAACAGAACACAGAGCAGTTTCTCAGAAACCTTCTTTCCAGTTTTGAACGGAAGATATTTCCTTTTTCACCATAGCCCTCTATGGGCTTCCAAATATCCCTTTGCCAATTCCACAAGAACAGCCTTAGCGAAAGGCTTCTTGAAAGGAAAGATGTAAATCTGTGAGATGAATTCACAGAACACAGAGCAGTTTCTCAGAAAGCTTCTTTCCAGTTTTGAACGGAAGATATTTCCTTTTTCACCAGAGCCCTCTATGGGCTTCCAAATATCCCTTTGCCAATTCCACAAGAACAGCCTTAGCGAAAGGCTTCTTGAAGGGAAAGATGTAACTCTGTAAGATGAATTATCAGAACACAGAGAAGTTTCTCAGAAAGCTTCTTTCCAGGTTTGAACGGAAGATTATTCCTTTTTCACCATAGCCCTCTATGGGCTACCAAATGTCACTTTGCAAGTTCCACAAGAACAGCCTTAGCGAAAGGCTTCTTCAAGGGAAAGATGTAACTCTGTGAGCTTAATTAACAGAACACAGAGCAGTTTCTCAGAAATCCTCTTTCCAGTTTTGAACGGAAGATATTTCCTTTTTCACCATAGCCCTCTATGGGCTTCCAAATATCCCTTTGCCAATTCCACAAGAACAGCCTTAGCGAAAGGCTTCCTGAAGGGAAAGCTGTAACTCTGTGAGATGAATTAACAGAACACAGAGCAGTTTCTCAGAAAGCTTCTTTCCAGTTTTGAACGGAAGATATTTCCTTTTTTACAATAGCCCTTTATGGGCTTCCAAATATCCCTTTGCCAATTAAACAAGAACAGCCTTAGGGAAAGGCTTCTTGAAGGGAAAGATGTAACTCTGTGAGATGAATTAACAGAACACAGAGCAGTTTCTCAGAAAGCTTCTTTCCAGTTTTGAACGGAAGATATTTCCTTTTTCACCATAGCCCTCTATGGGCTTCCAAATATCCCTTTGCCAATTCCACAAGAACAGCCTTAGCGAAAGGCTTCTTGAAGGGAAAGATGTAACTCTGTGAGATGAATTCACAGAACACAGAGCAGTTTCTCAGAGCTTCTTTCCAGTTTTGAACGGAAGATATTTCCTTTTTCACCATAGCCCTCTATGGGCTTCCAAATATCCCTTTGCGAATTACACAAGAAGAGCCTTAGACAAAGGCTTCCTGAAGGGAAATATGTAACTCTGTGAGATGAATTAACAGAACACAGAGCAGTTTCTCAGAGAGGTTCTTTCCAGTTTTGAACGGAAGATATTTCCTTTTTCACCATAGCCCTCTATGGGCTTCCATATATCCCTTTGACAATTCCACAAGAAGAGCCTTAGCGAAAGGCTTCTTGAAGGGAAAGATGTAACTCTGTGAGATGAATTAAAAGAACACAGAGCAGTTTTTCAGAAAGCTTCTTTCCAGTTTTGAACGGAAGATATTTCCTTTTTCACCATAGCCCTCTATGGGCTTCCAAATATCCCTTTGCCAATTCCACAAGTGCAGCCTTAGCGAAAGGCTTCTTGAAGGGAAAGATGTAACTCTGTGAGATGAATTAACAGAACACAGAGCAGTTTCTCAGAAAGCTTCTTTCCATGTTTGAACGGAAGATAATTCCTTTTTCACCATAGCCCTCTATGGGCTTCCAAATATCCCTTTGCCAATTCCACAGCGAAAGGCTTCTTGAAGGGAAAGATGTAACTCGGACAGATGAATTAACAGAACACAGAGCAGTTTCTCAGAAAGCTTCTTTCCAGTTTTCAACGGAAGATATTTCCTTTTTAACCATATCCCTCTATGGGCTTCCAAGAATCACTTTGCCAATTCCACAAGAACAGCCTTAGCGAAAGGCTTCTTGAAAGGAAAGATGGAACTCTGTGAGATGAATTAACAGAACACAGAGCAGTTTCTCAGAAAGCTTCTTTCCAGTTTTGAACGGAAGATATTTCCTTTTTCACCATAGCCCTCTAAGGGCTTCCAAATATCCCTTTGCCAATTTAACAAGAACAGCCTTAGGGAAAGGCTTCATGAAGGGAAAGATGTAACTCTGTGAGATGAATTAACAGAACACAGAGCAGTTTCTCAGAAACCTTCTTTCCAGTTTTGAACGGAAGATATTTCCTTTTTCACCATAGCCCTCTATGGGCTTCCAAATATCCCTTTGCCAATTCCACAAGAACAGCCTTAGCGAAAGGCTTCTTGAAAGGAAAGATGTAAATCTGTGAGATGAATTAACAGAACACAGAGCAGTTTCTCAGAAAGCTTCTTTCCAGTTTTGAACGGAAGATATTTCCTTTTTCACCAGAGCCCTCTATGGGCTTCCAAATATCCCTTTGCCAATTCCACAAGAACAGCCTTAGCGAAAGGCTTCTTGAAGGGAAAGATGTAACTCTGTAAGATGAATTATCAGAACACAGAGAAGTTTCTCAGAAAGCTTCTTTCCAGGTTTGAACGGAAGATTATTCCTTTTTCACCATAGCCCTCTATGGGCTACCAAATGTCACTTTGCAAGTTCCACAAGAACAGCCTTAGCGAAAGGCTTCTTCAAGGGAAAGATGTAACTCTGTGAGATTAATTAACAGAACACAGAGCAGTTTCTCAGAAATCCTCTTTCCAGTTTTGAACGGAAGATATTTCCTTTTTCACCATAGCCCTCTATGGGCTTCCAAATATCCCTTTGCCAATTCCACAAGAACAGCCTTAGCGAAAGGCTTCCTGAAGGGAAAGCTGTAACTCTGTGAGATGAATTAACAGAACACAGAGCAGTTTCTCAGAAAGCTTCTTTCCAGTTTTGAACGGAAGATATTTCCTTTTTTACAATAGCCCTTTATGGGCTTCCAAATATCCCTTTGCCAATTAAACAAGAACAGCCTTAGGGAAAGGCTTCTTGAAGGGAAAGATGTAACTCTGTGAGATGAATTAACAGAACACAGAGCAGTTTCTCAGAAAGCTTCTTTCCAGTTTTGAACGGAAGATATTTCCTTTTTCACCATAGCCCTCTATGGGCTTCCAAATATCCCTTTGCCAATTCCACAAGAACAGCCTTAGCGAAAGGCTTCTTGAAGGGAAAGATGTAACTCTGTGAGATGAATTCACAGAACACAGAGCAGTTTCTCAGAGCTTCTTTCCAGTTTTGAACGGAAGATATTTCCTTTTTCACCATAGCCCTCTATGGGCTTCCAAATATCCCTTTGCGAATTACACAAGAAGAGCCTTAGACAAAGGCTTCCTGAAGGGAAATATGTAACTCTGTGAGATGAATTAACAGAACACAGAGCAGTTTCTCAGAGAGGTTCTTTCCAGTTTTGAACGGAAGATATTTCCTTTTTCACCATAGCCCTCTATGGGCTTCCATATATCCCTTTGACAATTCCACAAGAAGAGCCTTAGCGAAAGGCTTCTTGAAGGGAAAGATGTAACTCTGTGAGATGAATTAAAAGAACACAGAGCAGTTTTTCAGAAAGCTTCTTTCCAGTTTTGAACGGAAGATATTTCCTTTTTCACCATAGCCCTCTATGGGCTTCCAAATATCTCTTTGCCAATTCCACAAGAACAGCCTTAGCGAAAGGCTTCTTGAAGGAAAGATGTAATTCTGTGAGATGAATTAACAGAACAGAGAGCAGTTTCTCAGAAAGCTTCTTTCCAGTTTTGAACGGAAGATATTTCCTTTTTCACCATAGCCCTCTATGGGCTTCCAAATATCCCTTTGCCAATTCCACAAGTGCAGCCTTAGCGAAAGGCTTCTTGAAGGGAAAGATGTAACTCTGTGAGATGAATTAACAGAACACAGAGCAGTTTCTCAGAAAGCTTCTTTCCATGTTTGAACGGAAGATAATTCCTTTTTCACCATAGCCCTCTATGGGCTTCCAAATATCCCTTTGCCAATTCCACAGCGAAAGGCTTCTTGAAGGGAAAGATGTAACTCGGACAGATGAATTAACAGAACACAGAGCAGTTTCTCAGAAAGCTTCTTTCCAGTTTTCAACGGAAGATATTTCCTTTTTAACCATATCCCTCTATGGGCTTCCAAGAATCACTTTGCCAATTCCACAAGAACAGCCTTAGCGAAAGGCTTCTTGAAAGGAAAGATGGAACTCTGTGAGATGAATTAACAGAACACAGAGCAGTTTCTCAGAAAGCTTCTTTCCAGTTTTGAACAGAAGATATTTCCTTTTTCACCATAGCCCTCTATGGGCTTCCAAGTATGACTTTGCCAATTCCACAAGAACAGCCTTAGCGAAAGGCTTCTTGATGGGAAAGATGTAATTCTGTTAGATGAATTAACAGAACAGAGAGCAGTTTCTCAGAAAGCTTCTTTCCAGTTTTGAACGGAAGATATTTCCTTTTTCACCATAGCCCTCTATGGGCTTCCAAATATCCCTTTGCCAATTCCACAAGAACAGCCTTAGCGAAAGGCTTCTTGAAGGGAAAGATGTAACTCTGTGAGATGAATTAACAGAACACCGAGCAGTTTCTCAGAAAGCTTCTTAACAGTTTTGAACGGAAGATATTTCCTTTTTCACCATAGCCAACTATGGGCTTCCAAATATCCCTTTGCCAATTCCACAAGAACAGCCTTAGCGTAAGGCTTCTTGAAGGGAAAGATGTAACTCTGTGAGATGAATTAACAGAACACAGAGCAGTTTCTCAGAAAGCTTCTTTCCAGTTTTGAACGGAAGATATTTCCTTTTTCACCATAGCCCTCTAAGGGCTTCCAAATATCCCTTTGCCAATTTAACAAGAACAGCCTTAGGGAAAGGCTTCATGAAGGGAAAGATGTAACTCTGTGAGATGAATTAACAGAACACAGAGCAGTTTCTCAGAAACCTTCTTTCCAGTTTTGAACGGAAGATATTTCCTTTTTCACCATAGCCCTCTATGGGCTTCCAAATATCCCTTTGCCAATTCCACAAGAACAGCCTTAGCGAAAGGCTTCTTGAAAGGAAAGATGTAAATCTGTGAGATGAATTCACAGAACACAGAGCAGTTTCTCAGAAAGCTTCTTTCCAGTTTTGAACGGAAGATATTTCCTTTTTCACCAGAGCCCTCTATGGGCTTCCAAATATTCCTTTGCCAATTCCACAAGAACAGCCTTAGCAAAAGGCTTCTTGAAGGGAAAGATGTAACTCTGTAAGATGAATTATCAGAACACAGAGAAGTTTCTCAGAAAGCTTCTTTCCAGGTTTGAACGGAAGATTATTCCTTTTTCACCATAGCCCTCTATGGGCTACCAAATGTCACTTTGCAAGTTCCACAAGAACAGCCTTAGCGAAAGGCTTCTTCAAGGGAAAGATGTAACTCTGTGAGATTAATTAACAGAACACAGAGCAGTTTCTCAGAAATCCTCTTTCCAGTTTTGAACGGAAGATATTTCCTTTTTCACCATAGCCCTCTATGGGCTTCCAAATATCCCTTTGCCAATTCCACAAGAACAGCCTTAGCGAAAGGCTTCCTGAAGGGAAAGCTGTAACTCTGTGAGATGAATTAACAGAACACAGAGCAGTTTCTCAGAAAGCTTCTTTCCAGTTTTGAACGGAAGATATTTCCTTTTTTACAATAGCCCTTTATGGGCTTCCAAATATCCCTTTGCCAATTAAACAAGAACAGCCTTAGGGAAAGGCTTCTTGAAGGGAAAGATGTAACTCTGTGAGATGAATTAACAGAACACAGAGCAGTTTCTCAGAAAGCTTCTTTCCAGTTTTGAACGGAAGATATTTCCTTTTTCACCATAGCCCTCTATGGGCTTCCAAATATCCCTTTGCCAATTCCACAAGAACAGCCTTAGCGAAAGGCTTCTTGAAGGGAAAGATGTAACTCTGTGAGATGAATTCGCAGAACACAGAGCAGTTTCTCAGAGCTTCTTTCCAGTTTTGAACGGAAGATATTTCCTTTTTCACCATAGCCCTCTATGGGCTTCCAAATATCCCTTTGCGAATTACACAAGAAGAGCCTTAGACAAAGGCTTCCTGAAGGGAAATATGTAACTCTGTGAGATGAATTAACAGAACACAGAGCAGTTTCTCAGAGAGGTTCTTTCCAGTTTTGAACGGAAGATATTTCCTTTTTCACCATAGCCCTCTATGGGCTTCCATATATCCCTTTGACAATTCCACAAGAAGAGCCTTAGCGAAAGGCTTCTTGAAGGGAAAGATGTAACTCTGTGAGATGAATTAAAAGAACACAGAGCAGTTTGTCAGAAAGCTTCTTTCCAGTTTTGAACGGAAGATATTTCCTTTTTCACCATAGCCCTCTATGGGCTTCCAAATATCTCTTTGCCAATTCCACAAGAACAGCCTTAGCGAAAGGCTTCTTGAAGGAAAGATGTAATTCTGTGAGATGAATTAACAGAACAGAGAGCAGTTTCTCAGAAAGCTTCTTTCCAGTTTTGAACGGAAGATATTTCCTTTTTCACCATAGCCCTCTATGGGCTTCCAAATATCCCTTTGCCAATTCCACAAGTGCAGCCTTAGCGAAAGGCTTCTTGAAGGGAAAGATGTAACTCTGTGAGATGAATTAACAGAACACAGAGCAGTTTCTCAGAAAGCTTCTTTCCATGTTTGAACGGAAGATAATTCCTTTTTCACCATAGCCCTCTATGGGCTTCCAAATATCACTTTGCCAATTCCACAGCGAAAGGCTTCTTGAAGGGAAAGATGTAACTCGGACAGATGAATTAACAGAACACAGAGCAGTTTCTCAGAAAGCTTCTTTCCAGTTTTCAACGGAAGATATTTCCTTTTTAACCATATCCCTCTATGGGCTTCCAAGAATCACTTTGCCAATTCCACAAGAACAGCCTTAGCGAAAGGCTTCTTGAAAGGAAAGATGGAACTCTGTGAGATGAATTAACAGAACACAGAGCAGTTTCTCAGAAAGCTTCTTTCCAGTTTTGAACAGAAGATATTTCCTTTTTCACCATAGCCCTCTATGGGCTTCCAAGTATCACTTTGCCAATTCCACAAGAACAGCCTTAGCGAAAGGCTTCTTGATGGGAAAGATGTAATTCTGTTAGATGAATTAACAGAACAGAGAGCAGTTTCTCAGAAAGCTTCTTTCCAGTTTTGAACGGAAGATATTTCCTTTTTCACCATAGCCCTCTATGGGCTTCCAAATATCCCTTTGCCAATTCCACAAGAACAGCCTTAGCGAAAGGCTTCTTGAAGGGAAAGATGTAACTCTGTGAGATGAATTAACAGAACACAGAGCAGTTTCTCAGAAAGCTTCTTAACAGTTTTGAACGGAAGATATTTCCTTTTTCACCATAGCCAACTATGGGCTTCCAAATATCCCTTTGCCAATTCCACAAGAACAGCCTTAGCGTAAGGCTTCTTGAAGGGAAAGATGTAACTCTGTGAGATGAATTAACAGAACACAGAGCAGTTTCTCAGAAAGCTTCTTTCCAGTTTTGAACGGAAGATATTTCCTTTTTCACCATAGCCCTCTAAGGGCTTCCAAATATCCCTTTGCCAATTTAACAAGAACAGCCTTAGGGAAAGGCTTCATGAAGGGAAAGATGTAACTCTGTGAGATGAATTAACAGAACACAGAGCAGTTTCTCAGAAACCTTCTTTCCAGTTTTGAACGGAAGATATTTCCTTTTTTACCATAGCCCTCTATGGGCTTCCAAATATCCCTTTGCCAATTCCACAAGAACAGCCTTAGCGAAAGGCTTCTTGAAAGGAAAGATGTAAATCTGTGAGATGAATTCACAGAACACAGAGCAGTTTCTCAGAAAGCTTCTTTCCAGTTTTGAACGGAAGATATTTCCTTTTTCACCAGAGCCCTCTATGGGCTTCCAAATATCCCTTTGCCAATTCCACAAGAACAGCCTTAGCGAAAGGCTTCTTGAAGGGAAAGATGTAACTCTGTGAGATGAATTAACAGAACACAGAGCAGTTTCTCAGAAAGCTTCTTTCCAGTTTTGAACGGAAGATATTTCCTTTTTCACCATAGCCCTCTAAGGGCTTCCAAATATCCCTTTGCTAAATTAACAAGAACAGCCTTAGGGAAAGGCTTCATGAAGGGAAACATGTAACTCTGTGACATGAATTAACAGAACACAGAGCAGTTTCTCAGAAACCTTCTTTCCAGTTTTGAACGGAAGGTATTTCCTTTTTCACCATAGTCCTCTATGGGCTTCCAAATATCCCTTTGCCAATTCCACAACAACAGCCATAGCGAAAGGCTTCTCGAAGGGAAAGATGTAACTCTGTGAAATGATTTAACAGAACACAGAGCAGTTTCTCAGAAAGCTTCTTTCCAGTTTTGAACGGAAGATATTTCCTTTTTCACCATAGCCCTCTATGGGTTTTCCAAATATGCCTTTGCCAATTCCACAAGAACAGCCTTATCGAAAGGCTTCTTGAAGGTAGAGATGTAACGCTGTGAGATGAAATAACAGAACACAGAGCAGTTTCTCAGAAAGCTTCTTTCCAGTTTTGAACGGAAGATATTTCCTTTTTCACCATAGCCCTCTATGGGCTTCCAAATATCCCTTTGCCAATTCCACAAGAACAGCCTTAGCGAAAGGCTTCTTGAAGGGAAAGACGTAACTCTGTGAGATGAATTAGCAGAACACAGAGCAGTTTCTCAGAAAGCTTCTTTCCAGTTTTGAAAGGAAGATATTTCCTTTTTCACCGTAGCCCTCTATGGGCTTCAAAATATCACTTTGCCAATTCCAAAAGAACAGCCTTAGCGAAAGGCTTCTTTAAAGGGAAGATGTAACTCTGTGAGATGAATTAACAGAACACAGAGTAGTGTCTCAGAAAGCTTCTTTCCAGTTTTGAACGGAAGATATTTCCTTTTTCACCATAGCCCTCTATGGGCTTCCAAATATCCCTTTGCCAATTCCACAAGAACAGCCGTAGCGAAAGGCCTCTTGAAGGGAAAGATGTAACTCTGTGGGATGAATTCAGAGAACACAGAGCAGTTTCTCGGAAAGCTTCTTTCCAGTTTTTAACAGAAGATATTTCTTTTTTCACCATAGCCCTCTATGGGCTTCCAAATATCCCTTTGCCAATTCCACAAGAACAGCCTTAGCGAAAGGCTTCTTGAAGGGAAAGATGTAACTCTGTGAGATGAATTAACAGAACACAGAGCAGTTTCTCAGAAAGCTTCTTTCCAGTTTTGAACGGAAGGTATTTCCTTTTTAACCATATCCCTCTATGGGCTTCCAAGTATCACTTTGCCAATTCCACAAGAACAGCCTTAGCGAGAGGCTTCTTGAAAGGAAAGATGTAACTCTGTGAGATGAATTAACAGAACACAGAGCAGTTTCTCAGAAAGCTTCTTTCCAGTTTTGAACACAAGATATTTCCTTTTTCACCATTGCCCACTATGGGCTTCCAAGTATCACTTTGCCAATTCCACAAGAACAGCCTTAGCGAAAGGCTTCTTGAAGGGAAAGATGTAATTCTGTGATATGAATTAACAGAACAGAGAGCAGTTTCTCAGAAAGCTTCTTTCCAGTTTTGAACAGAAGATATTTCCTTTTTCACCATAGCCCTCTATGGGCTTCCAAATATCCCTTTGCCAATTGCACAAGTGCAGCCTTAGCGAAAGGCTTCTTGAAGGGAAAGATGTAACTCTGTGAGATGAATTAACAGAACACAGAGCAGTTTCTCAGAAAGCTTCTTTCTAGTTTTGAACGGAAGATATTTCCTTTTTCACCATAGCCCACTATGGGCTTCCAAATATCCCTTTGCAAATTCCACAAGAAGAGCCTTAGCGAAAGGCTTCTTGAAGGGAAAGATGTAACTCTGTGAGATGAATTAACAGAACACAGAGCAGTTTCTCAGAAAGCTTCTTTCCAGTTTTGAACGGAAGATATTTCCTTTTTCACCATAGCCCTCTAAGGGCTTCCAAATATCCCTTTGCCAATTTAACAAGAACAGCCTTAGCGAAAGGCTTCTTGAAATGAAAGATGTAACTCTGTGAGATGAATTAAAAGAACACAGAGCAGTTTCTCAGAAAGCTTCTTTCCAGTTTTGAACGGAAGATATTTCCTTTTTCACCATAGCCCTCTATGGGCTTCCAAATATCCCTTTGCGAATTACACAAGAAGAGCTTAGACAAAGGCTTCTTGAAGGGAAATATGTAACTCTGTGAGATGAATTAACAGAACACAGAGCAGTTTCTCAGAGAGGTTCTTTCCAGTTTTGAACGGAAGATATTTCCTTTTTCACCATAGCCCTCTATGGGCTTCCATATATCCCTTTGACAATTCCACAAGAAGAGCCTTAGCGAAAGGCTTCTTGAAGGGAAAGATGTAACTCTGTGAGATGAATTAAAAGAACACAGAGCACTTTCTCAGAAAGCTTCTTTCCAGTTTTGAACGGAAGATATTTCCTTTTTCACCATAGCCCTCTATGGGCTTCCAAATATCTCTTTGCCAATTCCACAAGAACAGCCTTAGCGAAAGGCTTCTTGAAGGAAAGATGTAATTCTGTGAGATGAATTAACAGAACAGAGAGCAGTTTCTCAGAAAGCTTCTTTCCAGTTTTGAACGGAAGATATTTCCTTTTTCACCATAGCCCTCTATGGGCTTCCAAATATCCCTTTGCCAATTCCACAAGTGCAGCCTTAGCGAAAGGCTTCTTGAAGGGAAAGATGTAACTCTGTGAGATGAATTAACAGAACACAGAGCAGTTTCTCAGAAAGCTTCTTTCCATGTTTGAACGGAAGATAATTCCTTTATCACCATAGCCCTCTATGGGCTTCCAAATATCCCTTTGCCAATTCCACAAGAACAGCCTTAGCGAAAGGCTTCTTGAAGGGAAAGATGTAACTCTGTGAAATGATTTAACAGAACACAGAGCAGTTTCTCAGAAAGCTTCTTTCCAGTTTTGAATGGAAGATAGTTCCTTTTTCACCATAGCCCCCTAAGGGCTTCCAAATATGCCTTTGCAAATTCCACAAAAACAGCCTTATCGAAAGGCTTCTTGAAGGTAGAGATGTAACTCTGTGAGATGAAATAACAGAACACAGGGCAGTTTCTCAGAAAGCTTCTTTCCAGTTTTGAACGGAAGATACTTCCTTTTTCACCATAGCCCTCTATGGGCTTCAAAATGTCACTTTGCCAGTTCCACAAGAACAGCCTTAGCGAAAGGCTTCTTTAAGGGAAAGATGTAACTCTGTGAGATGAATTAACAGAACACGGAACAGTTTCTTAGAAAGATTCTTTCCAGTTTTGAACGGAAGATATTTCCTTTTTCACCATAGCCCCCTATGGGCTTCCAAATATCCCTTTGCCAATTCCACAAGAACAGCCTTAGCGAAAGGCTTCTTGAAGGGAGAGATGTAACTCTGTGAGATGAATTAAAAGAACACAGAGCAGTTTGTCAGAAAGCTTCTTTCCAGTTTTGAACGGAAGATATTTCCTTTTTCACCATAGCCCTCTATGGGCTTCCAAATATCTCTTTGCAATTCCACAAGAACAGCCTTAGCGAAAGGCTTCTTGAAGGGAAAGATGTAATTCTGTGAGATGAATTAACAGAACAGAGAGCAGTTTCTCAGAAAGCTTCTTTCCAGTTTTGAACGGAAGATATTTCCTTTTTCACCATAGCCCTCTATGGGCTTCCAAATATCCCTTTGCCAATTCCACAAGTGCAGCCTTAGCGAAAGGCTTCTTTAAGGGAAAGATGTAACTCTGTGAGATGAATTAACAGAACACAGAGCAGTTTCTCAGAAAGCTTCTTTCCAGTTTTGAACGGAAGATATTTCCTTTTTCACCGAAGCCCTCTTTGGGCTTCCAAATATCCCTTTGCCAAATCCACAAGAACAGCCTTAGCGAAAGGCTTCTTGAAGGGAAAGATGTAAATCTGTGAGATGAATTAACAGAACACAGAGCAGTTTCTCAGAAAGCTTCTTTCCAGTTTTGAAAGGAAGATATTTCCTTTTTCACCATAGCCCTCTAAGGGCTTCCAAATATATCTTTGCCAATTCCAGAAGAACAGCCTTAGCGAAAGGCTTCTTGAAGGGAAAGATGTAACTCTGTGAGATGAATCAACAGAAAACAGAGCAGTTTCTCAGAAAGCTTCTTTCCAGTTTTGAACGGAAGATATTTCCTTTTTCACCATAGCCCTCTATGGGCTTCCAAATATCCCTTTGCCAATTCCACAAGAACAGCCTTAGCGAAAGGCTTCTTGAAGGGAAAGATGTAATTCTGTGAGATGAATTAACAGAACACAGAGCAGTTTCTCAGAAAGCTTCTTTCCAGTTTTAAACGGAAGATATTTCCTTTTTCACCAAAGCCCTCTATGGGCTTCCAAATATCCCTTTGCCAATTCCACAAGAACAGCCTTAGCTAAAGGCTTCTTGAAGGGAAAGATGTAACTCTGTAAGATGAATTATCAGAACACAGAGAAGTTTCTCAGAAAGCTTCTTTCCAGGTTTGAATGGAAGATTATTCCTTTTTCACCATAGCCCTCTATGGGCTTCCAAATGTCACTTTGCAAGTTCCACAAGAACAGCCTTAGCGAAAGGCTTCTTCAAGGGAAAGATGTAACTCTGTGAGATGAATTAACAGAACACAGAACAGATTCTTAGAAAGATTCTTTACAGTTTTGAACGGAAGATATTTCCTTTTTCACCGTAGCCCTCTATGGGCTTCCAAATATCCCTTTGCCAATTCCACAAGAACAGCCTTAGCGAAAGGCTTCTTGAAGGGAGAGATGTAACTCTGTGAGATGAATTAACAGAACACAGAGCAGTTTCTCAGAAAGTTTCTTTCCCGTTTTGAACGGAAGATATTTCCTTTTTCACCATAGCCCTCTATGGGCTTCCAAATATCCCTTTTCCAATTCCACAAGAACATCCTTAGCTAAAGGCTTCTTGAAGGGAAAGATGTAACTCTGTGAGATGAATTATCAGAACACAGAGCAGTTTCTCAGAAAGCTTCTTTCCAGTTTTGAACGGATGATATTTCCTTTTTCACCATAGACCTCTATGGGCTTCCAAATATCCCTTTGCCATTTCCACAAGAACAGCCTTAGCGAAAGGCTTCTTGAAGGGAAAGATGTAACTCTGTGAGATGAATTAACAGAACACAGAGCACTTTCTCAGAAAGCTTCTTTCCAGTTTTGAACGGAAGATATTTCCTTTTTCACCGTAGCTCTCCATGGGCTTCCAAATATCCCTTTGCCAATTCCACAAGAACAGCCTTAGCGAAAGGCTTCTTGAAGGGAAAGATGTAACTCTGTGAGATGAATTAACAGAACACAGAGCAGTTTCTCAGAAAGCTTCTTTCCAGTTTTGAACGGAAGATATTTCCTTTTTCACCATAGCCCTCTATCGGCTTCCAAATATCCCTTTGCCAATTCCACAAGAACAGCCTTAGCGAAAGGCTTATTGAAGGGAAAGATGTAACTCTGTGATATGAATTAACAGAACACAGAGCAGTTTCTCAGAAAGCCTCTTTCCAGTTTTGAACGGAAGATATTTCCTTTTTCACCATAGCCCTCTATGGGCTTCCAAATATCCCTTTGCCAATTCCACAAGAACAGCCTTAGAGAAAGGCTTCCTGAAGGGAAAGCTGTAACTCTGTGAGATGAATTAACAGAACACAGAGCAGTTTCTCAGAAAGCTTCTTTCCAGTTTTGAACGGAAGATATTTCCTTTTTCACAATAGCCCTTTATGGGCTTCCAAATATCCCTTTGCCAATTAAACAAGAACAGCCTTAGGGAAAGGCTTCTTGAAGGGAAAGATGTAACTCTGTGAGATGAATTAACAGAACACAGAGCAGTTTCTCAGAAAGCTTCTTTCCAGTTTTGAACGGAAGATATTTCCTTTTTCACCATAGCCCTCTATGGGCTTCCAAATATCCCTTTGCCAATTCCACAAGAACAGCCTTAGCGAAAGGCTTCTTGAAGGGAAAGATGTAACTCTGTGAGATGAATTCACAGAACACAGAGCAGTTTCTAAGAGCTTCTTTCCAGTTTTGAACGGAAGATATTTCCTTTTTCACCATAGCCCTCTATGGGCTTCCAAATATCCCTTTGCGAATTACACAAGAAGAGCCTTAGACAAAGGCTTCTTGAAGGGAAATATGTAACTCTGTGAGATGAATTAACAGAACACAGAGCAGTTTCTCAGAGAGGTTCTTTCCAGTTTTGAACGGAAGATATTTCCTTTTTCACCATAGCCCTCTATGGGCTTCCATATATCCCTTTGACAATTCCACAAGAAGAGCCTTAGCGAAAGGCTTCTTGAAGGGAAAGATGTAACTCTGTGAGATGAATTAAAAGAACACAGAGCACTTTCTCAGAAAGCTTCTTTCCAGTTTTGAACGGAAGATATTTCCTTTTTCACCATAGCCCTCTATGGGCTTCCAAATATCTCTTTGCCAATTCCACAAGAACAGCCTTAGCGAAAGCTTTCTTGAAGGAAAGATGTAATTCTGTGAGATGAATTAACAGAACAGAGAGCAGTTTCTCAGAAAGCTTCTTTCCAGTTTTGAACGGAAGATATTTCCTTTTTCACCATAGCCCTCTATGGGCTTCCAAATATCCCTTTGCCAATTCCACAAGTGCAGCCTTAGCGAAAGGCTTCTTGAAGGGAAAGATGTAACTCTGTGAGATGAATTAACAGAACACAGAGCAGTTTCTCAGAAAGCTTCTTTCCATGTTTGAACGGAAGATAATTCCTTTATCACCATAGCCCTCTATGGGCTTCCAAATATCCCTTTGCCAATTCCACAAGAACAGCCTTAGCGAAAGGCTTCTTGAAGGGAAAGATGTAACTCTGTGAGATGAATTAACAGAACACAGAGCAGTTTCTCAGAAAGCTTCTTTCCAGTTTTGAACGGAAGATATTTCCTTTTTCACCATAGCCCTCTATGGGCTTCCAAATATCCCTTTGCCAATTCCACAAGAACAGCCTTAGCGAAAGGCTTCTTGAAGGGAAAGATGTAACTCTGTGAAATGATTTAACAGAACACAGAGCAGTTTCTCAGAAAGCTTCTTTCCAGTTTTGAATGGAAGATAGTTCCTTTTTCACCATAGCCCTCTAAGGGCTTCCAAATATGCCTTTGCAAATTCCACAAAAACAGCCTTATCGAAAGGCTTCTTGAAGGTAGAGATGTAACTCTGTGAGATGAAATAACAGAACACAGGGCAGTTTCTCAGAAAGCTTCTTTCCAGTTTTGAACGGAAGATACTTCCTTTTTCACCATAGCCCTCTATGGGCTTCAAAATGTCACTTTGCCAGTTCCACAAGAACAGCCTTAGCGAAAGGCTTCTTTAAGGGAAAGATGTAACTCTGTGAGATGAATTAACAGAACACGGAACAGTTTCTTAGAAAGATTCCTTCCAGTTTTGAACGGAAGATATTTCCTTTTTCACCATAGCCCCCTATGGGCTTCCAAATATCCCTTTGCCAATTCCACAAGAACAGCCTTAGCGAAAGGCTTCTTGAAGGGAGAGATGTAACTCTGTGAGATGAATTAACAGAACACAGAGCAGTTTCTCCGAAAGCTTCTTTCCAGTTTTGAACGGAAGATATTTCCTTTTTCAACATAGCCCTCTATGGGCTTCCAAGAATCACTTTGCCAATTCCACAAGAACAGCCTTAGCGAAACGCTTCTTGAAAGGAAAGATGTAACTCTGTGAGATGAATTAACAGAACACAGAGCAGTTTCTCAGAAAGCTTCTTTCCAGTTTTGAACAGAAGATATTTCCTTTTTCACCGTAGCCCTCTATGGGCTTCCAAGTATCACTTTGCCAATTCCACAAGAACAGCCTTAGCGAAAGTCTTCTTGAAAGGAGAGATGTAACTATGTGAGATGAATTAACAAAACACAGAGCAGTTTCTCAGAAAGCTTCCTTCCGGTTTTGAACGGAAGATATTTCCTTTTTCACCATAGCCCTCTATGGGCTTCCAAATATCCCTTTGCCAATTCCACAAGAACAGCCTTAGAGAAAGGCTTCTTGAAATGAAAGATGTAACTCTGTGAGAGGAATTAAAAGAACACAGAGCAGTTTCTCAGAAAGCTTCTTTCCAGTTTTGAACGGAAGATATTTCCTTTTTCACCATAGCCCTCTATGGGCTTCCAAATATCCCTTTGCCAATTCCACAAGAACAGCCTTAGCGAAAGGCTTCTTGAAGGGAAAGATGTAATTCTGTGAGATGAATTAACAGAACAGAGAGCAGTTTCTCAGAAAGCTTCTTTCCAGTTTTGAACGGAAGATATTTCCTTTTTCACCATAGCCCTCTATGGGCTTCCAAATATCCCTTTGCCAATTCCACAAGAACAGCCTTAGCGAAAGGCTTCTTGAAGGGAAAGATGTAACTCTGTGAAATGAATTAACAGAACACAGAGCAACTTCTCAGAAAGCTTCTTTCCAGTTTTGAACGGAAGATATTTCCATTTTCACCATAGCCCTCTATTGGCTTCCAAATATGCCTTTGCCAATTCCACAAGAACAGCCTTAGCGAAAGGCTTCTTGAAGGTAGAGATGTAACTCTGTGAGATGAAATAACAGAACACAGAGCAGTTTCTCAGAAAGCTTCTTTCCAGTTTTGAACGGAAGATATTTCCTTTTTCACCATAGCCCTCTATGGGCTTCCAAATATCACTTTGCCAGTTCCACAAGAACAGCCTTAGCGAAAGGCTTCTTCAAGGGAAAGATGTAACTCTGTGAGATGAATTAACAGAACACAGAGCAGTTTCTCAGAAAGCTTCTTTCCAGTTTTGAACGGAAGATATTTCCTTTTTCACCATAGCCCTCTATGGGCTTCAAAATATCACTTTGCCAGTTCCACAAGAACAGCCTTAGCGAAAGGCTTCTTCAAGGGAAAGATGTAACTCTGTGAGATGAATTATCAGAACACAGAGCAGTTTCTCAGAAAGCTTCTTTCCAGTTTTGAAAGGAAGATATTTCCTTTTTCACCGTAGCACTCTATTGGCTTCAAAATATCACTATGCGAATTCCAAAAGAACAGCCTTAGCGAAAGGCTTCTTGAAAGGGAAGATGTAACTCTGTGAGATGAATTAACAGAACACAGAGCAGTTTCTCAGAAAGCTTCTTTCCAGTTTTGTACGGAAGATATTTCCTTTTTCACCATAGCCCTCTATGGGCTTCCAAATATCCCTTTGCCAATTCCACAAGAACAGCCGTAGCGAAAGGCATCTTGAAGGGAAAGATGTAACTCTGTGGGATGAATTCAGAGAACACAGAGCAGTTTCTCAGAAAGCATCTTTCCAGTTTTGAACGGAAGATATTTCCTTTTTCACCATAGCCCTCTATGGGCTTCCAAGTATCACTTTGCCAATTCCACAAGAACAGCCTTAGCGAAAGGCTTCTTGAAAGGAAAGATGTAACTCTGGGAGATGAATTAACAGAACACAGAGCAGTTTCTCAGAAAGCTTCTCTCCGGTTTTGAACGGAAGATATTTCCTTTTTCACCATAGCCCTCTATGGGCTTCCAAATATCCCTTTGCCAATTCCACAAGAACAGCCTTAGCGAAAGGCTTCTTGAAGGGAAAGATGTAACTCTGTGAGATGAATTAACAGAACACAGAGCAGTTTCTCAGAAAGCTTCTTTCCAGTTTTGAACGGAAGATATTTCCTTTTTCACCATAGCCCTCTATGGGCTTCCAAATATCCCTTTGCCAATTCCACAAGAACAGCCGTAGCGAAAGGCCTCTTGAAGGGAAAGATGTAACTCTGTGGGATGAATTCAGAGAACACAGAGCAGTTTCTCGGAAAGCTTCTTTCCAGTTTTGAACGGAAGATATTTCTTTTTTCACCATAGCCCTCTATGGGCTTCCAAATATCCCTTTGCCAATTCCACAAGAACAGCCTTAGCGAAAGGCTTCTTGAAGGGAAAGATGTAATTCTGTGAGATGAATTAACGGAACAGAGAGCAGTTTCTCAGAAAGCTTCTTTCCAGTATTGAAAGGAAGATATTTCCTTTTTCACCATAGCCCTCTATGGGCTCTCACATATCCCTTTGCCAATTCCACAAGAACAGCCTTAGCGAAAGGCTTCTTGAAGGGAAAGATGTAACTCTGTGAGATGAATTAACAGAACACAGAGCAGTTTCTCAGAAAGCTTCTTTCCAGTTTTGAACGGAAGATATTTCCTTTTTCACCATAGCCCACTATGGGCTTCCAAATATCCCTTTGCCAATTCCAGAAGAACAGCCTTAGCGAAAGGCTTCTTGAAAGGAAAGATATAACTCTGTGAGATGAATTAACAGAACACAGAGCAGTTTCTCAGAAAGCTTCTTTCCAGTTTTGAACGGAAGATATTTCCTTTTTCACCATAGCCCTCTATGGGCTTCCAAATATCCCTTTGCCAATTCCACAAGAACAGCCTTAGCGAAAGGCTTCTTGAAGGGAAAGATGTAATTCCGTGAGATGAATTAACAGAACAGAGAGCAGTTTCTCAGAAAGCTTCTTTCCAGTTTTCAACGGAAGATATTTCCTTTTTCACCATAGCTGTCTATGGGCTTCCAAATATCCCTTTGCCAATTCCACAAGAACAGCCTTAGCGAAAGGCTTCTTGAAGGGAAAGATGTAACTCTGTGAGATGAATAAACAGAACACAGAGCAGTTTCTCAAAAAGCTTCTTTCCAGTTTTGAACGGAAGATATTTCCTTTTTCACCATAGCCCACTATGGGCTTCCAAATATCCCTTTGCCAATTCCACAAGAACAGCCTTAGCAAAAGGCTTCTTGAAGGGAAAGATGTAACTCTGTGATATGAATTAACAGAACACAGGGCAGTTTCTCAGAAAGCTTCTTTCCAGTTTTGAACGGAAGATATTTCCTTTTTCACCATAGCCCTCTATGGGCTTCCACATATCCCTTTGCCAATTCCACAAGAACAGCCTTAGCGAAAGGCTTCTTGAAGGGAAAGATGTAACTCTGTGAGATGAATTATCAGAACACAGAGCAGTTTCTCAGAAAGCTTCTTTCCAGTTTTGAACGGATGATATTTCCTTTTTCACCATAGACCTCTATGGGCTTCCAAATATCCCTTTGCCATTTCCACAAGAACAGCCTTAGCGAAAGGCTTCTTGAAGGGAAAGATGTAACTCTGTGAGATGAATTAACAGAACACAGAGCACTTTCTCAGAAAGCTTCTTTCCAGTTTTGAACGGAAGATATTTCCTTTTTCACCGTAGCTCTCCATGGGCTTCCAAATATCCCTTTGCCAATTCCACAAGAACAGCCTTAGCGAAAGGCTTCTTGAAGGGAAAGATGTAACTCTGTGAGATGAATTAACAGAACACAGAGCAGTTTCTCAGAAAGCTTCTTTCCAGTTTTGAACGGAAGATATTTCCTTTTTCACCATAGCCCTCTATCGGCTTCCAAATATCCCTTTGCCAATTCCACAAGAACAGCCTTAGCGAAAGGCTTATTGAAGGGAAAGATGTAACTCTGTGATATGAATTAACAGAACACAGAGCAGTTTCTCAGAAAGCCTCTTTCCAGTTTTGAACGGAAGATATTTCCTTTTTCACCATAGCCCTCTATGGGCTTCCAAATATCCCTTTGCCAATTCCACAAGAACAGCCTTAGAGAAAGGCTTCCTGAAGGGAAAGCTGTAACTCTGTGAGATGAATTAACAGAACACAGAGCAGTTTCTCAGAAAGCTTCTTTCCAGTTTTGAACGGAAGATATTTCCTTTTTCACAATAGCCCTTTATGGGCTTCCAAATATCCCTTTGCCAATTAAACAAGAACAGCCTTAGGGAAAGGCTTCTTGAAGGGAAAGATGTAACTCTGTGAGATGAATTAACAGAACACAGAGCAGTTTCTCAGAAAGCTTCTTTCCAGTTTTGAACGGAAGATATTTCCTTTTTCACCATAGCCCTCTATGGGCTTCCAAATATCCCTTTGCCAATTCCACAAGAACAGCCTTAGCGAAAGGCTTCTTGAAGGGAAAGATGTAACTCTGTGAGATGAATTCACAGAACACAGAGCAGTTTCTAAGAGCTTCTTTCCAGTTTTGAACGGAAGATATTTCCTTTTTCACCATAGCCCTCTATGGGCTTCCAAATATCCCTTTGCGAATTACACAAGAAGAGCCTTAGACAAAGGCTTCTTGAAGGGAAATATGTAACTCTGTGAGATGAATTAACAGAACACAGAGCAGTTTCTCAGAGAGGTTCTTTCCAGTTTTGAACGGAAGATATTTCCTTTTTCACCATAGCCCTCTATGGGCTTCCATATATCCCTTTGACAATTCCACAAGAAGAGCCTTAGCGAAAGGCTTCTTGAAGGGAAAGATGTAACTCTGTGAGATGAATTAAAAGAACACAGAGCACTTTCTCAGAAAGCTTCTTTCCAGTTTTGAACGGAAGATATTTCCTTTTTCACCATAGCCCTCTATGGGCTTCCAAATATCTCTTTGCCAATTCCACAAGAACAGCCTTAGCGAAAGCTTTCTTGAAGGAAAGATGTAATTCTGTGAGATGAATTAACAGAACAGAGAGCAGTTTCTCAGAAAGCTTCTTTCCAGTTTTGAACGGAAGATATTTCCTTTTTCACCATAGCCCTCTATGGGCTTCCAAATATCCCTTTGCCAATTCCACAAGTGCAGCCTTAGCGAAAGGCTTCTTGAAGGGAAAGATGTAACTCTGTGAGATGAATTAACAGAACACAGAGCAGTTTCTCAGAAAGCTTCTTTCCATGTTTGAACGGAAGATAATTCCTTTATCACCATAGCCCTCTATGGGCTTCCAAATATCCCTTTGCCAATTCCACAAGAACAGCCTTAGCGAAAGGCTTCTTGAAGGGAAAGATGTAACTCTGTGAGATGAATTAACAGAACACAGAGCAGTTTCTCAGAAAGCTTCTTTCCAGTTTTGAACGGAAGATATTTCCTTTTTCACCATAGCCCTCTATGGGCTTCCAAATATCCCTTTGCCAATTCCACAAGAACAGCCTTAGCGAAAGGCTTCTTGAAGGGAAAGATGTAACTCTGTGAAATGATTTAACAGAACACAGAGCAGTTTCTCAGAAAGCTTCTTTCCAGTTTTGAATGGAAGATAGTTCCTTTTTCACCATAGCCCTCTAAGGGCTTCCAAATATGCCTTTGCAAATTCCACAAAAACAGCCTTATCGAAAGGCTTCTTGAAGGTAGAGATGTAACTCTGTGAGATGAAATAACAGAACACAGGGCAGTTTCTCAGAAAGCTTCTTTCCAGTTTTGAACGGAAGATACTTCCTTTTTCACCATAGCCCTCTATGGGCTTCAAAATGTCACTTTGCCAGTTCCACAAGAACAGCCTTAGCGAAAGGCTTCTTTAAGGGAAAGATGTAACTCTGTGAGATGAATTAACAGAACACGGAACAGTTTCTTAGAAAGATTCCTTCCAGTTTTGAACGGAAGATATTTCCTTTTTCACCATAGCCCCCTATGGGCTTCCAAATATCCCTTTGCCAATTCCACAAGAACAGCCTTAGCGAAAGGCTTCTTGAAGGGAGAGATGTAACTCTGTGAGATGAATTAACAGAACACAGAGCAGTTTCTCCGAAAGCTTCTTTCCAGTTTTGAACGGAAGATATTTCCTTTTTCAACATAGCCCTCTATGGGCTTCCAAGAATCACTTTGCCAATTCCACAAGAACAGCCTTAGCGAAACGCTTCTTGAAAGGAAAGATGTAACTCTGTGAGATGAATTAACAGAACACAGAGCAGTTTCTCAGAAAGCTTCTTTCCAGTTTTGAACAGAAGATATTTCCTTTTTCACCGTAGCCCTCTATGGGCTTCCAAGTATCACTTTGCCAATTCCACAAGAACAGCCTTAGCGAAAGTCTTCTTGAAAGGAGAGATGTAACTATGTGAGATGAATTAACAAAACACAGAGCAGTTTCTCAGAAAGCTTCCTTCCGGTTTTGAACGGAAGATATTTCCTTTTTCACCATAGCCCTCTATGGGCTTCCAAATATCCCTTTGCCAATTCCACAAGAACAGCCTTAGAGAAAGGCTTCTTGAAATGAAAGATGTAACTCTGTGAGAGGAATTAAAAGAACACAGAGCAGTTTCTCAGAAAGCTTCTTTCCAGTTTTGAACGGAAGATATTTCCTTTTTCACCATAGCCCTCTATGGGCTTCCAAATATCCCTTTGCCAATTCCACAAGAACAGCCTTAGCGAAAGGCTTCTTGAAGGGAAAGATGTAATTCTGTGAGATGAATTAACAGAACAGAGAGCAGTTTCTCAGAAAGCTTCTTTCCAGTTTTGAACGGAAGATATTTCCTTTTTCACCATAGCCCTCTATGGGCTTCCAAATATCCCTTTGCCAATTCCACAAGAACAGCCTTAGCGAAAGGCTTCTTGAAGGGAAAGATGTAACTCTGTGAAATGAATTAACAGAACACAGAGCAACTTCTCAGAAAGCTTCTTTCCAGTTTTGAACGGAAGATATTTCCATTTTCACCATAGCCCTCTATTGGCTTCCAAATATGCCTTTGCCAATTCCACAAGAACAGCCTTAGCGAAAGGCTTCTTGAAGGTAGAGATGTAACTCTGTGAGATGAAATAACAGAACACAGAGCAGTTTCTCAGAAAGCTTCTTTCCAGTTTTGAACGGAAGATATTTCCTTTTTCACCATAGCCCTCTATGGGCTTCCAAATATCACTTTGCCAGTTCCACAAGAACAGCCTTAGCGAAAGGCTTCTTCAAGGGAAAGATGTAACTCTGTGAGATGAATTAACAGAACACAGAGCAGTTTCTCAGAAAGCTTCTTTCCAGTTTTGAACGGAAGATATTTCCTTTTTCACCATAGCCCTCTATGGGCTTCAAAATATCACTTTGCCAGTTCCACAAGAACAGCCTTAGCGAAAGGCTTCTTCAAGGGAAAGATGTAACTCTGTGAGATGAATTATCAGAACACAGAGCAGTTTCTCAGAAAGCTTCTTTCCAGTTTTGAAAGGAAGATATTTCCTTTTTCACCGTAGCACTCTATTGGCTTCAAAATATCACTATGCGAATTCCAAAAGAACAGCCTTAGCGAAAGGCTTCTTGAAAGGGAAGATGTAACTCTGTGAGATGAATTAACAGAACACAGAGCAGTTTCTCAGAAAGCTTCTTTCCAGTTTTGTACGGAAGATATTTCCTTTTTCACCATAGCCCTCTATGGGCTTCCAAATATCCCTTTGCCAATTCCACAAGAACAGCCGTAGCGAAAGGCATCTTGAAGGGAAAGATGTAACTCTGTGGGATGAATTCAGAGAACACAGAGCAGTTTCTCAGAAAGCATCTTTCCAGTTTTGAACGGAAGATATTTCCTTTTTCACCATAGCCCTCTATGGGCTTCCAAGTATCACTTTGCCAATTCCACAAGAACAGCCTTAGCGAAAGGCTTCTTGAAAGGAAAGATGTAACTCTGGGAGATGAATTAACAGAACACAGAGCAGTTTCTCAGAAAGCTTCTCTCCGGTTTTGAACGGAAGATATTTCCTTTTTCACCATAGCCCTCTATGGGCTTCCAAATATCCCTTTGCCAATTCCACAAGAACAGCCTTAGCGAAAGGCTTCTTGAAGGGAAAGATGTAACTCTGTGAGATGAATTAACAGAACACAGAGCAGTTTCTCAGAAAGCTTCTTTCCAGTTTTGAACGGAAGATATTTCCTTTTTCACCATAGCCCTCTATGGGCTTCCAAATATCCCTTTGCCAATTCCACAAGAACAGCCGTAGCGAAAGGCCTCTTGAAGGGAAAGATGTAACTCTGTGGGATGAATTCAGAGAACACAGAGCAGTTTCTCGGAAAGCTTCTTTCCAGTTTTGAACGGAAGATATTTCTTTTTTCACCATAGCCCTCTATGGGCTTCCAAATATCCCTTTGCCAATTCCACAAGAACAGCCTTAGCGAAAGGCTTCTTGAAGGGAAAGATGTAATTCTGTGAGATGAATTAACGGAACAGAGAGCAGTTTCTCAGAAAGCTTCTTTCCAGTATTGAAAGGAAGATATTTCCTTTTTCACCATAGCCCTCTATGGGCTCTCACATATCCCTTTGCCAATTCCACAAGAACAGCCTTAGCGAAAGGCTTCTTGAAGGGAAAGATGTAACTCTGTGAGATGAATTAACAGAACACAGAGCAGTTTCTCAGAAAGCTTCTTTCCAGTTTTGAACGGAAGATATTTCCTTTTTCACCATAGCCCACTATGGGCTTCCAAATATCCCTTTGCCAATTCCAGAAGAACAGCCTTAGCGAAAGGCTTCTTGAAAGGAAAGATATAACTCTGTGAGATGAATTAACAGAACACAGAGCAGTTTCTCAGAAAGCTTCTTTCCAGTTTTGAACGGAAGATATTTCCTTTTTCACCATAGCCCTCTATGGGCTTCCAAATATCCCTTTGCCAATTCCACAAGAACAGCCTTAGCGAAAGGCTTCTTGAAGGGAAAGATGTAATTCCGTGAGATGAATTAACAGAACAGAGAGCAGTTTCTCAGAAAGCTTCTTTCCAGTTTTCAACGGAAGATATTTCCTTTTTCACCATAGCTGTCTATGGGCTTCCAAATATCCCTTTGCCAATTCCACAAGAACAGCCTTAGCGAAAGGCTTCTTGAAGGGAAAGATGTAACTCTGTGAGATGAATAAACAGAACACAGAGCAGTTTCTCAAAAAGCTTCTTTCCAGTTTTGAACGGAAGATATTTCCTTTTTCACCATAGCCCACTATGGGCTTCCAAATATCCCTTTGCCAATTCCACAAGAACAGCCTTAGCAAAAGGCTTCTTGAAGGGAAAGATGTAACTCTGTGATATGAATTAACAGAACACAGGGCAGTTTCTCAGAAAGCTTCTTTCCAGTTTTGAACGGAAGATATTTCCTTTTTCACCATAGCCCTCTATGGGCTTCCACATATCCCTTTGCCAATTCCACAAGAACAGCCTTAGCGAAAGGCTTCTTGAAGGGAAAGATGTAACTCTGTGAGATGAATTAACAGAACACAGAGCAGTTTCTCAGAAAGCTTCTTTCCAGTTTTGAACGGAAGATATTTCCTTTTTCACCATTGCCCACTATGGGCTTCCAAGTATCACTTTGCCAATTCCACAAGAACAGCCTTAGCGAAAGGCTTCTTGAAGGGAAAGATGTAATTCTGTGATATGAATTAACAGAACAGAGAGCAGTTTCTCAGAAAGCTTCTTTCCAGTTTTCAACGGAAGATATTTCCTTTTTCACCATAGCCCTCTATGGGCTTCCAAATATCCCTTTGCCAATTCCACAAGAACAGCCTTAGCGAAAGGCTTCTTGAAGGGAAAGATGTAACTCTGTGAGATGAATTAACAGAACACAGAGCAGTTTCTCAGAAAGCTTCTTTCCAGTTTTGAACGGAAGATATTTCCTTTTTCACTATAGCCCACTATGGGCTTCCAAATATCCCTTTGCCAATTCCACAAGAACAGCCTTAGCGAAAGGCTTCTTGAATGGAAAGATGTAACTCTGTGAGATGAATTAACAGAACACAGAGCAGTTTCTCAGAAAGCTTCTTTCCAGTTTTGAACGGAAGATATTTCCTTTTTCACCATAGCCCTCTAAGGGCTTCCAAATATCCCCTTGCCAATTCCTCAAGAACAGCCTTAGCGAAAGGCTTCTTGAAAGGAAAGATGTAAATCTGTGAGATGAATTAACAGAACACAGAGCAGTTTCTCAGAAAGCTTCTTTCCAGTTTTGAACGGAAGATATTTCCTTTTTCACCATAGCCCTCTATGGGCTTCCAAATATCCCTTTGCCAATTCCACAAGAACAGCCTTAGCGTAAGGCTTCTTGAAGGGAAAGATGTAACTCTGTGAGATGAATTAACAGAACACAGAGCAGTTTCTCAGAAAGCTTCTTTCCAGTTTTGAACGGAAGATATTTCCTTTTCACCACAGCCCTCTAAGGGCTTCCAAATATCCCTTTGCCAATTTAACAAGAACAGCCTTAGGGAAAGGCTTCATGAAGGGAAAGATGTAACTCTGTGAGATGAATTAACAGAACACAGAGCAGTTTCTCAGAAACCTTCTTTCCAGTTTTGAACGGAAGATATTTCCTTTTTCACCAGAGCCCTCTATGGGCTTCCAAATATCCCTTTGCCAATTCCACAAGAACAGCCTTAGCGAAAGTCTTCTTGAAGGGAAAGATGTAACTCTGTGAGATGAATTAACAGAACACAGAGCAGTTTCTCAGAAAGCTTCTTTCCAGTTTTGAACGGAAGATATTTCCTTTTTCACCATAGCCCTCTAAGGGCTTCCAAATATCCCTTTGCTAATTTAACAAGAACAGCCTTAGGGAAAGGCTTCATGAAGGGAAACATGTAACTCTGTGACATGAATTAACAGAACACAGAGCAGTTTCTCAGAAACCTTCTTTCCAGTTTTGAATGGAAGGTATTTCCTTTTTCACCATAGTCCTCTATGGGCTTCCAAATATCCCTTTGCCAATTCCAGAAGAACAGCCTTAGCGAAAGGCTTCTCGAAGGGAACGATGTAACGCTGTGAAATGATTTAACAGAACACAGAGCAGTTTCTCAGAAAGCTTCTTTCCAGTTTTGAACGGAAGATATTTCCTTTTTCACCATAGCCCTCTATGGGTTTTCCAAATATGCCTTTGCCAATTCCACAAGAACAGCCTTATCGAAAGGCTTCTTGAAGGTAGAGATGTAACGCTGTGAGATGAAATAACAGAACACAGAGCAGTTTCTCAGAAAGCTTCTTTCCAGTTTTGAACGGAAGATATTTCCTTTTTCACCATAGCCCTCTATGGGCTTCCAAATATCCCTTTGCCAATTCCACAAGAACAGCCTTAGCGAAAGGCTTCTTGAAGGGAAAGACGTAACTCTGTGAGATGAATTAGCAGAACACAGAGCAGTTTCTCAGAAAGCTTCTTTCGAATTTTGAAAGGAAGATATTTCCTTTTTCACCATAGCCCTCTATGGGCTTCCAAATATCCCTTTGCCAATTCCAAAAGGACAGCCTTAGCGAAAGGCTTCTTGAAAGGGAAGGTGTAACTCTGTGAGATGAATTAACAGAACACAGAGCAGTTTCTCAGAAAGCTTCTTTCCAGTTTTGAACGGAAGATATTTCCTTTTTAACCATATCCCTCTATGGGCTTCCAAGTATCACTTTGCCAATTCCACAAGAACAGCCTTAGCGAAAGGCTTCTTGAAAGGAAAGATGTAACACTGTGAGATGAATTAACAGAACACAGAGCAGTTTCTCAGAAAGCTTCTTTCCAGGTTTGAACAGAAGATATTTCCTTTTTCACCATTGCCCTCTATGGGCTTCCAAGTATCACTTTGCCAATTCCACAAGAACAGCCTTAGCGAAAGGCTTCTTGAAGGGAAAGATGTAATTCTGTGATATGAATTAACAGAACAGAGAGCAGTTTCTCAGAAAGCTTCTTTCCAGTTTTCAACGGAAGATATTTCCTTTTTCACCATAGCCCTCTATGGGCTTCCAAATATCCCTTTGCCAATTCCACAAGAACAGCCTTAGCGAAAGGCTTCTTGAAGGGAAAGATGTAACTCTGTGAGATGAATTAACAGAACACAGAGCAGTTTCTCAGAAAGCTTCTTTCCAGTTTTGAACGGAAGATATTTCCTTTTTCACCATTGCCCACTATGGGCTTCCAAATATCCCTTTGCCAATTCCACAAGAACAGCCTTAGCGAAAGGCTTCTTGAAGGGAAAGATGTAACTCTGTGAGATGAATTAACAGAACACAGAGCAGTTTCTCAGAAAGCTTCTTTCCAGTTTTGAACGGAAGATATTTCCTTTTTCACCATAGCCCTCTAAGGGCTTCCAAATATCCCTTTGCCAATTCCATAAGAACAGCCTTAGCGAAAGGCTTCTTGAAAGGAAAGATGTAAATCTGTGAGATGAATTAACAGAACACAGAGCAGTTTCTCAGAAAGCTTCTTTCCAGTTTTGAACGGAAGATATTTCCTTTTTCACCATAGCCCTCTATGGGCTTCGAAATATCCCTTTCCAATTCCACAAGAACAGCCTTAGCGAAAGTCTTCTTGAAGGGAAAGATGTAACTCTGTGAGATGAATTAACAGAAAACAGAGCAGTTTCTCAGAAAGCTTCTTTCCAGTTTTGAACGGAAGATATTTCCTTTTTCACCATAGCCCTCTAAGGGCTTCAAATATCCCTTTGCTAATTTAACAAGAACAGCCTTAGGGAAAGGCTTCATGAAGGGAAACATGTAACTCTGTGACATGAATTAACAGAACACAGAGCAGTTTCTCAGAAACCTTCTTTCCAGTTTTGAACGGAAGGTATTTCCTTTTTCACCATAGTCCTCTATGGGCTTCCAAATATCCCTTTGCCAATTCCACAAGAACAGCCATAGCGAAAGGCTTCTCGAAGGGAAAGATGTAACTCTGTGAAATGATTTAACAGAACACAGAGCAGTTTCTCAGAAAGCTTCTTTCCAGTTTTGAACGGAAGATATTTCCTTTTTCACCATAGACCTCTATGGGTTTTCCAAATATGCCTTTGCCAATTTCACAAGAACAGCCTTATCGAAAGGCTTCTTGAAGGTAGAGATGTAACGCTGTGAGATGAAATAACAGAACACAGAGCAGTTTCTCAGAAAGCTTCTTTCCAGTTTTGAACGGAAGATATTTCCTTTTTCACCATAGCCCTCTATGGGCTTCCAAATATCCCTTTGCCAATTCCACAAGAACAGCCTTAGCGAAAGGCTTCTTGAAGGGAAAGACGTAACTCTGTGAGATGAATTAGCAGAACACAGAGCAGTTTCTCAGAAAGCTTCTTTCCAGTTTTGAAAGGAAGATATTTCCTTTTTCACCGTAGCCCTCTATGGGCTTCAAAATATCACTTTGCCAATTCCAAAAGAACAGCCTTAGCGAAAGGCTTCTTGAAAGGGAAGATGTAACTCTGTGAGATGAATTAACAGAACACAGAGCAGTTTCTCAGAAAGCTTCTTTCCAGTTTTGAACGGAAGATATTTCCTTTTTCACCATAGCCCTGTATGGGCTTCCAAATATCCGTTTGCCAATTCCACAAGAACAGCCTTAGCGAAAGGCCTCTTGAAGGGAAAGATGTAACTCTGTGGGATGAATTCAGAGAACACAGAGCAGTTTCTCGGAAAGCTTCTTTCCAGTTTTGAACGGAAAATATTTCTTTTTTCACCATAGCCCTCTATGGGCTTCCAAATATCCCTTTGCCAATTCCACAAAGAACAGCCTTAGCAAAAGGCTTCTTGAAGGGAAAGATGTAACTCTGTGAGATGAATTAACAGGACACAGGGTAGTTTCTCATAAAGCTTCTTTCCAGATTTGAACGGAAGATATTTCCTTTTTCACCATAGCCCTCTATGGGCTTCCACATATCCGTTTGCCAATTCCAGAAGAACAGCCTTAGCGAAAGGCTTCTTAAAGGGAAAGATGTAACTCTGTGACATGAATTAACAGAACACAGAGCAGTTTCTCAGAAAGCTTCTTTCCAGTTTTCAACGGAAGATATTTCCTTTCTAACCATATTCCTCTATGGGCTTCCAAGTATCACTTTGCCAATTCCACAAGAACAGCCTTAGTGAAAGGCTTCTTGAAAGGAAAGATGTAACTCTGTGAGATGAATTAACAGAACACAGAGCAGTTTCTCAAAAAGCTTCTTTCCAGTTTTGAACAGAAGATATTTCCTTTTTCACCATAGACCTCTATGGGCTTCCAAGTATCACTTTGCCAATTCCACAAGAACAGCCTTAGCGAAAGGCTTCTTGAAGGGAAAGATGTAATTCTGTTAGATGAATTAACAGAACAGAGAGCAGTTTCTCAGAAAGCTTCTTTCCAGTTTTGAACGGAAGATATTTCCTTTTTCACCATAGCCCTCTATGGGCTTCCAAATATCCCTTTGCCAATTCCACAAGAACAGCCTTAGCGAAAGGCTTCTTGAAGGGAAAGATGTAACTCTGTGAGATGAGTTAACAGAACACAGAGCAGTTTCTCAGAAAGCTTCTTTCCAGTTTTGAACGGAAGATATTTCCTTTTTCACCATAGCCCACTATGGGCTTCCAAATATCCCTTTGCCAATTCCACAAGAACAGCCTTAGCGAAAGGCTTCTTGAAGGGAAAGATGTAACTCTGTGAGATGAATTAACAGAACACAGAGCAGTTTCTCAGAAAGCTTCTTTCCAGTTTTGAACGGAAAATATTTCCATTTTCACCCTAGCCCTCTAAGGGCTTCCAAATATCCCTTTGCCAATTTAACAAGAACAGCCTTAGGGAAAGGCTTCATGAAGGGAAAGATGTAACTCTGTGTGATGAATTAACAGAACACAGAGCAGTTTCTCAGAAACCATCTTTCCAGTTTTGAACGGAAGATATTTCCTTTTTCACCAGAGCCCTCTATGGGCTTCCAAATATCCCTTTGCCAATTCCACAAGAACAGCATTAGCGAAAGTCTTCTTGAAGGGAAAGATGTAAATCTGTGAGATGAATTAACAGAACACAGAGCAGTTTCTCAGAAAGCTTCTTTCCAGTTTTGAACGGAAGATATTTCCTTTTTCACCATAGCCCTCTAAGGGCTTCCAAATATCCCTTTGCTAATTTAACAAGAACAGCCTTAGGGAAAGGCTTCATGAAGGGAAACATGTAACTCTGTGACATGAATTAACAGAACACAGAGCAGTTTCTCAGAAACCTTCTTTCCAGTTTTGAACGGAAGGTATTTCCTTTTTCACCATAGTCCTCTATGGGCTTCCAAATATCCCTTTGACAATTCCACAAGAACAGCCTTAGCGAAAGGCTTCTCGAAGGGAAAGATGTAACTCTGTGAAATGATTTAACAGGACACAGAGCAGTTTCTCAGAAAGCTTCTTTCCAGTTTTCAACGGAAGATATTTCCTTTTTCACCATAGCCCTCTATGGGCTTCCAAATATCCCTTTGCCAATTCCACAAGAACAGCCTTAGCGAAAGGCTTCTTGAAGGGAAAGGTGTAACTCTGTGAGATGAATTAACAGAACACAGAGCAGTTTCTCAGAAAGCTTCTTTCCAGTTTTGAACGGAAGATATTTCCTTTTTCACCGTAGCCCACTATGGGCTTCAAAATATCACTTTGCCAATTCCACAAGAACAGTCTTAGCGAAAGGCTTCTTGAAAGGAAAGATGTAATTCTTTGAGATGAATTAACAGAACACAGAGCAGTTTCTCAGAAAGCTTCTTTCCAGTTTTGAACGGAAGATATTTCCTTTTTCACCATAGCCCTCTATGGGCTTCCAAATATCCCTTTGCCAATTCCACAAGAACAGCCTTAGCGAAAGGCCTCTTGAAGGGAAAGATGTAACTCTGTGGGATGAATTCAGAGAACACAGAGCAGTTTCTCAGAAAGCTTCTTTCCAGTTTTGAACGGAAGATATTTTTTTTTTCACCATAGCCCTCTATGGGCTTCAAATATCCCTTTGCCAATTCCACAAGAACAGCCTTTGCGAAAGGCTTCTTGAAGGGAAAGATGTAATTCTGTGAGATGAATTAAAAGAACACAGAGCACTTTCACAGAAAGCTTCTTTCCAGTTTTGAACGGAAGATATTTCCTTTTTCACCATAGCCCTCTACGTACTTCCAAATATCCCTTTGCCTATTCCACAAGAACAGCGTTAGCGAAAGGCTTCTTGAAGGGAAAGATGTAACTCCGTGAGATGAATTAACAGAACACAGAGCAGTTTCTCAGAAAGCTTCTTTCCAGGTTTGAACGGAAGATAATTCCTTTTTCACCATAGCCCTCTACGGGCTTCCAAATATCCCTTTGCCAATTCCACAAGAACAGCCTTAGCGAAAGGCTTCTTGAAGGGAAAGATGTAACTCTGTGAGATGAACTAACAGAACACAGAGCAGTTTCTCAGAAAGCTTCTTTCCAGTTTTGAACGGAAGATATTACCTTTTTCACCATAGCCCTCTATGGGCTTCCAAATATCCCTTTGCCAATTCCACAAGAACAGCCTTAGCGAAAGGCTTCCTGAAGGGAAAGATGTAACTCTGTGAGTTGAATTAACAGAACACAGAGCACTTTCTCAGAAAGCTTCTTTCCAATTTTGAAAGGAAGATATTTCCTTTTTCACCGTAGCCTTCTATGGGCTTCATAATATCACTTTGCAATTCCACAAGAACAGTCTTAGCGAAAGGCTTCTTGAAGGGAAAGATGTAACTCGGTGAGATGAATTAACAGAACACAGAGCAGTTTCTCAGAAAGCTTCTTTCCAGTTTTGAACGGAAGATATTTCCTTTTTCACCATAGCCCTCTATGGGCTTCCAAATATCCCTTTGCCAATTCCACAAGAACAGCCTTAGCGAAAGGCTTCTTGAAGGGAAAGATGTAACTCTGTGGGATGAATTCAGAGAACACAGAGCAGTTTCTCAGAAAGCTTCTTTCCAGTTTTGAACGGAAGATATTTCCTTTTTCACCATAGCCCTCTATGGGCTTCCAAATATCCCTTTGACTATTCCACAAGAACAGCCTTAGCGAAAGGCTTCTTGACGGGAAAGATGTAACTCTGTGAGATGAATTAACAGAACACAGAGCAGTTTCTCAGAAAGCTTCTTTCCAGTTTTGAACGGAAGATATTTCCTTTTTCACCATAGCCCTCTATGGGCTTCCAAATATCACTTTGCCAATTCCACAAGAACAGCCTTAGCGATAGGGTTCCTGAAGGGAAAGACGTAACTCTGTGAGATGAATTAGCAGAACACAGAGCAGTTTCTCAGAAAGCTTCTTTCCAGTTTTGAAAGGAAGATATTTCCTTTTTCACCGTAGCCCTCTATGGGCTTCAAAATATCACTATGCCAATTCCAAAAGAACAGCCTTAGCGAAAGGCTTCTTGAAAGGGAAGATGTAACTCTGTGAGATGAATTAACAGAACACAGAGCAGTTTCTCAGAAAGCTTCTTTCCAGTTTTGAACGGAAGATATTTCCTTTTTCACCATAGCCCTCTATGGGCTTCCAAATATCCCTTTGCCAATTCCACAAGAACAGCCTTAGCGAAAGGCTTCTTGAAGGGAAAGATGTAACTCTGTGAGATGAATTAACAGAACACAGAGCAGTTTCTCAGAAAGCTTCTTTCCAGTTTTGAACGGATGATATTTCCTTTTTCACCATAGCCCTCTATGGGCTTCCAAATATCCCTTTGACAATTCCACAAGAACAGGTTTAGCGAAAGGCATCTTGAAGGGAAAGATGGAACTCTGTGGGATGAATTCAGAGAACACAGAGCATTTTCTCAGAAAGCATCTTTCCAGTTTTGAACGGAAGATATTTCCTTTTTCACCATAGCCCTCTATGGGCTTCCAAATATCCCTTTGCCAATTCCACAAGAACAGCCTTAGCTAAAGGCTTCTTGAAGGGAAAGATGTAACTCTGTAAGATGAATTATCAGAACACGGAGAAGTTTCTCAGAAAGCTTCTTTCCAGTTTTGAACGGAAGATATTTCCTTTTTCAACATAGACCTCTATGGGCTTCCAAATATCCCTTTGCCAATTCCACAAGAACAGCCTTAGCGAAAGGCTTCTTGAAGGGAAAGATGTAACTCTGTGAAATGAATTAACAGAACACAGAGCAACTTCTCAGAAAGCTTCTTTCCAATTTTGAACGGAAGATATTTCCATTTTCACCATAGCCCTCTATTGGCTTCCAAATATGCCTTTGCCAATTCCACAAGAACAGCCTTAGCGAAAGGCTTCTTGAAGGTAGAGATGTAACTCTGTGAGATGAAATAACAGAACACAGAGCAGTTTCTCAGAAAGCTTCTTTCCATTTTTGAACGGAAGATATTTCCTTTTTCAACAGAGCCCTCTATGGGCTTCCAAATATCACTTTGCCAGTTCCACAAGAACAGCCTTAGCGAAAGGCTTCTTGAAGGGAAAGATGTAACTCTGTGAGATGAATTAACAGAACACAGAGCAGTTTCTCAGAAAGCTTCTTTCCAGTTTTGAACGGAAGATATTTCCTTTTTCACCATAGCCCTCTATGGGCTTCCAAATATCACTTTGCCAGTTACACAAGAACAGCCTTAGCGAAAGGCTTCTTCAAGGGAAAGATGTAACTCTGTGAGATGAATTATCAGAACACAGAGCAGTTTCTCAGAAAGCTTCTTTCCAGTTTTGAGCGGATGATATTTCCTTTTTCACCATAGCCCTCTATGGGCTTCCAAATATCCCTTTGCCAATTCCACAAGAACAGCCTTAGCGAAAGGCTTCTTGAAGGGAAAGATGTAACTCTGTGAGATGAATTAACAGAACACAGAGCAGTTTCTCAGAAAACTTCTTTCCAGTTTTGAAAGGAAGATATTTCCTTTATCACCATAGCCCTCTATGGGCTTCCAAATATCCCTTTGCCAATTCCAGAAGAACAGCCTTAGCGAAAGGATTCTTGAAGGGAAAGATGTAACTCTGTGAGATGAATTAACAGAACACAGAGCAGTTTCTCAGAAAGCTTCTTTCCAGTTTTGAACGGAAGATATTTCCTTTTTCACCATAGCCCTCTATGGGCTTCCAAATATCCCTTTGCCAATTCCACAAGAACAGCCTTAGCGAAAGGCTTCTTGAAGGGAAAGATGTAACTCTGTGAGATGAATTAACAGAACACAGAGCAGTTTCTCAGAAAGCTTCTTTCCAGTTTTCAACGGAAGATATTTCCTTTTTCACCATAGCCCTCTATGGGCTTCCAAATATCCCTTTGCCAATTCCAGAAGAACAGCCTTAGCGAAAGGCTTCTTGAAGGGAAAGATGTAACTCTGTGAGATGAATTAACAGAACACAGAGCAATTTCTCAGAAAGCTTCTTTCCAGTTTTGAACGGAAGATATTTCCTTTTTCAACATAGCCCTCTATGGGCTTCCAAGAATCACTTTGCCAATTCCACAAGAACAGCCTTAGCGAAAGGCCTCTTGAAAGGAAAGATGTAACTCTGTGAGATGAATTAACAGAACACAGAGCAGTTTCTCAGAAAGCTTCTTTCCAGTTTTGAACGAAAGTTATTTCCTTTTTCACCATAGCCCTCTATGGGCTTCCAAATATCCCTTTGCCAATTCCACAAGAACAGCCTTAGCGAAAGGCTTCTTGAAGGGAAAGATGTAACTCTGTGAGATGAATTAACAGAACACAGAGCAGTTTCTCAGAAAGCTTCTTTCCAGTTTTGAACGGAAGATATTTCCTTTTTCAACATAGCCCTCTAAGGGCTTCCAAATATCCCTTTGCTAATTTAACAAGAACAGCCTTAGGGAAAGGCTTCATGAAGGGAAACATGTAACTCTGTGAAATGAATTAACAGAACACAGAGCAGTTTCTCAGAAACCTTCTTTCCAGTTTTGAACGGAAGGTATTTCCTTTTTCACCATAGTCCTCTATGGGCTTCCAAATATCCCTTTGCAAATTCCACAAGAACAGCCTTAGCGAAAGGCTTCTCGAAGGGAAAGATGTAACTCTGTGAAATGATTTAACAGAACACAGAGCAGTTTCTCAGAAAGCTTCTTTCCAGTTTTGAACGGAAGCTATTTCCTTTTTCACCATAGCCCTCTATGGGTTTTCCAAATATGCCTTTGCCAATTCCACAAGAACAGCCTTATCGAAAGGCTTCTTGAAGGTAGAGATGTAACGCTGTGAGATGAAATAACAGAACACAGAGCAGTTTCTCAGGAAGCTTCTTTCCAGTTTTGAACGGAAGATATTTCCTTTTTCAACATAGCCCTCTATGGGATTCCAAATATCCCTTTGCCAATTCCACAAGAATAAAGGGAAAGATGTAACTCTGTGAGATGAATTAACAGAACACAGAGCAGTTTCTCAGAAAGCTTCTTTCCAGTTTTGAACGGAAGATATTTCCTTTTTCACCATAGCCCTCTATGGGCTTCCAAATATCCCTTTGCCAATTCCAGAAGAACAGCCTTAGAGAAAGGCTTCTTGAATGGAAAGATGTAACTCTGTGAGATGAATTAACAGAACACAGAGCAGTTTCTCAGAAAGCTTCTTTCCAGTTTTGAAATGAAGATATTTCCTTTCTCACGATAGCCCTCTATGGGCTTCCAAATATCCCATTGCCAATTCCACAAGTACAGCCTTAGCGAAAGGCTTCTTGAAGGGAAAGATGTAATTCTGTGATATGAATTAACAGAACAGAGAGCAGTTTCTCAGAAATCTTCTTTCCAGTTTTGAGCGGAAAATATTTCATTTTTCACCATTGCCCTCTAGGGGCTTCCAAATATCCCTTTGCCAATTCCACAAGAACAGCCTTAGCGAAAGGCTTCTTGATGGGAAAGATGTAACTCTGTGAGGTGAATTAACAGAACACAGAGCAGTTAATCAGAAAGCTTCTTTCCAGGTTTGAACGGAAGATAATTCCTTTTTCACCTTAGCCCTCTATGGGCTTCCAAATATCCCTTTGCCATTTCCACAAGAACAGCCTTAGCGAAAGGCTTCTTGAAGGGAAAGATGGAACTCTGTGAGATGAATTAACAGAACACAGAGCAGTTTCTCAGAAAGCTTCTTTCCAGTTTTGAACGGAAGATATTTCCTTTTTCACCATAGCCCTCTATGGGCTTCCAAATATCCCTTTGCCAATTCCACAAGAACAGCCTTAGCGCTAGGTTTCTTGAAGGGAAAGATGTAACTCTGTGAAATGATTTAACAGAACACAGAGCAGTTTCTCAGAAAGCTTCTTTCCAGTTTTGAACGGAAGATATTTCCTTTTTCACCATAGCCCTCTAAGGGCTTCCAAATATCCCTTTGCAAATTCCACAAGAACAGCCTTATCGAAAGGCTTCTTGAAGGTAGAGATGTAACTCTGTGAGATGAAATAACAGAACACAGGGCAGTTTCTCGAAAGCTTCTTTCCAGTTTTGAACGGAAGATATTTCCTTTTTCACCATAGCCCTCTAAGGGCTTCCAAATGTCACTTTGCCAGTTCCACAAGAAAAGCCTTAGCGAAAGGCTTCTTCAAGGGAAAGATGTAACTCTGTGAGATGAATTAACAGAACACAGAGCAGTTTCTCAGAAAGCTTCTTTCAAGTTTTGAACGGAAGATATTTCCTTTTTCACAATAGCCCTCTATGGTCTTCCAAATATTCCTTTGCCAATTAAACAAGAACAGCCTTAGGGAAAGGCTTCTTGAAGGGAAAGATATAACTCTGTGACATGAATTAACAGAACACAGAGCAGTTTCTCAGAAAGCTTCTTTCCAGTTTTGAACGGAAGATATTTCCTTTTTCAACATAGCCCTCTATGGGATTCCAAATATCCCTTTGCCAATTCCACAAGAACAAAGGGAAAGATGTAACTCTGTGAGATGAATTAACAGAACACAGAGCAGTTTCTCAGAAAGCTTCTTTGCAGTTTTGAACGGAAGATATTTCCTTTTTCACCATAGCCCTCTATGGGCTTCCAAATATCCCTTTGCCAATTCCAGAAGAACAGCCTTAGAGAAAGGCTTCTTGAATGGAAAGATGTAACTCTGTGAGATGAATTAACAGAACACAGAGCAGTTTCTCAGAAAGCTTCTTTCCAGTTTTGAAATGAAGATATTTCCTTTCTCACCATAGCCCTCTATGGGCTTCCAAATATCCCATTGCCAATTCCACAAGAACAGCCTTATCGAAAGGCTTCTTGAAGGGAAAGATGTAATTCTGTGATATGAATTAACAGAACAGAGAGCAGTTTCTCAGAAAGCTTCTTTCCAGTTTTGAACGGAAGATATTTCCTTTTCCACCATTGCCCTCTAGGGGCTTCCAAATATCCCTTTGCCAATTCCACAAGAACAGCCTTAGCGAAAGGCTGCTTGATGGGAAAGATGTAACTCTGTGAGCTGAATTAACAGAACACAGAGCAGTTTCTCAGAAAGCTTCTTTCCAGGTTTGAACGGAAGATAATTCCTTTTTCACCATAGCCCTCTATGGGCTTCCAAATATCCCTTTGCCAATTCCACAAGAACAGCGTTAGCTAAAGGCTTCTTGAAGGGAAAGATGTAACTCTGTGAGATGAATTATCAGAACACAGAGCAGTTTCTCAGAAAGCTTCTTTCCAGTTTTGAACGGATGATATTTCCTTTTTCACCATAACCCTCTATGGGCTTCGAAATATCCCTTTGCCAATTCCAGAAGAACAGCCTTAACGAAAGGCTTCTTGAAGGGAAAGATATAACTCTGTGAGATGAATTAACAGAACACAGAGCAGTTTCTCAGAAAGCTTCTTTCCAGTTTTGAAAGGAAGATATTTCCTTTTTCACCATAGCCCTCTATGGGCTTCCAAATATCCCTTTGCCAATTCCACAAGAACAGCCTTAGCGAAAGGCTTCTTGAAGGGAATGATGTAAATCTGTGAGATGAATTAACAGAACACAGAGCAGTTAATCAGAAAGCCTCTTTCCAGTTTTGAACGGAAGATATTTCCTTTTTCACCATAGCCCTCTATGGGCTTCCAAATATCCCTTTGCCAATTCCACAAGAACAGCCTTAGCGAAAGGCTTCCTGAAGGGAAAGCTGTAACTCTGTGAGATGAATTAACAGAACACAGAGCAGTTTCTCAGAAAGCTTCTTTCAAGTTTTGAACGGAAGATATTTCCTTTTTCACAATAGCCCTCTATGGGCTTCCAAATATTCCTTTGCCAATTAAACAAGAACAGCCTTAGGGAAAGGCTTCTTGAAGGGAAAGATGTAACTCTGTGACATGAATTAACAGAACACAGAGCAGTTTCTCAGAAAGCTTCTTTCCAGTTTTGAACGGAAGATATTTCCTTTTTCAACATAGCCCTCTATGGGCTTCCAAATATCCCTTGGCCAATTCCACAAGAACAGCCTTAGCGAAAGGCTTCTTGAAGGGAAAGATGTAACTCTGTGAGATGAATTCACAGAACACAGAGCAGTTTCTCAGAGCTTCTTTCCAGTTTTGATCGGAAGATATTTCCTTTTTCACCATAGCCCTCTATGGGCTTCCAAATATCCCTTTGCGAATTACACAAGAAGAGCCTTAGCCAAAGGCTTCTTGAAGGGACAGATGTAGCTCTGTGAGATGAACTAACAGAACACAGAGCAGTTTCTCAGAGAGGTTCTTTCCAGTTCTGAACGGAAGATATTTCCTTTTTCACCATAGCCCTCTAGGGGCTTCCTTATATCCCTTTGACAATTCCACAAGAAGAGCCTTAGCGAAAGGCTTCTTGAAGGGAAAGATGTAACTCTGTGAGATGAATTAAAAGAACACAGAGCAGTTTGTCAGAAAGCTTCTTTCCAGTTTTGAACGGAAGATATTTCCTTTTTCACCATAGCCCTCTATGGGCTTCCAAATATCTCTTTGCAATTCCACAAGAACAGCCTTAGCGAAAGGCTTCTTGAAGGGAAAGATGTAATTCTGTGAGATGAATTAACAGAACAGAGAGCAGTTTCTTAGAAAGCTTCTTTCCAGTTTTGAACGGAAGATATTTCCTTTTTCACCATAGCCCTCTATGGGATTCCAAATATCCCTTTGCCAATTCCACAAGTGCAGCCTTAGCGAAAGGCTTCTTTAAGGGAAAGATGTAACTCTGTGAGATGAATTAACAGAACACAGAGCAGTTTCTCAGAAAGCTTCTTTCCAGTTTTGAACGGAAGATATTTCCTTTTTCACCATAGCCCTCTTTGGGCTTCCAAATATCCCTTTGCCAATTCCACAAGAACAGCCTTAGCGAAAGGCTTCTTGAAGGGAAAGATGTAAATCTGTGAGATGAATTAACAGAACACAGAGCAGTTTCTCAGAAAGCTTCTTTCCAGTTTTGAAAGGAAGATATTTCCTTTTTCACCATAGCCCTCTAAGGGCTTCCAAATATATCTTTGCCAATTCCAGAAGAACAGCCTTAGCGAAAGGCTTCTTGAAGGGAAAGATGTAACTCTGTGAGATGAATTAACAGAAAACAGAGCAGTTTCTCAGAAAGCTTCTTTCCAGTTTTGAACGGAAGATATTTCCTTTTTTACCATAGCCCTCTATGGGCTTCCAAATATCCCTTTGCCAATTCCACAAGAACATCCTTAGCGAAAGGCTTCTTGAAGGGAAAGATGTAACTCTGTGAGATGAATTAACAGAACACAGAGCAGTTTCTCAGAAAGCTTCTTTCCAGTTTTAAACGAAGATATTTCCTTTTTCACCAAAGCCCTCTATGGGCTTCCAAATATCCCTTTGCCAATTCCACAAGAACAGCCTTAGCTAAAGGCTTCTTGAAGGGAAAGATGTAACTCTGTAAGATGAATTATCAGAACACAGAGAAGTTTCTCAGAAAGCTTCTTTCCAGGTTTGAACGGAAGATTATTCCTTTTTCACCATAGCCCTCTATGGGCTTCCAAATGTCACTTTGCAAGTTCCACAAGAACAGCCTTAGCGAAAGGCTTCTTCAAGGGAAAGATGTAACTCTGTGAGATTAATTAACAGAACACAGAACAGATTCTTAGAAAGATTCTTTCCAGTTTTGAACGGAAGATATTTCCTTTTTCACCGTAGCCCTCTATGGGCTTCCAAATATCCCTTTGCCAATTCCACAAGAACAGCCTTAGCGAAAGGCTTCTTGAAGGGAGAGATGTAACTCTGTGAGATGAATTAACAGAACACAGAGCAGTTTCTCAGAAAGTTTCTTTCCCGTTTTGAACGGAAGATATTTCCTTTTTCACCATAGCCCTCTATGGGCTTCCAAATATCCCTTTTCCAATTCCACAAGAACATCCTTAGCTAAAGGCTTCTTGAAGGGAAAGATGTAACTCTGTGAGATGAATTATCAGAACACAGAGCAGTTTCTCAGAAAACTTCTTTCCAGTTTTGAACGGATGATATTTCCTTTTTCACCATAGACTTCTATGGGCTTCCAAATATCCCTTTGCCATTTCCACAAGAACAGCCTTAGCGAAAGGCTTCTTGAAGGGAAAGATGTAACTCTGTGAGATGAATTAACAGAACACAGAGCACTTTCTCAGAAAGCTTCTTTCCAGTTTTGAACGGAAGATATTTCCTTTTTCACCGTAGCTCTCCATGGGATTCCAAATATCCCTTTGCCAATTCCACAAGAACAGCCTTAGCGAAAGGCTTCTTGAAGGGAAAGATGTAACTCTGTGAGATGAATTAACAGAACACAGAGCAGTTTCTCAGAAAGCTTCTTTCCAGTTTTGAACGGAAGATATTTCCTTTTTCACCATAGCCCTCTATCGGCATCCAAATATCCCTTTGCCAATTCCACAAGAACAGCCTTAGCGAAAGGCTTATTGAAGGGAAAGATGTAACTCTGTGATATGAATTAACAGAACACAGAGCAGTTTCTCAGAAAGCCTCTTTCCAGTTTTGAACGGAAGATATTTCCTTTTTCACCATAGCCCTCTATGGGCTTCCAAATATCCATTTGCCAATTCCACAAGAACAGCCTTAGCGAAAGGCTTCCTGAAGGGAAAGCTGTAACTCTGTGAGATGAATTAACAGAACACAGAGCAGTTTCTCAGAAAGCTTCTTTCCAGTTTTGAATGGAAGATATTTCCTTTTTCACAATAGCCCTTTATGGGCTTCCAAATATCCCTTTGCCAATTAAACAAGAACAGCCTTAGGGAAAGGCTTCTTGAAGGGAAAGATGTAACTCTGTGAGATGAATTCACAGAACACAGAGCAGTTTCTCAGAGCTTCTTTCCAGTTTTGAACGGAAGATATTTCCTTTTTCACCATAGCCCTCTATGGGCTTCCAAATATCCCTTTGCGAATTACACAAGAAGAGCCTTAGACAAAGGCTTCTTGAAGGGAAATATGTAACTCTGTGAGATGAATTAACAGAACACAGAGCAGTTTCTCAGAGAGGTTCTTTCCAGTTTTGAACGGAAGATATTTCCTTTTTCACCATAGCCCTCTATTTGCTTCCATATATCCCTTTGACAATTCCACAAGAAGAGCCTTAGCGAAAGGCTTCTGAAGGGAAAGATGTAACTCTTTGAGATGAATTAAAAGAACACAGAGCAGTTTGTCAGAAAGCTTCTTTCCAGTTTTGAACGCAAGATATTTCCTTTTTCACCATAGCCCTCTATGGGCTTCCCAATATCTCTTTGCCAATTCCACAAGAACAGCCTTAGCGAAAGGCTTCTTGAAGGAAAGATGTAATTCTGTGAGATGAATTAACAGAACAGAGAGCAGTTTCTCAGAAAGCTTCTTTCCAGTTTTGAACGGAAGATATTTCCTTTATCACCATAGCCCTCTATGGGCTTCCAAATATCCCTTTGCCAATTCCACAAGTGCAGACTTAGCGAAAGGCTTCTTGAAGGGAAAGATGTACCTCTGTGAGATGAATTAACAGAACACAGAGCAGTTTCTCAGAAAGCTTCTTTCCATATTTGAACGGAAGATAATTCCTTTTTCACCATAGCCCTCTAAGGGCTTCCAAATATCCCTTTGCCAATTCCACAAGAACAGCCTTAGCGAAAGGCTTCTTGAAGGGAAAGATGTAACTCTGTGAGATGAATTAACAGAACACAGAGCAGTTTCTCAGAAAGCTTCTATCCAGTTTTGAACGGAAGATATTTCCTTTTTCACCATAGCCCTCTATGGGCTTCCAAATATCCCTTTGCCAATTCCACAAGAACAGCCTTAGCGAAAGGCTTCTTGAAGGGAAAGATGTAACTCTGTGAAATGATTTAACAGAACACAGAGCAGTTTCTCAGAAAGCTTCTTTCCAGTTTTGAATGGAAGATAGTTCCTTTTTCACCATAGCCCTCTAAGGGCTTCCAAATATGCCTTTGCAAATTCCACAAAAACTGCCTTTTCGAAAGGCTTCTTGAAGGTAGAGATGTAACTCTGTGAGAAGAAATAACAGAACACAGGGCAGTTTCTCAGAAAGCTTCTTTCCAGTTTTGAACGGAAGATACTTCCTTTTTCACCATAGCCCTCTATGGGCTTCCAAATGTCACTTTGCCAGTTCCACAAGAACAGCCTTAGCGAAAGGCTTCTTCAAGGGAAAGATGTAACTCTGTGAGATGAATTAACAGAACACAGAACAGTTTCTTAGAAAGATTCTTTCCAGTTTTGAACGGAAGATATTTCCTTTTTGCCCTTACCCCCCTATGGGCTTCCAAATATCCCTTTGCCAATTCCACAAGAACAGCCTTAGCGAAAGGCTTCTTGAAGGGAGAGATGTAACTCTGTGAGATGAATTAACAGAACACAGAGCAGTTTCTCAGAAAGTTTCTTTCCCGTTTTGAACGGAAGATATTTCCTTTTTCACCATAGCCCTCTAAGGGCTTCCAAATATATCTTTGCCAATTCCAGAAGAACAGCCTTAGCGAAAGGCTTCTTGAAGGGAAAGATGTAACTCTGTGAGATGAATTAACAGAAAACAGAGCAGTTTCTCAGAAAGCTTCTTTCCAGTTTTGAACGGAAGATATTTCCTTTTTCACCATAGCCCTCTATCGGCTTCCAAATATCCCTTTGCCAATTCCACAAGAACATCCTTAGCGAAAGGCTTCTTGAAGGGAAAGATGTAACTCTGTGAGATGAATTAACAGAACACAGAGCAGTTTCTCAGAAAGCTTCTTTCCAGTTTTAAACGAAGATATTTCCTTTTTCACCAAAGCCCTCTATGGGCTTCCAAATATCCCTTTGCCAATTCCACAAGAACAGCCTTAGCTAAAGGCTTCTTGAAGGGAAAGATGTAACTCTGTAAGATGAATTATCAGAACACAGAGAAGTTTCTCAGAAAGCTTCTTTCCAGGTTTGAACGGAAGATTATTCCTTTTTCGCCATAGCCCTCTATGGGCTTCCAAATGTCACTTTGCAAGTTCCACAAGAACAGCCTTAGCGAAAGGCTTCTTCAAGGGAAAGATGTAACTCTGTGAGATTAATTAACAGAACACAGAACAGATTCTTAGAAAGATTCTTTCCAGTTTTGAACGGAAGATATTTCCTTTTTCACCGTAGCCCTCTATGGGCTTCCAAATATCCCTTTGCCAATTCCACAAGAACAGCCTTAGCGAAAGGCTTCTTGAAGGGAGAGATGTAACTCTGTGAGATGAATTAACAGAACACAGAGCAGTTTCTCAGAAAGTTTCTTTCCCGTTTTGAACGGAAGATATTTCCTTTTTCACCATAGCCCTCTATGGGCTTCCAAATATCCCTTTTCCAATTCCACAAGAACATCCTTAGCTAAAGGCTTCTTGAAGGGAAAGATGTAACTCTGTGAGATGAATTATCAGAACACAGAGCAGTTTCTCAGAAAGCTTCTTTCCAGTTTTGAACGGATGATATTTCCTTTTTCACCATAGACTTCTATGGGCTTCCAAATATCCCTTTGCCATTTCCACAAGAACAGCCTTAGCGAAAGGCTTCTTGAAGGGAAAGATGTAACTCTGTGAGATGAATTAACAGAACACAGAGCACTTTCTCAGAAAGCTTCTTTCCAGTTTTGAACGGAAGATATTTCCTTTTTCACCGTAGCTCTCCATGGGATTCCAAATATCCCTTTGCCAATTCCACAAGAACAGCCTTAGCGAAAGGCTTCTTGAAGGGAAAGATGTAACTCTGTGAGATGAATTAACAGAACACAGAGCAGTTTCTCAGAAAGCTTCTTTCCAGTTTTGAACGGAAGATATTTCCTTTTTCACCATAGCCCTCTATCGGCTTCCAAATATCCCTTTGCCAATTCCACAAGAACAGCCTTAGCGAAAGGCTTATTGAAGGGAAAGATGTAACTCTGTGATATGAATTAACAGAACACAGAGCAGTTTCTCAGAAAGCCTCTTTCCAGTTTTGAACGGAAGATATTTCCTTTTTCACAATAGCCCTTTATGGGCTTCCAAATATCCCTTTGCCAATTAAACAAGAACAGCCTTAGGGAAAGGCTTCTTGAAGGGAAAGATGTAACTCTGTGAGATGAATTCACAGAACACAGAGCAGTTTCTCAGAGCTTCTTTCCAGTTTTGAACGGAAGATATTTCCTTTTTCACCATAGCCCTCTATGGGCTTCCAAATATCCCTTTGCGAATTACACAAGAAGAGCCTTAGACAAAGGCTTCTTGAAGGGAAATATGTAACTCTGTGAGATGAATTAACAGAACACAGAGCAGTTTCTCAGAGAGGTTCTTTCCAGTTTTGAACGGAAGATATTTCCTTTTTCACCATAGCCCTCTATGGGCTTCCATATATCCCTTTGACAATTCCACAAGAAGAGCCTTAGCGAAAGGCTTCTGAAGGGAAAGATGTAACTCTTTGAGATGAATTAAAAGAACACAGAGCAGTTTGTCAGAAAGCTTCTTTCCAGTTTTGAACGCAAGATATTTCCTTTTTCACCATAGCCCTCTATGGGCTTCCAAATATCTCTTTGCCAATTCCACAAGAACAGCCTTAGTGAAAGGCTTCTTGAAGGAAAGATGTAATTCTGTGAGATGAATTAACAGAACAGAGAGCAGTTTCTCAGAAAGCTTCTTTCCAGTTTTGAACGGAAGATATTTCCTTTATCACCATAGCCCTCTATGGGCTTCCAAATATCCCTTTGCCAATTCCACAAGTGCAGACTTAGCGAAAGGCTTCTTGAAGGGAAAGATGTACCTCTGTGAGATGAATTAACAGAACACAGAGCAGTTTCTCAGAAAGTTTCTTTCCATATTTGAACGGAAGATAATTCCTTTTTCACAATAGCCCTCTAAGGGCTTCCAAATATCCCTTTGCCAATTCCACAAGAACAGCCTTAGCGAAAGGCTTCTTGAAGGGAAAGATGTAACTCTGTGAGATGAATTAACAGAACACAGAGCAGTTTCTCAGAAAGCTTCTATCCAGTTTTGAACGGAAGATATTTCCTTTTTCACCATAGCCCTCTATGGGCTTCCAAATATCCCTTTGCCAATTCCACAAGAACAGCCTTAGCGAAAGGCTTCTTGAAGGGAAAGATGTAACTCTGTGAAATGATTTAACAGAACACAGAGCAGTTTCTCAGAAAGCTTCTTTCCAGTTTTGAATGGAAGATAGTTCCTTTTTCACCATAGCCCTCTAAGGGCTTCCAAATATGCCTTTGCAAATTCCACAAAAACTGCCTTATCGAAAGGCTTCTTGAAGGTAGAGATGTAACTCTGTGAGAAGAAATAACAGAACACAGGGCAGTTTCTCAGAAAGCTTCTTTCCAGTTTTGAACGGAAGATACTTCCTTTTTCACCATAGCCCTCTATGGGCTTCCAAATGTCACTTTGCCAGTTCCACAAGAACAGCCTTAGCGAAAGGCTTCTTCAAGGGAAAGATGTAACTCTGTGAGATGAAATAACAGAACACAGAACAGTTTCTTAGAAAGATTCTTTCCAGTTTTGAACGGAAGATATTTCCTTTTTGCCCTTACCCCCCTATGGGCTTCCAAATATCCCTTTGCCAATTCCACAAGAACAGCCTTAGCGAAAGGCTTCTTGAAGGGAGAGATGTAACTCTGTGAGATGAATTAACAGAACACAGAGCAGTTTCTCAGAAAGTTTCTTTCCCGTTTTGAACGGAAGATATTTCCTTTTTCACCATAGCCCTCTATGGGCTTCCAAATATCCCTTTGCCAATTCCACAAGAACATCCTTAGCTAAAGGCTTCTTGAAGGGAAAGATGTAACTCTGTGAGATGAATTATCAGAACACAGAGCAGTTTCTCAGAAAGCTTCTTTCCAGTTTTGAACGGATGATATTTCCTTTTTCACCATAGACTTCTATGGGCTTCCAAATATCCCTTTGCCATTTCCACAAGAACAGCCTTAGCGAAAGGCTTCTTGAAGGGAAAGATGTAACTCTGTGAGATGAATTAACAGAACACAGAGCACTTTCTCAGAAAGCTTCTTTCCAGTTTTGAACGGAAGATATTTCCTTTTTCACCGTAGCTCTCCATGGGATTCCAAATATCCCTTTGCCAATTCCACAAGAACAGCCTTAGCGAAAGGCTTCTTGAAGGGACAGATGTAACTCTGTGAGATGAATTAACAGAACACAGAGCAGTTTCTCAGAAAGCTTCTTTCCAGTTTTGAACGGAAGATATTTCCTTTTTCACCATAGCCCTCTATCGGCTTCCAAATATCCCTTTGCCAATTCCACAAGAACAGCCTTAGCGAAAGGCTTATTGAAGGGAAAGATGTAACTCTGTGATATGAATTAACAGAACACAGAGCAGTTTCTCAGAAAGCCTCTTTCCAGTTTTGAACGGAAGATATTTCCTTTTTCACCATAGCCCTCTATGGGCTTCCAAATATCCATTTGCCAATTCCACAAGAACAGCCTTAGCGAAAGGCTTCCTGAAGGGAAAGCTGTAACTCTGTGAGATGAATTAACAGAACACAGAGCAGTTTCTCAGAAAGCTTCTTTCCAGTTTTGAACGGAAGATATTTCCTTTTTCACAATAGCCCTTTATGGGCTTCCAAATATCCCTTTGCCAATTAAACAAGAACAGCCTTAGGGAAAGGCTTCTTGAAGGGAAAGATGTAACTCTGTGAGATGAATTAACATAACACAGAGCAGTTTCTCAGAAAGCTTCTTTCCAGTTTTGAACGGAAGATATTTCCTTTTTCACCATAGCCCTCTATGGGCCTCCAAATATCCCTTTGCCAATTCCACAAGAACAGCCTTAGCGAAAGGCTTCTTGAAGGGAAAGATGTAACTCTGTGAGATGAATTCACAGAACACAGAGCAGTTTCTCAGAGCTTCTTTCCAGTTTTGAACGGAAGATATTTCCTTTTTCACCATAGCCCTCTATGGGCTTCCAAATATCCCTTTGCGAATTACACAAGAAGAGCCTTAGACAAAGGCTTCTTGAAGGGAAATATGTAACTCTGTGAGATGAATTAACAGAACACAGAGCAGTTTCTCAGAGAGGTTCTTTCCAGTTTTGAACGGAAGATATTTCCTTTTTCACCATAGCCCTCTATGGGCTTCCATATATCCCTTTGACAATTCCACAAGAAGAGCCTTAGCGAAAGGCTTCTGAAGGGAAAGATGTAACTCTTTGAGATGAATTAAAAGAACACAGAGCAGTTTGTCAGAAAGCTTCTTTCCAGTTTTGAACGCAAGATATTTCCTTTTTCACCATAGCCCTCTATGGGCTTCCAAATATCTCTTTGCCAATTCCACAAGAACAGCCTTAGCGAAAGGCTTCTTGAAGGAAAGATGTAATTCTGTGAGATGAATTAACAGAACAGAGAGCAGTTTCTCAGAAAGCTTCTTTCCAGTTTTGAACGGAAGATATTTCCTTTATCACCATAGCCCTCTATGGGCTTCCAAATATCCCTTTGCCAATTCCACAAGTGCAGACTTAGCGAAAGGCTTCTTGAAGGGAAAGATGTACCTCTGTGAGATGAATTAACAGAACACAGAGCAGTTTCTCAGAAAGCTTCTTTCCATATTTGAACGGAAGATAATTCCTTTTTCACCATAGCCCTCTAAGGGCTTCCAAATATCCCTTTGCCAATTCCACAAGAACAGCCTTAGCGAAAGGCTTCTTGAAGGGAAAGATGTAACTCTGTGAGATGAATTAACAGAACACAGAGCAGTTTCTCAGAAAGCTTCTATCCAGTTTTGAACGGAAGATATTTCCTTTTTCACCATAGCCCTCTATGGGCTTCCAAATATCCCTTTGCCAATTCCACAAGAACAGCCTTAGCGAAAGGCTTCTTGAAGGGAAAGATGTAACTCTGTGAAATGATTTAACAGAACACAGAGCAGTTTCTCAGAAAGCTTCTTTCCAGTTTTGAATGGAAGATAGTTCCTTTTTCACCATAGCCCTCTAAGGGCTTCCAAATATGCCTTTGCAAATTCCACAAAAACTGCCTTATCGGAAGGCTTCTTGAAGGTAGAGATGTAACTCTGTGAGAAGAAATAACAGAACACAGGGCAGTTTCTCAGAAAGCTTCTTTCCAGTTTTGAACGGAAGATACTTCCTTTTTCACCATAGCCCTCTATGGGCTTCCAAATGTCACTTTGCCAGTTCCACAAGAACAGCCTTAGCGAAAGGCTTCTTCAAGGGAAAGATGTAACTCTGTGAGATGAATTAACAGAACACAGAACAGTTTCTTAGAAATATTCTTTCCAGTTTTGAACGGAAGATATTTCCTTTTTGCCCTTACCCCCCTATGGGCTTCCAAATATCCCTTTGCCAATTCCACAAGAACAGCCTTAGCGAAAGGCTTCTTGAAGGGAGAGATGTAACTCTGTGAGATGAATTAACAGAACACAGAGCAGTTTCTCAGAAAGTTTCTTTCCCGTTTTGAACGGAAGATATTTCCTTTTTCACCATAGCCCTCTATGGGCTTCCAAATATCCCTTTGCCAATTCCACAAGAACAGCCTTAGCGAAAGGCTTCTTGAAGGGAACGATGTAACTCTGTGAGATGAATTAACAGAACACAGAGCAGTTTCTCCGAAAGCTTCTTTCCAGTTTTGAACGGAAGATATTTCCTTTTTCAACATAGCCCTCTATGGGCTTCCAAGAATCACTTTGCCAATTCCACAAGAACAGCCTTAGCGAAAGGCTTCTTGAAAGGAAAGATGTAACTCGGTGAGATGAATTAAAAGAACACAGAGCAGTTTCTCAGAAAGCTTCTTTCCAGTTTTGAACGGAAGATATTTCCTTTTTAACCATAGCCCTCTATGGGCTTCCAAATATCCCTTTGCCAATTCCACAAGAACAGCCTTAGCGAAAGGCTTCTTGAAGGGAAAGATGTAATTCTGTGAGATGAATTAACAGAACAGAGAGCAGTTTCTCAGAAAGCTTCTTTCCAGTTTTGAACGGAAGATATTTCCTTTTTCACCATAGCCCTCTATGGGCTTCCAAATATCACTTTGCCAGTTCCACAAGAACAGCCTTAGCGAAAGGCTTCTTCAAGGGAAAGATGTAACTCTGTGAGATGAATTATCAGAACACAGAGCAGTTTCTCAGAAAGCTTCTTTCCAGTTTTGAACGGATGATATTTCCTTTTTCACCATAGCCCTCTATGGGCTTCCAAATATCCCTCTGCCAATTCCACAAGAACAGCCTTAGCGAAAGGCTTCTTGAAGGGAAAGATGTAACTCTGTGAGATGAATTAACAGAACACAGAGGAGTTTTTCAGAAAGCTTCTTTCCAGTTTTGAAAGGAAGATATTTCCTTTATCACCATAGCCCTCTATGGGCTTCCAAATATCCCTTTGCCAATTCCAGAAGAACAGCCTTAGCGAAAGGCTTCTTGAAGGGAAAGATGTAACTCTGTGAGATGAATTAACAGAACACAGAGCGGTTTCTCAGAAAGCTTCTTTGCAGTTTTGAACGGAAGATATTTCCTTTTTCACCATAGCCCTCTATGGGCTTCCAAATATCCCTTTGCCAATTCCACAAGAAGAGCCTTAGCGAAAGGCTTCTGAAGGGAAAGATGTAACTCTTTGAGATGAATTAAAAGAACACAGAGCAGTTTCTCAGAAAGCTTCTTTCCAGTTTTGAACGGAAGATATTTCCTTTTTCACAATAGCCCTTTATGGGCTTCCAAATATCCCTTTGCCAATTAAACAAGAACAGCCTTAGGGAAAGGCTTCTTGAAGGGAAAGATGTAACTCTGTGAGATGAATTAACATAACACAGAGCAGTTTCTCAGAAAGCTTCTTTCCAGTTTTGAACGGAAGATATTTCCTTTTTCACCATAGCCCTCTATGGGCCTCCAAATATCCCTTTGCCAATTCCACAAGAACAGCCTTAGCGAAAGGCTTCTTGAAGGGAAAGATGTAACTCTGTGAGATGAATTCACAGAACACAGAGCAGTTTCTCAGAGCTTCTTTCCAGTTTTGAACGGAAGATATTTCCTTTTTCACCATAGCCCTCTATGGGCTTCCAAATATCCCTTTGCGAATTACACAAGAAGAGCCTTAGACAAAGGCTTCTTGAAGGGAAATATGTAACTCTGTGAGATGAATTAACAGAACACAGAGCAGTTTCTCAGAGAGGTTCTTTCCAGTTTTGAACGGAAGATATTTCCTTTTTCACCATAGCCCTCTATGGGCTTCCATATATCCCTTTGACAATTCCACAAGAAGAGCCTTAGCGAAAGGCTTCTGAAGGGAAAGATGTAACTCTTTGAGATGAATTAAAAGAACACAGAGCAGTTTGTCAGAAAGCTTCTTTCCAGTTTTGAACGCAAGATATTTCCTTTTTCACCATAGCCCTCTATGGGCTTCCAAATATCTCTTTGCCAATTCCACAAGAACAGCCTTAGCGAAAGGCTTCTTGAAGGAAAGATGTAATTCTGTGAGATGAATTAACAGAACAGAGAGCAGTTTCTCAGAAAGCTTCTTTCCAGTTTTGAATGGAAGATATTTCCTTTATCACCATAGCCCTCTATGGGCTTCCAAATATCCCTTTGCCAATTCCACAAGTGCAGCCTTAGCGAAAGGCTTCTTGAAGGGAAAGATGTACCTCTGTGAGATGAATTAACAGAACACAGAGCAGTTTCTCAGAAAGCTTCTTTCCATGTTTGAACGGAATATAATTCCTTTTTCACCATAGCCCTCTAAGGGCTTCCAAATATCCCTTTGCCAATTCCACAAGAACAGCCTTAGCGAAAGGCTTCTTGAAGGGAAAGATGTAACTCTGTGAGATGAATTAACAGAACACAGAGCAGTTTCTCAGAAAGCTTCTATCCAGTTTTGAACGGAAGATATTTCCTTTTTCACCATAGCCCTCTATGGGCTTCCAAATATCCCTTTGCCAATTCCACAAGAACAGCCTTAGCGAAAGGCTTCTTGAAGGGAAAGATGTAACTCTGTGAAATGATTTAACAGAACACAGAGCAGTTTCTCAGAAAGCTTCTTTCCAGTTTTGAATGGAAGATAGTTCTTTTTCACCATAGCCCTCTAAGGGCTTCCAAATATGCCTTTGCAAATTCCACAAAAACTGCCATATCGAAAGGCTTCTTGAAGGTAGAGATGTAACTCTGTGAGAAGAAATAACAGAACACAGGGCAGTTTCTCAGAAAGCTTCTTTCCAGTTTTGAACGGAAGATACTTCCTTTTTCACCATAGCCCTCTATGGGCTTCCAAATGTCACTTTGCCAGTTCCACAAGAACAGCCTTAGCGAAAGGCTTCTTCAAGGGAAAGATGTAACTCTGTGAGATGAATTAACAGAACACAGAACAGTTTCTTAGAAAGATTCTTTCCAGTTTTGAACGGAAGATATTTCCTTTTTGCCCATAGCCCCCTATGGGCTTCCAAATATCCCTTTGCCAATTCCACAAGAACAGCCTTAGCGAAAGGCTTCTTGAAGGGAGAGATGTAACTCTGTGAGATGAATTAACAGAACACAGAGCAGTTTCTCAGAAAGTTTCTTTCCCGTTTTGAACGGAAGATATTTCCTTTTTCACCATAGCCCTCTATGGGCTTCCAAATATCCCTTTGCCAATTCCACAAGAACAGCCTTAGCGAAAGGCTTCTTGAAGGGAAAGATGTAACTCTGTGAGATGAATTAACAGAACACAGAGCAGTTTCTCCGAAAGCTTCTTTCCAGTTTTGAACGGAAGATATTTCCTTTTTCAACATAGCCCTCTATGGGCTTCCAAGAATCACTTTGCCAATTCCACAAGAACAGCCTTAGCGAAAGGCTTCTTGAAAGGAAAGATGTAACTCGGTGAGATGAATTAACAGAACACAGAGCAGTTTCTCAGAAAGCTTCTTTCCAGTTTTGAACAGAAGATATTTCCTTTTTCACCATAGCCCTCTATGGGCTTCCAAGTATCACTTTGCCAATTCCACAAGAACAGCCTTAGCGAAAGGCTTCTTGAAAGGAAAGATGTAACTCTGTGAGATGAATTAACAAAACACAGAGCAGTTTCTCAGAAAGCTTCCTTCCGGTTTTGAACGGAAGATATTTCCTTTTTCACCATAGCCCTCTATGGGCTTCCAAATATCCCTTTGCCAATTCCACAAGAACAGCCTTAGCGAAAGGCTTCTTGAAATGAAAGATGTAACTCTGTGAGATGAATTAAAAAACACAGAGCAGTTTCTCAGAAAGCTTCTTTCCAGTTTTGAACGGAAGATATTTCCTTTTTCACCATAGCCCTCTATGGGCTTCCAAATATCCCTTTGCCAATTCCACAAGAACAGCCTTAGCGAAAGGCTTCTTGAAGGGAAAGATGTAATTCTGTGAGATGAATTAACAGAACAGAGAGCAGTTTCTCAGAAAGCTTCTTTCCAGTTTTGAACGGAAGATATTTCCTTTTTCACCATAGCCCTCTATGGGCTTCCAAATATCCCTTTGCCAATTCCACAAGAACAGCCTTAGCGAAAGGCTTCTTGAAGGGAAAGATGTAACTCTGTGAAATGAATTAACAGAACACAGAGCAACTTCTCAGAAAGCTTCTTTCCAGTTTTGAACGGAAGATATTTCCATTTTCACCATAGCCCTCTATTGGCTTCCAAATATGCCTTTGCCAATTCCACAAGAACAGCCTTAGCGAAAGGCTTCTTGAAGGTAGAGATGTAACTCTGTGAGATGAAATAACAGAACACAGAGCAGTTTCTCAGAAAGCTTCTTTCCAGTTTTGAACGGAAGATATTTCCTTTTTCACCATAGCCCTCTATGGGCTTCCAAATATCACTTTGCCAGTTCCACAAGAACAGCCTTAGCGAAAGGCTTCTTCAAGGGAAAGATGTAACTCTGTGAGATGAATTAACAGAACACAGAGCAGTTTCTCAGAAAGCTTCTTTCCAGTTTTGAACGGAAGATATTTCCTTTTTCACCATAGCCCTCTATGGGCTTCCAAATATCACTTTGCCAGTTCCACAAGAACAGCCTTAGCGAAAGGCTTCTTAAAGGGAAAGATGTAACTCTGTGAGATGAATTATCAGAACACAGAGCAGTTTCTCAGAAAGCTTCTTTCCAGTTTTGAACGGATGATATTTCCTTTTTCACCATAGCCCTCTATGGGCTTCCAAATATCCCTCTGCCAATTCCACAAGAACAGCCTTAGCGAAAGGCTTCTTGAAGGGAAAGATGTAACTCTGTGAGATGAATTAACAGAACACAGAGGAGTTTTTCAGAAAACTTCTTTCCAGTTTTGAAAGGAAGATATTTCCTTTATCACCATAGCCCTCTATGGGCTTCCAAATATCCCTTTGCCAATTCCAGAAGAACAGCCTTAGCGAAAGGCTTCTTGAAGGGAAAGATGTAACTCTGTGAGATGAATTAACAGAACACAGAGCAGATTCTCAGAAAGCTTCTTTGCAGTTTTGAACGGAAGATATTTCCTTTTTCACCATAGCCCTCTATGGGCTTCCAAATATCCCTTTGCCAATTCCACAAGAACAGCCTGAGCGAAAGCCTTCTTGAAGGGAAAGATGTAACTCTGTGAGATGAATTAACAGAACACAGAACAGTTTCTCAGAAAGCTTCTTTTCAGTTTTGAACGGAAGATATTTCCTTTTTCACCATAGCCCTCTATGGGCTTCCAAATATCCCTTTGCCAATTCCAAAAGAACAGCCTTAGCGAAAGGCTTCTTGAAGGGAAAGATGTAACTCTGTGAGATGAATTAACAGAACACAGAGCAGTTTCTCAGAAAGCTTCTTTCCAGTTTTGTACGGAAGATATTTCCTTTTTCAACATAGCCCTCTATGGGCTTCCAAGAATCACTTTGCCAATTCCACAAGAACAGCCTTAGCGAAAGGCTTCTTGAAAAGAAAGAGGTAACTCTGTGAGATGAATTAACAGAACACAGAGCAGTTTCTCAGAAAGCTTCTTTCCAGTTTTGAACAGAAGATATTTCCTTTTTCACCATAGTCCTCTATGGGCTTCCAAGTATCACTTTGCCAATTCCACAAGAACAGCCTTGGCGAAAGGCTTCTTGAAAGGAAAGATGTAACTCTGTGAGATGAATTATCAAAACACAGAGCAGTTTCTCAGAAAGCTTCCTTCCGGATTTGAACGGAAGATATTTCCTTTTTCACCATAGCCCTCTATGGGCTTCCAAATATGCCTTTGCCAATTCCACAAGAACAGCCTTATCGAAAGGCTTCTTGAAGGTAGAGATGTAACGCTGTGAGATGAAATAACAGAACACAGAGCAGTTTCTCAGAAAGCTTCTTTCCAGTTTTGAACGGAAGATATTTCCTTTTTCACCATAGCCCTCTATGGGCTTCCAAATATCCGTTTGCCAATTCCACAAGAACAGCCTTAGCGAAAGGCTTCTTGAAGGGAAAGACGTAATTCTGTGAGATGAATTAACAGAACAGAGAGCAGTTTCTCAGAACGCCTCCTTCCAGTTTTGAACGGAAGATATTTCCTTTTTCACCATAAGCCTCTATGGGCTTCCAAATATCCCTTTGCCAATTCCACAAGAACAGCCTTAGCGAAAGGCTTCTTGAAGGGAAAGATGTAACTCTGTGAGATGAATTAACAGAACACAGAGCAGTTTCTCAGAAAGCTTCTTTCCAGTTTTGAACCGAAGATATTTCCTTTTTCACAATAGCCCTCTAAGGGCTTCCAAATATTCCTTTGCCAATTTAACAAGAACAGCCGTAGGGAAAGGCTTCATGAAGGGAAAGATGTAACTCTGTGAGATGAATTAACAGAACACAGAGCAGTTTCTCAGAAACCTTCTTTCCAGTTTTGAACGGAAGATAATTCCTTTTTCACCATAGCCCCCTATGGGCTTCCAAATATCCCTTTGCCAATTCCACAAGAACAGCCGTAGCGAAAGGCCTCTTGAAGGGAAAGATGTAACTCTGTGGGATGAATTCAGAGAACACAGAGCAGTTTCTCGTAAAGCTTCTTTCCAGTTTTGAACGGAAGTTATTTCTTTTTTCACCATAGCCCTCTATGGGCTTCCAAATATCCCTTTGCCAATTCCACAAGAACAGCCTTAGCAAAAGGCTTCTTGAAGGGAAAGATGTAACTCTGTGAGATGAATTAACAGAACACAGGGCAGTTTCTCAGAAAGCTTCTTTCCAGATTTGACCGGAAGATATTTCCTTTTTCAAAATAGCCCTCTATGGGCTTCCACATATCCCTTTGCCAATTCCACAGCGAAAGGCTTCTTGAAGGGAAAGATGTAACGCTGTGAGATGAATTAACAGAACACAGAGCAGTTTCTCAGAAAGCTTCTTTCCATTTTTCAACGGAAGATATTTCCTTTTTAACCATATCCCTCTATGGGCTTCCAAGTATCACTTTGCCAATTCCACAAGAACAGCCTTAGCGAAAGGCTTCTTGAAAGGAAAGATGGAACTCTGTGAGATGAATTAACAGAACACAGAGCAGTTTCTCAGAAAGCTTCTTTCCAGTTTTGAACAGAAGATATTTCCTTTTTCACCATAGCCCTCTATGGGCTTCCAAGTATCACTTTGCCAATTCCACAAGAACAGCCTTAGCGAAAGGCTTCTTGATGGGAAAGATGTAATTCTGTTAGATGAATTAACAGAACAGAGAGCAGCTTCTCAGAAAGCTTCTTTCCAGTTTTGAACGGAAGATATTTCCGTTTTCACCATAGCCCTCTATGGGCTTCCAAATATCCCTTTGCCAATTCCACAAGAACAGCCTTAGTGAAAGGCTTCTTGAAGGGAAAGATGTAACTCTGTGAAATGAATTAACAGAACACAGAGCAACTTCTAAGAAAGCTTCTTTCCAGTTTTGAACGGAAGATATTTCCTTTTTCACCATAGCCCTCTATGGGCTTCCAAATATCCCTTTGCCAATTCCACAAGAACAGCCTTAGCGAAAGGCTTCTTGAAGGGAAAGATGTAACTCTGTGAGATGAATTAACAGAACACAGAGCAGTTTCTCAGAAACCCTCTTTCCAGTTTTGAACGGAAGATATTTCCTTTTTCACCGTAGCCCACTATGGGCTTCAAAATATCACTTTGCCAATTCCACAAGAACAGTCTTAGCGAAAGGCTTCTTGAAAGGAAAGATGTAATTCTTTGAGATGAATTAACAGAACACAGGGCAGTTTCTCAGAAAGCTTCTTTCCAGTTTTGAACGGAAGATATTTCCTTTTTCACCATAGCCCTCTATGGGCTTCCAAATATCCCTTTGCCAATTCCACAAGAACAGCCTTAGCGAAAGGCTTCTCGAAGGGAAAGATGTAACTCTGTGAAATGATTTAACAGAACACAGAGCAGTTTCTCAGAAAGCTTCTTTCCAGTTTTGAACGGAAGATATTTCCTTTTTCACCATAGCCCTCTAAGGGTTTTCCAAATATGCCTTTGCCAATTCCACAAGAACAGCCTTATCGAAAGGCTTCTTGAAGGTAGAGATGTAACGCTGTGAGATGAAATAACAGAACACAGAGCAGTTTCTCAGAAAGCTTCTTTCCAGTTTTGAACGTAAGATATTTCCTTTTTCACCATAGCCCTCTATGGGCTTCCAAATATCCCTTTGCCAATTCCACAAGAACAGCCTTAGCGAAAGGCTTCTTGAAGGGAAAGATGTAACTCTGTGAGATGAATTAACAGAACACAGAGCAGTTTCTCAGAAAGCTTCTTTCCAGTTTTGAACGGAAGATATTTCCTTTTTCACCATAGCCCTCTAAGGGCTTCCAAATATCCCTTTGCCAATTTAACAAGAACAGCCTTAGGGAAAGGCTTCATGAAGGGAAAGATGTAACTCTGTGAGAAGAATTAACAGAACACAGAGCAGTTTCTCAGAAACCTTCTTTCCAGTTTTGAACGGAAGATATTTCCTTTTTCTCCAGAGCCCTCTATGGGCTTCCAAATATCCCTCTGCCAATTCCACAAGAACAGCCTTAGCGAAAGTCTTCTTGAAGGGAAAGATGTAACTCTGTGAGATGAATTAACAGAACACAGAGCAGTTTCTCAGAAAGCTTCTTTCCAGTTTTGAACGGAAGATATTTCCTTTTTCACCATAGCCCTCTAAGGGCTTCCAAATATCCCTTTGCTAATTTAACAAGAACAGCCTTAGGGAAAGGCTTCATGAAGGGAAACATGTAACTCTGTGACAAGAATTAACAGAACACAGAGCAGTTTCTCAGAAACCTTCTTTCCAGTTTTGAACGGAAGGTATTTCCTTTTTCACCATAGCCCTCTATGGGCTTCCACATATCCCTTTGCCAATTCCAGAAGAACAGCCTTAGCGAAAGGCTTCTTGAAGGGAAAGATGTAACTCTGTGAGATGAATTAACAGAACACAGAGCAGTTTCTCAGAAAGCTTCTTTCCAGTTTTGAACGGAAGATATTTCCTTTTTCACCATAGCCCTCTATGGGCTTCCAAGTATCACTTTGCCAATTCCACAAGAACAGCGTTAGCGAAAGGCTTCTTGAAAGGAAAGATGTAACACTGTGAGATGAATTAACAGAACACAGAGCAGTTTCTCAGAAAGCTTCTTTCCAGGTTTGAACAGAAGATATTTCCTTTTTCACCATTGCCCTCTATGGGCTTCCAAGTATCACTTTGCCAATTCCACAAGAACAGCCTTAGCGAAAGGCTTCTTGAAGGGAAAGATGTAATTCTGTGATATGAATTAACAGAACAGAGAGCAGTTTCTCAGAAAGCTTCTTTCCAGTTTTCAACGGAAGATATTTCCTTTTTCAACATAGCCCTCTATGGGCTTCCAAATATCCCTTTGCCAATTCCACAAGAACAGCCTTAGCGAAAGGCTTCTTGAAGGGAAAGATGTAACTCTGTGAGATGAATTAACAGAACACAGAGCAGTTTCTCAGAAAGCTTCTTTCCAGTTTTGAACGGAAGATATTTCCTTTTTCACCATAGCCCTCTTAGGGCTTCCAAATATCCCTTTGCCAATTTAACAAGAACAGCCTTAGGGAAAGGCTTCATGAAGGGAAAGATGTAACTCTGTGAGAAGAATTAACAGAACACAGAGCAGTTTCTCAGAAACCTTCTTTCCAGTTTTGAACGGAAGATATTTCCTTTTTCACCAGAGCCCTCTATGGGCTTCCAAATATCCCTCTGCCAATTCCACAAGAACAGCCTTAGCGAAAGTCTTCTTGAAGGGAAAGATGTAACTCTGTGAGATGAATTAACAGAACACAGAGCAGTTTCTCAGAAAGCTTCTTTCCAGTTTTGAACGGAAGATATTTCCTTTTTCACCATAGCCCTCTAAGGGCTTCCAAATATCCCTTTGCTAATTTAACAAGAACAGCCTTAGGGAAAGGCTTCATGAAGGGAAACATGTAACTCTGTGACAAGAATTAACAGAACACAGAGCAGTTTCTCAGAAACCTTCTTTCCAGTTTTGAACGGAAGGTATTTCCTTTTTCACCATAGTCCTCTATGGGCTTCCAAATATCCCTTTGCCAATTCCACAAGAACAGCCTTAGCGAAAGGCTTCTCGAAGGGAAAGATGTAACTCTGTGAAATGATTTAACAGGACACAGAGCAGTTTCTCAGAAAGCTTCTTTCCAGTTTTGAACGGAAGATATTTCCTTTTTCACCATAGCCCTCTATGGTTTTTCCAAATATGCCTTTGCCAATTCCACAAGAACAGCCTTATCGAAAGGCTTCTTGAAGGTAGAGATGTAACGCTGTGAGATGAAATAACAGAACACAGAGCAGTTTCTCAGAAAGCTTCTTTCCAGTTTTGAACGGAAGATATTTCCTTTTTCACCATAGCCCTCTATGGGCTTCCACATATCCCTTTGCCAATTCCAGAAGAACAGCCTTAGCGAAAGGCTTCTTGAAGGGAAAGATGTAACTCTGTGAGATGAATTAACAGAACACAGAGCAGTTTCTCAGAAAGCTTCTTTCCAGTTTTGAACGGAAGATATTTCCTTTTTCACCATAGCCCTCTATGGGCTTCCAAGTATCACTTTGCCAATTCCACAAGAACAGCGTTAGCGAAAGGCTTCTTGAAAGGAAAGATGTAACACTGTGAGATGAATTAACAGAACACAGAGCAGTTTCTCAGAAAGCTTCTTTCCAGGTTTGAACAGAAGATATTTCCTTTTTCACCATTGCCCTCTATGGGCTTCCAAGTATCACTTTGCCAATTCCACAAGAACAGCCTTAGCGAAAGGCTTCTTGAAGGGAAAGATGTAATTCTGTGATATGAATTAACAGAACAGAGAGCAGTTTCTCAGAAAGCTTCTTTCCAGTTTTCAACGGAAGATATTTCGTTTTTCAACATAGCCCTCTATGGGCTTCCAAATATCCCTTTGCCAATTCCACAAGAACAGCCTTAGCGAAAGGCTTCTTGAAGGGAAAGATGTAACTCTGTGAGATGAATTAACAGAACACAGAGCAGTTTCTCAGAAAGCTTCTTTCCAGTTTTGAACGGAAGATATTTCCTTTTTCACCATAGCCCTCTATGGGCTTCCACATATCCCTTTGCCAATTCCACAGCGAAAGGCTTCTTGAAGGGAAAGATGTAACGCTGTGAGATGAATTAACAGAACACAGAGCAGTTTCTCAGAAAGCTTCTTTCCATTTTTCAACGGAAGATATTTCCTTTTTAACCATATCCCTCTATGGGCTTCCAAGTATCACTTTGCCAATTCCACAAGAACAGCCTTAGCGAAAGGCTTCTTGAAAGGAAAGATGGAACTCTGTGAGATAAATTAACAGAACACAGAGCAGTTTCTCAGAAAGCTTCTTTCCAGTTTTGAACAGAAGATATTTCCTTTTTCACCATAGCCCTCTATGGGCTTCCAAGTATCACTTTGCCAATTCCACAAGAACAGCCTTAGCGAAAGGCTTCTTGATGGGAAAGATGTAATTCTGTTAGATGAATTAACAGAACACAGAGCAGCTTCTCAGAAAGCTTCTTTCCAGTTTTGAACGGAAGATATTTCCGTTTTCACCATAGCCCTCTATGGGCTTCCAAATATCCCTTTGCCAATTCCACAAGAACAGCCTTAGTGAAAGGCTTCTTGAAGGGAAAGATGTAACTCTGTGAAATGAATTAACAGAACACAGAGCAACTTCTAAGAAAGCTTCTTTCCAGTTTTGAACGGAAGATATTTCCTTTTTCACCATAGCCCTCTAAGGACTTCCAAATATCCCTTTGCCAATTCCACAAGAACAGCCTTAGCGAAAGGCTTCTTGAAAGGAAAGATGTAAATCTGTGAGATGAATTAACAGAACACAGAGCAGTTTCTCAGAAACCTTCTTTTCAGTTTTGAACGGAAGATATTTCCTTTTTCACCATAGCCCTCTATGGGCTTCCAAATATCCCTTTGCCAATTCCACAAGAACAGCCTTAGCGAAAGTCTTCTTGAAGGGAAAGATGTAACTCTGTGAGATGAATTAACAGAGCACAGAGCAGTTTCTCAGAAAGCTTCTTTCCAGTTTTGAACGGAAGATATTTCCTTTTTCACCATAGCCTCTAAGGGCTTCCAAATATCCCTTTGCCAATTTAACAAGAACAGCCTTAGGGAAAGGCTTCATGAAGGGAAAGATGTAACTCTGTGAGATGAATTAACAGAACACAGAGCAGTTTCTCAGAAAACTTCTTTCCAGTTTTGAACGGAAGGTATTTCCTTTTTCACCATAGCCCTCTATGGGCTTCCAAATATCCCTTTGCCAATTCCACAAGAACAGCCTTAGCGAAAGGCTTCTCGAAGGGAAAGATGTAACTCTGTGAAATGATTTAACAGAACACAGAGCAGTTTCTCAGAAAGCTTCTTTCCAGTTTTGAACGGAAGATATTTCCTTTTTCACCATAGCCCTCTCTGGGTTTCCAAATATGCCTTTGCCAATTCCACAAGAACAGCCTTATCGAAAGGCTTCTTGAAGGTAGAGATGTAACGCTGTGAGATGAAATAACAGAACACAGAGCAGTTTCTCAGAAAGCTTCTTTCCAGTTTTGAACGGAAGATATTTCCTTTTTCACCATAGCCCTCTATGGGCTTCCAAATATCACTTTGCCAGTTCCACAAGAACAGCCTTAGCGAAAGGCTTCTTCAAGGGAAAGATGTAACTCTGTGAGATGAATTAACAGAACACAGAACAGTTTCTTAGAAAGATTCTTTCCAGTTTTGAACGGAAGATATTTCCTCTTTCACCATAGCCCTCTATGGGCTTCCAAATATCCCTTTGCCAATTCCACAAGAACAGCCTTAGTGAAAGGCTTCTTGAAGGGAAAGATGTAATTCTGTGAGATGAATTAACAGAAGAGACAGCAGTTTCTCAGAAAGCTTCTTTCCAGTTTTGAACGGAAGATATTTCCTTTTTCACCATAGCCCTCTATGGGCTTCCAAATATCCCTTTGCCAATTCCACAAGAACAGCCTTAGCGAAAGGCTTCTTGAAGGGAAAGATGTAACTCTGTGAGATGAATTAACAGAACACAGAGCAGTTTCTCAGAAACCCTCTTTCCAGTTTTGAACGGAAGATATTTCCTTTTTCACCGTAGCCCACTATGGGCTTCAAAATATCCCTTTGCCAATTCCACAAGAACAGCCTTAGCGAAAGGCTTCTTGAAGGGAAAGATGTAACTCTGTGAGATGAATTAACAGAACACAGAGCAGTTTCTCAGAAAGCTTCTTTCCAGTTTTGAACGGAAGATATTTCCTTTTTCACCATAGCCCTCTAAGGGCTTCCAAATATCCCTTTGCCAATTTAACAAGAACAGCCTTAGGGAAAGGCTTCATGAAGGGAAAGATGTAACTCTGTGAGAAGAATTAACAGAACACAGAGCAGTTTCTCAGAAACCTTCTTTCCAGTTTTGAACGGAAGATATTTCCTTTTTCACCAGAGCCCTCTATGGGCTTCCAAATATCCCTCTGCCAATTCCACAAGAACAGCCTTAGCGAAAGTCTTCTTGAAGGGAAAGATGTAACTCTGTGAGATGAATTAACAGAACACAGAGCAGTTTCTCAGAAAGCTTCTTTCCAGTTTTGAACGGAAGATATTTCCTTTTTCACCATAGCCCTCTAAGGGCTTCCAAATATCCCTTTGCTAATTTAACAAGAACAGCCTTAGGGAAAGGCTTCATGAAGGGAAACATGTAACTCTGTGACAAGAATTAACAGAACACAGAGCAGTTTCTCAGAAACCTTCTTTCCAGTTTTGAACGGAAGGTATTTCCTTTTTCACCATAGTCCTCTATGGGCTTCCAAATATCCCTTTGCCAATTCCACAAGAACAGCCTTAGCGAAAGGCTTCTCGAAGGGAAAGATGTAACTCTGTGAAATGATTTAACAGAACACAGAGCAGTTTCTCAGAAAGCTTCTTTCCAGTTTTGAACGGAAGATATTTCCTTTTTCACCATAGCCCTCTATGGTTTTTCCAAATATGCCTTTGCCAATTCCACAAGAACAGCCTTATCGAAAGGCTTCTTGAAGGTAGAGATGTAACGCTGTGAGATGAAATAACAGAACACAGAGCAGTTTCTCAGAAAGCTTCTTTCCAGTTTTGAACGGAAGATATTTCCTTTTTCACCATAGCCCTCTATGGGCTTCCACATATCCCTTTGCCAATTCCAGAAGAACAGCCTTAGCGAAAGGCTTCTTGAAGGGAAAGATGTAACTCTGTGAGATGAATTAACAGAACACAGAGCAGTTTCTCAGAAAGCTTCTTTCCAGTTTTGAACGGAAGATATTTCCTTTTTCACCATAGCCCTCTATGGGCTTCCAAGTATCACTTTGCCAATTCCACAAGAACAGCGTTAGCGAAAGGCTTCTTGAAAGGAAAGATGTAACACTGTGAGATGAATTAACAGAACACAGAGCAGTTTCTCAGAAAGCTTCTTTCCAGGTTTGAACAGAAAATATTTCCTTTTTCACCATTGCCCTCTATGGGCTTCCAAGTATCACTTTGCCAATTCCACAAGAACAGCCTTAGCGAAAGGCTTCTTGAAGGGAAAGATGTAATTCTGTGATATGAATTAACAGAACAGAGAGCAGTTTCTCAGAAAGCTTCTTTCCAGTTTTCAACGGAAGATATTTCCTTTTTCAACATAGCCCTCTATGGGCTTCCAAATATCCCTTTGCCAATTCCACAAGAACAGCCTTAGTGAAAGGCTTCTTGAAGGGAAAGATGTAACTCTGTGAGATGAATTAACAGAACACAGAGCAGTTTCTCAGAAAGCTTCTTTCCAGTTTTGAACGGAAGATATTTCCTTTTTCACCATAGCCCTCTAAGGGCTTCCAAATATCCCTTTGCCAATTTAACAAGAACAGCCTTAGGGAAAGGCTTCATGAAGGGAAAGATGTAACTCTGTGAGAAGAATTAACAGAACACAGAGCAGTTTCTCAGAAACCTTCTTTCCAGTTTTGAACGGAAGATATTTCCTTTTTCACCAGAGCCCTCTATGGGCTTCCAAATATCCCTCTGCCAATTCCACAAGAACAGCCTTAGCGAAAGTCTTCTTGAAGGGAAAGATGTAACTCTGTGAGATGAATTAACAGAACACAGAGCAGTTTCTCAGAAAGCTTCTTTCCAGTTTTGAACGGAAGATATTTCCTTTTTCACCATAGCCCTCTAAGGGCTTCCAAATATCCCTTTGCTAATTTAACAAGAACAGCCTTAGGGAAAGGCTTCATGAAGGGAAACATGTAACTCTGTGACAAGAATTAACAGAACACAGAGCAGTTTCTCAGAAACCTTCTTTCCAGTTTTGAACGGAAGGTATTTCCTTTTTCACCATAGTCCTCTATGGGCTTCCAAATATCCCTTTGCCAATTCCACAAGAACAGCCTTAGCGAAAGGCTTCTCGAAGGGAAAGATGTAACTCTGTGAAATGATTTAACAGAACACAGAGCAGTTTCTCAGAAAGCTTCTTTCCAGTTTTGAACGGAAGATATTTCCTTTTTCACCATAGCCCTCTATGGTTTTTCCAAATATGCCTTTGCCAATTCCACAAGAACAGCCTTATCGAAAGGCTTCTTGAAGGTAGAGATGTAACGCTGTGAGATGAAATAACAGAACACAGAGCAGTTTCTCAGAAAGCTTCTTTCCAGTTTTGAACGGAAGATATTTCCTTTTTCACCATAGCCCTCTATGGGCTTCCACATATCCCTTTGCCAATTCCAGAAGAACAGCCTTAGCGAAAGGCTTCTTGAAGGGAAAGATGTAACTCTGTGAGATGAATTAACAGAACACAGAGCAGTTTCTCAGAAAGCTTCTTTCCAGTTTTGAACGGAAGATATTTCCTTTTTCACCATAGCCCTCTATGGGCTTCCAAGTATCACTTTGCCAATTCCACAAGAACAGCGTTAGCGAAAGGCTTCTTGAAAGGAAAGATGTAACACTGTGAGATGAATTAACAGAACACAGAGCAGTTTCTCAGAAAGCTTCTTTCCAGGTTTGAACAGAAGATATTTCCTTTTTCACCATTGCCCTCTATGGGCTTCCAAGTATCACTTTGCCAATTCCACAAGAACAGCCTTAGCGAAAGGCTTCTTGAAGGGAAAGATGTAATTCTGTGATATGAATTAACAGAACAGAGAGCAGTTTCTCAGAAAGCTTCTTTCCAGTTCTCAACGGAAGATATTTCCTTTTTCAACATAGCCCTCTATGGGCTTCCAAATATCCCTTTGCCAATTCCACAAGAACAGCCTTAGCGAAAGGCTTCTTGAAGGGAAAGATGTAACTCTGTGAGATGAATTAACAGAACACAGAGCAGTTTCTCAGAAAGCTTCTTTCCAGTTTTGAACGGAAGATATTTCCTTTTTCACCATAGCCCTCTAAGGGCTTCCAAATATCCCTTTGCCAATTTAACAAGAACAGCCTTAGGGAAAGGCTTCATGAAGGGAAAGATGTAACTCTGTGAGAAGAATTAACAGAACACAGAGCAGTTTCTCAGAAACCTTCTTTCCAGTTTTGAACGGAAGATATTTCCTTTTTCACCAGAGCCCTCTATGGGATTCCAAATATCCCTTTGCCAATTCCACAAGAATAGCCTTAGCGAAAGTCTTCTTGAAGGGAAAGATGTAACTCTGTGAGATGAATTAACAGAACACAGAGCAGTTTCTCAGAAAGCTTCTTTCCAGTTTTGAACGGAAGATATTTCCTTTTTCACCATAGCCCTCTAAGGGCTTCCAAATATCCCTTTGCTAATTTAACAAGAACAGCCTTAGGGAAAGGCTTCATGAAGGGAAACATGTAACTCTGTGACAAGAATTAACAGAACACAGAGCAGTTTCTCAGAAACCTTCTTTCCAGTTTTGAACGGAAGGTATTTCCTTTTTCACCATAGTCCTCTATGGGCTTCCAAATATCCCTTTGCCAATTCCACAAGAACAGCCTTAGCGAAAGGCTTCTCGAAGGGAAAGATGTAACTCTGTGAAATGATTTAACAGAACACAGAGCAGTTTCTCAGAAAGCTTCTTTCCAGTTTTGAACGGAAGATATTTCCTTTTTCACCATAGCCCTCTATGGTTTTTCCAAATATGCCTTTGCCAATTCCACAAGAACAGCCTTATCGAAAGGCTTCTTGAAGGTAGAGATGTAACGCTGTGAGATGAAATAACAGAACACAGAGCAGTTTCTCAGAAAGCTTCTTTCCAGTTTTGAACGGAAGATATTTCCTTTTTCACCATAGCCCTCTATGGGCTTCCACATATCCCTTTGCCAATTCCAGAAGAACAGCCTTAGCGAAAGGCTTCTTGAAGGGAAAGATGTAACTCTGTGAGATGAATTAACAGAACACAGAGCAGTTTCTCAGAAAGCTTCTTTCCAGTTTTGAACGGAAGATATTTCCTTTTTCACCATAGCCCTCTATGGGCTTCCAAGTATCACTTTGCCAATTCCACAAGAACAGCGTTAGCGAAAGGCTTCTTGAAAGGAAAGATGTAACACTGTGAGATGAATTAACAGAACACAGAGCAGTTTCTCAGAAAGCTTCTTTCCAGGTTTGAACAGAAGATATTTCCTTTTTCACCATTGCCCTCTATGGGCTTCCAAGTATCACTTTGCCAATTCCACAAGAACAGCCTTAGCGAAAGGCTTCTTGAAGGGAAAGATGTAATTCTGTGATATGAATTAACAGAACAGAGAGCAGTTTCTCAGAAAGCTTCTTTCCAGTTTTCAACGGAAGATATTTCCTTTTTCAACATAGCCCTCTATGGGCTTCCAAATATCCCTTTGCCAATTCCACAAGAACAGCCTTAGTGAAAGGCTTCTTGAAGGGAAAGATGTAACTCTGTGAGATGAATTAACAGAACACAGAGCAGTTTCTCAGAAAGCTTCTTTCCAGTTTTGAACGGAAGATATTTCCTTTTTCACCATAGCCCTCTAAGGGCTTCCAAATATCCCTTTGCCAATTTAACAAGAACAGCCTTAGGGAAAGGCTTCATGAAGGGAAAGATGTAACTCTGTGAGAAGAATTAACAGAACACAGAGCAGTTTCTCAGAAACCTTCTTTCCAGTTTTGAACGGAAGATATTTCCTTTTTCACCAGAGCCCTCTATGGGCTTCCAAATATCCCTCTGCCAATTCCACAAGAACAGCCTTAGCGAAAGTCTTCTTGAAGGGAAAGATGTAACTCTGTGAGATGAATTAACAGAACACAGAGCAGTTTCTCAGAAAGCTTCTTTCCAGTTTTGAACGGAAGATATTTCCTTTTTCACCATAGCCCTCTAAGGGCTTCCAAATATCCCTTTGCTAATTTAACAAGAACAGCCTTAGGGAAAGGCTTCATGAAGGGAAACATGTAACTCTGTGACAAGAATTAACAGAACACAGAGCAGTTTCTCAGAAACCTTCTTTCCAGTTTTGAACGGAAGGTATTTCCTTTTTCACCATAGTCCTCTATGGGCTTCCAAATATCCCTTTGCCAATTCCACAAGAACAGCCTTAGCGAAAGGCTTCTCGAAGGGAAAGATGTAACTCTGTGAAATGATTTAACAGAACACAGAGCAGTTTCTCAGAAAGCTTCTTTCCAGTTTTGAACGGAAGATATTTCCTTTTTCACCATAGCCCTCTATGGTTTTTCCAAATATGCCTTTGCCAATTCCACAAGAACAGCCTTATCGAAAGGCTTCTTGAAGGTAGAGATGTAACGCTGTGAGATGAAATAACAGAACACAGAGCAGTTTCTCAGAAAGCTTCTTTCCAGTTTTGAACGGAAGATATTTCCTTTTTCACCATAGCCCTCTATGGGCTTCCACATATCCCTTTGCCAATTCCAGAAGAACAGCCTTAGCGAAAGGCTTCTTGAAGGGAAAGATGTAACTCTGTGAGATGAATTAACAGAACACAGAGCAGTTTCTCAGAAAGCTTCTTTCCAGTTTTGAACGGAAGATATTTCCTTTTTCACCATAGCCCTCTATGGGCTTCCAAGTATCACTTTGCCAATTCCACAAGAACAGCGTTAGCGAAAGGCTTCTTGAAAGGAAAGATGTAACACTGTGAGATGAATTAACAGAACACAGAGCAGTTTCTCAGAAAGCTTCTTTCCAGGTTTGAACAGAAGATATTTCCTTTTTCACCATTGCCCTCTATGGGCTTCCAAGTATCACTTTGCCAATTCCACAAGAACAGCCTTAGCGAAAGGCTTCTTGAAGGGAAAGATGTAATTCTGTGATATGAATTAACAGAACAGAGAGCAGTTTCTCAGAAAGCTTCTTTCCAGTTTTCAACGGAAGATATTTCCTTTTTCAACATAGCCCTCTATGGGCTTCCAAATATCCCTTTGCCAATTCCACAAGAACAGCCTTAGCGAAAGGCTTCTTGAAGGGAAAGATGTAACTCTGTGAGATGAATTAACAGAACACAGAGCAGTTTCTCAGAAAGCTTCTTTCCAGTTTTGAACGGAAGATATTTCCTTTTTCACCATAGCCCTCTAAGGGCTTCCAAATATCCCTTTGCCAATTTAACAAGAACAGCCTTAGGGAAAGGCTTCATGAAGGGAAAGATGTAACTCTGTGAGAAGAATTAACAGAACACAGAGCAGTTTCTCAGAAACCTTCTTTCCAGTTTTGAACGGAAGATATTTCCTTTTTCACCAGAGCCCTCTATGGGATTCCAAATATCCCTTTGCCAATTCCACAAGAATAGCCTTAGCGAAAGTCTTCTTGAAGGGAAAGATGTAACTCTGTGAGATGAATTAACAGAACACAGAGCAGTTTCTCAGAAAGCTTCTTTCCAGTTTTGAACGGAAGATATTTCCTTTTTCACCATAGCCCTCTAAGGGCTTCCAAATATCCCTTTGCTAATTTAACAAGAACAGCCTTAGGGAAAGCCTTCATGAAGGGAAACATGTAACTCTGTGACAAGAATTAACAGAACACAGAGCAGTTTCTCAGAAACCTTCTTTCCAGTTTTGAACGGAAGGTATTTCCTTTTTCACCATAGTCCTCTATGGGCTTCCAAATATCCCTTTGCAAATTCCACAAGAACAGCCTTAGCGAAAGGCTTCTCGAAGGGAAAGATGTAACTCTGTGAAATGATTTAACAGAACACAGAGCAGTTTCTCAGAAAGCTTCTTTCCAGTTTTGAACGGAAGATATTTCCTTTTTCACCATAGCCCTCTATGGGCTTCCACATATCCCTTTGCCAATTCCAGAAGAACAGCCTTAGCGAAAGGCTTCTTGAAGGGAAAGATGTAACTCTGTGAGATGAATTAACAGAACACAGAGCAGTTTCTCAGAAAGCTTCTTTCCAGTTTTGAACGGAAGATATTTCCTTTTTCACCATAGCCCTCTATGGGCTTCCAAGTATCACTTTGCCAATTCCACAAGAACAGCCTTAGCGAAAGGCTTCTTGAAAGGAAAGATGTAACACTGTGAGATCAATTAACAGAACACAGAGCAGTTTCTCAGAAAGCTTCTTTCCAGGTTTGAACAGAAGATATTTCCTTTTTCACCATTGCCCTCTATGGGCTTCCAAGTATCACTTTGCCAATTCCACAAGAACAGCCTTAGCGAAAGGCTTCTTGAAGGGAAAGATGTAATTCTGTGATATGAATTAACAGAACAGAGAGCAGTTTCTCAGAAAGCTTCTTTCCAGTTTTCAACGGAAGATATTTCCTTTTTCACCATAGCCCTCTATGGGCTTCCAAATATCCCTTTGCCAATTCCACAAGAACAGCCTTAGCGAAAGGCTTCTTGAAGGGAAAGATGTAACTCTGTGAGATGAATTAACAGAACACAGAGCAGTTTCTCAGAAAGCTTCTTTCCAGTTTTGAACGGAAGATATTTCCTTTTTCACCATAGCCCACTATGGGCTTCCAAATATCCCTTTGCCAATTCCACAAGAAGAGCCTTAGCGAAAGGCTTCTTGAAGGGAAAGATGTAACTCTTAGAGATGAATTAACAGAACACAGAGCAGTTCCTCAGAAAGCTTCTTTCCAGTTTTGAACGGAAGATATTTCCTTTTTCACCATAGCCCTCTAAGGGCTTCCAAATATCCCTTTGCCAATTCCACAAGAACAGCCTTAGCGAAAGGCTTCTTGAAAGGAAAGATGTAAATCTGTGAGATGAATTAACAGAACACAGAGCAGTTTCTCAGAAAGCTTCTTTCCAGTTTTGAACGGAAGATATTTCCTTTTTCACCATAGCCCTCTATGGGCTTCCAAATATCCCTTTGCCAATTCCACAAGAACAGCCTTAGCGAAAGTCTTCTTGAAGGGAAAGATGTAACTCTGTGAGATGAATTAACAGAACACAGAGCAGTTTCTCAGAAAGCTTCTTTCCAGTTTTGAATGGAAGATATTTCCTTTTTCACCATTGCCTCTAAGGGCTTCCAAATATCCCTTTGCCAATTTAACAAGAACAGCCTTAGGGAAAGGCTTCATGAAGGGAAAGATGTAACTCTGTGAGATGAATTAACAGAACACAGAGCAGTTTCTCAGAAAACGTCTTTCCAGTTTTGAACGGAAGGTATTTCCTTTTTCACCATAGCCCTCTATGGGCTTCCAAATATCCCTTTGCCAATTCCACAAGAACAGCCTTAGCGAAAGGCTTCTCGAAGGGAAAGATGTAACTCTGTGAAATGATTTAACAGAACAGAGAGCAGTTTCTCAGAAAGCTTCTTTCCAGTTTTGAACGGAAGATATTTCCTTTTTCACCATAGCCCTCTCTGGGTTTCCAAATATGCCTTTGCCAATTCCACAAGAACAGCCTTATCGAAAGGCTTCGTGAAGGTAGAGATGTAACGCTGTGAGATGAAATAACAGAACACAGAGCAGTTTCTCAGAAAGCTTCTTTCCAGTTTTGAACGGAAGATATTTCCTTTTTCACCATAGCCCTCTATGGGCTTCCAAATATCACTTTGCCAGTTCCACAAGAACAGCCTTAGCGAAAGGCTTCTTCAAGGGAAAGATGTAACTCTGTGAGATGAATTAACAGAACACAGAACAGTTTCTTAGAAAGATTCTTTCCAGTTTTGAACGGAAGATATTTCCTCTTTCACCATAGCCCTCTATGGGCTTCCAAATATCCCTTTGCCAATTCCAAAAGAACAGCCTTAGTGAAAGGCTTCTTGAAGGGAAAGATGTAATTCTGTGAGACGAATTAACAGAACAGACAGCAGTTTCTCAGAAAGCTTCTTTCCAGTTTTGAACGGAAGATATTTCCTTTTTCACCATAGCCCTCTATGGGCTTCCAAATATCCCTTTGCCAATTCCACAAGAACAGCCTTAGCGAAAGGCTTCTTGAAGGGAAAGATGTAACTCTGTGAGATGAATTAACAGAACACAGAGCAGTTTCTCAGAAACCTTCTTTCCAGTTTTGAACGGAAGATATTTCCTTTTTCACCGTAGCCCACTATGGGCTTCAAAATATCACTTTGCCAATTCCACAAGAACAGTCTTAGCGAAAGGCTTCTTGAAAGGAAAGATGTAATTCTTTGAGATGAATTAACAGAACACAGGGCAGTTTCTCAGAAAGCTTCTTTCCAGTTTTGAACGGAAGATATTTCCTTTTTCACCATAGCCCTCTATGGGCTTCCAAATATCCCTTTTCCAATTCCACAAGAAAGCCTTAGCGAAAGGCCTCTTGAAGGGAAAGATGTAACTCTGTGGGATGAATTCAGAGAACACAGAGCAGTTTCTCAGAAAGCTTCTTTCCAATTTTGAACGGAAGATATTTCTTTTTTCACCATAGCCCTCTATGGGCTTCCAAATATCCCTTTGCCAATTCCACAAGAACAGCCTTAGCGAAAGGCTTCTCGAAGGGAAAGATGTAACTCTGTGAAATGATTTAACAGAACACAGAGCAGTTTCTCAGAAAGCTTCTTTCCAGTTTTGAACGGAAGATATTTCCTTTTTCACCATAGCCCTCTATGGTTTTTCCAAATATGCCTTTGCCAATTCCACAAGAACAGCCTTATCGAAAGGCTTCTTGAAGGTAGAGATGTAACGCTGTGAGATGAAATAACAGAACACAGAGCAGTTTCTCAGAAAGCTTCTTTCCAGTTTTGAACGGAAGATATTTCCTTTTTCACCATAGCCCTCTATGGGCTTCCACATATCCCTTTGCCAATTCCAGAAGAACAGCCTTAGCGAAAGGCTTCTTGAAGGGAAAGATGTAACTCTGTGAGATGAATTAACAGAACACAGAGCAGTTTCTCAGAAAGCTTCTTTCCAGTTTTGAACGGAAGATATTTCCTTTTTCACCATAGCCCTCTATGGGCTTCCAAGTATCACTTTGCCAATTCCACAAGAACAGCGTTAGCGAAAGGCTTCTTGAAAGGAAAGATGTAACACTGTGAGATGAATTAACAGAACACAGAGCAGTTTCTCAGAAAGCTTCTTTCCAGGTTTGAACAGAAGATATTTCCTTTTTCACCATTGCCCTCTATGGGCTTCCAAGTATCACTTTGCCAATTCCACAAGAACAGCCTTAGCGAAAGGCTTCTTGAAGGGAAAGATGTAATTCTGTGATATGAATTAACAGAACAGAGAGCAGTTTCTCAGAAAGCTTCTTTCCAGTTTTCAACGGAAGATATTTCCTTTTTCAACATAGCCCTCTATGGGCTTCCAAATATCCCTTTGCCAATTCCACAAGAACAGCCTTAGCGAAAGGCTTCTTGAAGGGAAAGATGTAACTCTGTGAGATGAATTAACAGAACACAGAGCAGTTTCTCAGAAAGCTTCTTTCCAGTTTTGAACGGAAGATATTTCCTTTTTCACCATAGCCCTCTAAGGGCTTCCAAATATCCCTTTGCCAATTTAACAAGAACAGCCTTAGGGAAAGGCTTCATGAAGGGAAAGATGTAACTCTGTGAGAAGAATTAACAGAACACAGAGCAGTTTCTCAGAAACCTTCTTTCCAGTTTTGAACGGAAGATATTTCCTTTTTCACCAGAGCCCTCTATGGGATTCCAAATATCCCTTTGCCAATTCCACAAGAATAGCCTTAGCGAAAGTCTTCTTGAAGGGAAAGATGTAACTCTGTGAGATGAATTAACAGAACACAGAGCAGTTTCTCAGAAAGCTTCTTTCCAGTTTTGAACGGAAGATATTTCCTTTTTCACCATAGCCCTCTAAGGGCTTCCAAATATCCCTTTGCTAATTTAACAAGAACAGCCTTAGGGAAAGCCTTCATGAAGGGAAACATGTAACTCTGTGACAAGAATTAACAGAACACAGAGCAGTTTCTCAGAAACCTTCTTTCCAGTTTTGAACGGAAGGTATTTCCTTTTTCACCATAGTCCTCTATGGGCTTCCAAATATCCCTTTGCAAATTCCACAAGAACAGCCTTAGCGAAAGGCTTCTCGAAGGGAAAGATGTAACTCTGTGAAATGATTTAACAGAACACAGAGCAGTTTCTCAGAAAGCTTCTTTCCAGTTTTGAACGGAAGATATTTCCTTTTTCACCATAGCCCTCTATGGGCTTCCACATATCCCTTTGCCAATTCCAGAAGAACAGCCTTAGCGAAAGGCTTCTTGAAGGGAAAGATGTAACTCTGTGAGATGAATTAACAGAACACAGAGCAGTTTCTCAGAAAGCTTCTTTCCAGTTTTGAACGGAAGATATTTCCTTTTTCACCATAGCCCTCTATGGGCTTCCAAGTATCACTTTGCCAATTCCACAAGAACAGCCTTAGCGAAAGGCTTCTTGAAAGGAAAGATGTAACACTGTGAGATCAATTAACAGAACACAGAGCAGTTTCTCAGAAAGCTTCTTTCCAGGTTTGAACAGAAGATATTTCCTTTTTCACCATTGCCCTCTATGGGCTTCCAAGTATCACTTTGCCAATTCCACAAGAACAGCCTTAGCGAAAGGCTTCTTGAAGGGAAAGATGTAATTCTGTGATATGAATTAACAGAACAGAGAGCAGTTTCTCAGAAAGCTTCTTTCCAGTTTTCAACGGAAGATATTTCCTTTTTCACCATAGCCCTCTATGGGCTTCCAAATATCCCTTTGCCAATTCCACAAGAACAGCCTTAGCGAAAGGCTTCTTGAAGGGAAAGATGTAACTCTGTGAGATGAATTAACAGAACACAGAGCAGTTTCTCAGAAAGCTTCTTTCCAGTTTTGAACGGAAGATATTTCCTTTTTCACCATAGCCCACTATGGGCTTCCAAATATCCCTTTGCCAATTCCACAAGAAGAGCCTTAGCGAAAGGCTTCTTGAAGGGAAAGATGTAACTCTTAGAGATGAATTAACAGAACACAGAGCAGTTCCTCAGAAAGCTTCTTTCCAGTTTTGAACGGAAGATATTTCCTTTTTCACCATAGCCCTCTAAGGGCTTCCAAATATCCCTTTGCCAATTCCACAAGAACAGCCTTAGCGAAAGGCTTCTTGAAAGGAAAGATGTAAATCTGTGAGATGAATTAACAGAACACAGAGCAGTTTCTCAGAAAGCTTCTTTCCAGTTTTGAACGGAAGATATTTCCTTTTTCACCATAGCCCTCTATGGGCTTCCAAATATCCCTTTGCCAATTCCACAAGAACAGCCTTAGCGAAAGTCTTCTTGAAGGGAAAGATGTAACTCTGTGAGATGAATTAACAGAACACAGAGCAGTTTCTCAGAAAGCTTCTTTCCAGTTTTGAATGGAAGATATTTCCTTTTTCACCATAGCCTCTAAGGGCTTCCAAATATCCCTTTGCCAATTTAACAAGAACAGCCTTAGGGAAAGGCTTCATGAAGGGAAAGATGTAACTCTGTGAGATGAATTAACAGAACACAGAGCAGTTTCTCAGAAAACGTCTTTCCAGTTTTGAACGGAAGGTATTTCCTTTTTCACCATAGCCCTCTATGGGCTTCCAAATATCCCTTTGCCAATTCCACAAGAACAGCCTTAGCGAAAGGCTTCTCGAAGGGAAAGATGTAACTCTGTGAAATGATTTAACAGAACAGAGAGCAGTTTCTCAGAAAGCTTCTTTCCAGTTTTGACCGGAAGATATTTCCTTTTTCACCATAGCCCTCTCTGGGTTTCCAAATATGCCTTTGCCAATTCCACAAGAACAGCCTTATCGAAAGGCTTCGTGAAGGTAGAGATGTAACGCTGTGAGATGAAATAACAGAACACAGAGCAGTTTCTCAGAAAGCTTCTTTCCAGTTTTGAACGGAAGATATTTCCTTTTTCACCATAGCCCTCTATGGGCTTCCAAATATCACTTTGCCAGTTCCACAAGAACAGCCTTAGCGAAAGGCTTCTTCAAGGGAAAGATGTAACTCTGTGAGATGAATTAACAGAACACAGAACAGTTTCTTAGAAAGATTCTTTCCAGTTTTGAACGGAAGATATTTCCTCTTTCACCATAGCCCTCTATGGGCTTCCAAATATCCCTTTGCCAATTCCAAAAGAACAGCCTTAGTGAAAGGCTTCTTGAAGGGAAAGATGTAATTCTGTGAGACGAATTAACAGAACAGACAGCAGTTTCTCAGAAAGCTTCTTTCCAGTTTTGAACGGAAGATATTTCCTTTTTCACCATAGCCCTCTATGGGCTTCCAAATATCCCTTTGCCAATTCCACAAGAACAGCCTTAGCGAAAGGCTTCTTGAAGGGAAAGATGTAACTCTGTGAGATGAATTAACAGAACACAGAGCAGTTTCTCAGAAACCTTCTTTCCAGTTTTGAACGGAAGATATTTCCTTTTTCACCGTAGCCCACTATGGGCTTCAAAATATCACTTTGCCAATTCCACAAGAACAGTCTTAGCGAAAGGCTTCTTGAAAGGAAAGATGTAATTCTTTGAGATGAATTAACAGAACACAGGGCAGTTTCTCAGAAAGCTTCTTTCCAGTTTTGAACGGAAGATATTTCCTTTTTCACCATAGCCCTCTATGGGCTTCCAAATATCCCTTTTCCAATTCCACAAGAAAGCCTTAGCGAAAGGCCTCTTGAAGGGAAAGATGTAACTCTGTGGGATGAATTCAGAGAACACAGAGCAGTTTCTCAGAAAGCTTCTTTCCAATTTTGAACGGAAGATATTTCTTTTTTCACCATAGCCCTCTATGGGCTTCCAAATATCCCTTTGCCAATTCCACAAGAACAGCCTTTGCGAAAGGCTTCTTGAAGGGAAAGATGTAATTCGGAGAGATGAATTAAAAGAACACAGAGCACTTTCACAGAAAGCTTCTTTCCAGTTTTGAACGGAAGATATTTCCTTTTTCACCATAGCCCTCTATGGGCTTCCAAATATCCCTTTGACTATTCCACAAGAACAGCCTTAGCGAAAGGCTTCTTGAAGGGAAAGATGTAACTCTGTGAGATGAATTAACAGAACACAGAGCAGTTTCTCAGAAAGCTTCTTTCCAGTTTTGAACGGAAGATATTTCCTTTTTCACCATAGCCCTCTATGGGCTTCCAAATATCACTTTGCCAATTCCACAAGAACAGCCTTAGCGATAGGCTTCTTGAAGGGAAAGACGTAACACTGTGAGATGAATTATCAGAACACAGAGCAGTTTCTCAGAAAGCTTCTTTCCAGTTTTGAAAGGAAGATATTTCCTTTCTCACCGTAGCCCTCTATGGGCTTCCAAATATCACTATGCCAATTCCAAAAGAACAGCCTTAGCGAAAGGCTTCTTGAAAGGGAAGATGTAACTCTGTGAGATGAATTAACAGAACACAGAGCAGTTTCTCAGAAAGCTTCTTTCCAGTTTTGAACGGAAGATATTTCCTTTTTCACCATAGCCCTCTATGGGCTTACAAATATCCCTTTGCCAATTCCACAAGAACAGCCGTAGCGAAAGGCCTTTTGAAGGGAAAGATGTAACTCTGTGGGATGAATTCAGAGAACACAGAGCAGTTTCTCAGAAAGCATCTTTCCAGTTTTGAACGGAAGATATTTCCTTTTTCACCATAGTCCTCTATGGGCTTCCAAATATCCCTTTGCAAATTCCACAAGAACAGCCTTAGCGAAAGGCTTCTCGAAGGGAAAGATGTAACTCTGTGAAATGATTTAACAGAACACAGAGCAGTTTCTCAGAAAGCTTCTTTCCAGTTTTGAACGGAAGATATTTCCTTTTTCACCATAGCCCTCTACGGTTTTTCCAAATATGCCTTTGCCAATTCCACAAGAACAGCCTTATCGAAAGGCTTCTTGAAGGTAGAGATGTAACGCTGTGAGATGAAATAACAGAACACAGAGCAGTTTCTCAGAAAGCTTCTTTCCAGTTTTGAACGGAAGATATTTCCTTTTTCACCATAGCCCTCTATGGGCTTCCACATATCCCTTTGCCAATTCCAGAAGAACAGCCTTAGCGAAAGGCTTCTTGAAGGGAAAGATGTAACTCTGTGAGATGAATTAACAGAACACAGAGCAGTTTCTCAGAAAGCTTCTTTCCAGTTTTGAACGGAAGATATTTCCTTTTTCACCATAGCCCTCTATGGGCTTCCAAGTATCACTTTGCCAATTCCACAAGAACAGCCTTAGCGAAAGGCTTCTTGAAAGGAAAGATGTAACACTGTGAGATCAATTAACAGAACACAGAGCAGTTTCTCAGAAAGCTTCTTTCCAGGTTTGAACAGAAGATATTTCCTTTTTCACCATTGCCCTCTATGGGCTTCCAAGTATCACTTTGCCAATTCCACAAGAACAGCCTTAGCGAAAGGCTTCTTGAAGGGAAAGATGTAATTCTGTGATATGAATTAACAGAACAGAGAGCAGTTTCTCAGAAAGCTTCTTTCCAGTTTTCAACGGAAGATATTTCCTTTTTCACCATAGCCCTCTATGGGCTTCCAAATATCCCTTTGCCAATTCCACAAGAACAGCCTTAGCGAAAGGCTTCTTGAAGGGAAAGATGTAACTCTGTGAGATGAATTAACAGAACACAGAGCAGTTTCTCAGAAAGCTTCTTTCCAGTTTTGAACGGAAGATATTTCCTTTTTCACCATAGCCCACTATGGGCTTCCAAATATCCCTTTGCCAATTCCACAAGAAGAGCCTTAGCGAAAGGCTTCTTGAAGGGAAAGATGTAACTCTTAGAGATGAATTAACAGAACACAGAGCAGTTCCTCAGAAAGCTTCTTTCCAGTTTTGAACGGAAGATATTTCCTTTTTCACCATAGCCCTCTAAGGGCTTCCAAATATCCCTTTGCCAATTCCACAAGAACAGCCTTAGCGAAAGGCTTCTTGAAAGGAAAGATGTAAATCTGTGAGATGAATTAACAGAACACAGAGCAGTTTCTCAGAAAGCTTCTTTCCAGTTTTGAACGGAAGATATTTCCTTTTTCACCATAGCCCTCTATGGGCTTCCAAATATCCCTTTGCCAATTCCACAAGAACAGCCTTAGCGAAAGTCTTCTTGAAGGGAAAGATGTAACTCTGTGAGATGAATTAACAGAACACAGAGCAGTTTCTCAGAAAGCTTCTTTCCAGTTTTGAATGGAAGATATTTCCTTTTTCACCATAGCCTCTAAGGGCTTCCAAATATCCCTTTGCCAATTTAACAAGAACAGCCTTAGGGAAAGGCTTCATGAAGGGAAAGATGTAACTCTGTGAGATGAATTAACAGAACACAGAGCAGTTTCTCAGAAAACGTCTTTCCAGTTTTGAACGGAAGGTATTTCCTTTTTCACCATAGCCCTCTATGGGCTTCCAAATATCCCTTTGCCAATTCCACAAGAACAGCCTTAGCGAAAGGCTTCTCGAAGGGAAAGATGTAACTCTGTGAAATGATTTAACAGAACACAGAGCAGTTTCTCAGAAAGCTTCTTTCCAGTTTTGAACGGAAGATATTTCCTTTTTCACCATAGCCCTCTCTGGGTTTCCAAATATGCCTTTGCCAATTCCACAAGAACAGCCTTATCGAAAGGCTTCGTGAAGGTAGAGATGTAACGCTGTGAGATGAAATAACAGAACACAGAGCAGTTTCTCAGAAAGCTTCTTTCCAGTTTTGAACGGAAGATATTTCCTTTTTCACCATAGCCCTCTATGGGCTTCCAAATATCACTTTGCCAGTTCCACAAGAACAGCCTTAGCGAAAGGCTTCTTCAAGGGAAAGATGTAACTCTGTGAGATGAATTAACAGAACACAGAACAGTTTCTTAGAAAGATTCTTTCCAGTTTTGAACGGAAGATATTTCCTCTTTCACCATAGCCCTCTATGGGCTTCCAAATATCCCTTTGCCAATTCCAAAAGAACAGCCTTAGTGAAAGGCTTCTTGAAGGGAAAGATGTAATTCTGTGAGACGAATTAACAGAACAGACAGCAGTTTCTCAGAAAGCTTCTTTCCAGTTTTGAACGGAAGATATTTCCTTTTTCACCATAGCCCTCTATGGGCTTCCAAATATCCCTTTGCCAATTCCACAAGAACAGCCTTAGCGAAAGGCTTCTTGAAGGGAAAGATGTAACTCTGTGAGATGAATTAACAGAACACAGAGCAGTTTCTCAGAAACCTTCTTTCCAGTTTTGAACGGAAGATATTTCCTTTTTCACCGTAGCCCACTATGGGCTTCAAAATATCACTTTGCCAATTCCACAAGAACAGTCTTAGCGAAAGGCTTCTTGAAAGGAAAGATGTAATTCTTTGAGATGAATTAACAGAACACAGGGCAGTTTCTCAGAAAGCTTCTTTCCAGTTTTGAACGGAAGATATTTCCTTTTTCACCATAGCCCTCTATGGGCTTCCAAATATCCCTTTTCCAATTCCACAAGAAAGCCTTAGCGAAAGGCCTGTTGAAGGGAAAGATGTAACTCTGTGGGATGAATTCAGAGAACACAGAGCAGTTTCTCAGAAAGCTTCTTTCCAATTTTGAACGGAAGATATTTCTTTTTTCACCATAGCCCTCTATGGGCTTCCAAATATCCCTTTGCCAATTCCACAAGAACAGCCTTTGCGAAAGGCTTCTTGAAGGGAAAGATGTAATTCGGAGAGATGAATTAAAAGAACACAGAGCACTTTCACAGAAAGCTTCTTTCCAGTTTTGAACGGAAGATATTTCCTTTTTCACCATAGCCCTCTATGGGCTTCCAAATATCCCTTTGACTATTCCACAAGAACAGCCTTAGCGAAAGGCTTCTTGAAGGGAAAGATGTAACTCTGTGAGATGAATTAACAGAACACAGAGCAGTTTCTCAGAAAGCTTCTTTCCAGTTTTGAACGGAAGATATTTCCTTTTTCACCATAGCCCTCTATGGGCTTCCAAATATCACTTTGCCAATTCCACAAGAACAGCCTTAGCGATAGGCTTCTTGAAGGGAAAGACGTAACACTGTGAGATGAATTATCAGAACACAGAGCAGTTTCTCAGAAAGCTTCTTTCCAGTTTTGAAAGGAAGATATTTCCTTTCTCACCGTAGCCCTCTATGGGCTTCCAAATATCACTATGCCAATTCCAAAAGAACAGCCTTAGCGAAAGGCTTCTTGAAAGGGAAGATGTAACTCTGTGAGATGAATTAACAGAACACAGAGCAGTTTCTCAGAAAGCTTCTTTCCAGTTTTGAACGGAAGATATTTCCTTTTTCACCATAGCCCTCTATGGGCTTACAAATATCCCTTTGCCAATTCCACAAGAACAGCCGTAGCGAAAGGCCTTTTGAAGGGAAAGATGTAACTCTGTGGGATGAATTCAGAGAACACAGAGCAGTTTCTCAGAAAGCATCTTTCCAGTTTTGAACGGAAGATATTTCCTTTTTCACCATAGCCCTCTATGGGCTTCCAAGTATCACTTTGCCAATTCCACAAGAACAGCCTTAGCGAAAGGCTCCTTGAAAGGAAAGATGTAACTCTGTGAGATGAATTAACAGAACACAGAGCAGTTTCTCAGAAAGCTTCTCTCCGGTTTTAAACGGAAGATATTTCCTTTTTCACCATAGCCCTCTATGGGCTTCGAAATATCCCTTTGTCAATTCCACAAGAACAGCCTTAGCGAAAGGCTTCTTGAAGGGAAAGATGTAACTCTGTGAGATGAATTAAAAGAACACAGAGCAGTTTCTCAGAAAGCTTCTTTCCAGTTTTGAACGGAAGATATTTCCTTTTTCACCATAGCCCTCTATGGGCTTCCAAATATCCCTTTGCCAATTCCACAAGAACAGCCGTAGCGAAAGGCCTCTTGAAGGGAAAGATGTAACTCTGTGGGATGAATTCAGAGAACACAGAGCAGTTTCTCGGAAAGCTTCTTTCCAGTTTTGAACGGAAGATATTTCTTTTTTCACCATAGCCCTCTATTTGCTTCCAAATATCCCTTTGCCAATTCCACAAGAACAGCCTTAGCAAAAGGCTTCTTGAAGGGAAAGATGTAACTCTGTGAGATGAATTAACAGAACACAGGGCAGTTTCTCAGAAAGCTTCTTTCCAGTTTTGAACGGAAGATATTTCCTTTTTCACCATAGCCCTCTATGGGCTTCCACATATCCCTTTGCCGATTCCACAAGAACAGCCTTAGCCAAAGGCTTCTTGAAGGGAAAGATGTAACTCTGGGAGATGAATTAACGGAACACAGAGCAGTTTCTCAGAAAGCTTCTTTCCAGTTTTGAACGGAAGATATTTCCTTTTTAACCATATCCCTCTATGGGCTTCCAAGTATCACTTTGCCAATTCCACAAGAACAGCCTTAGCGAAAGGCTTCTTGAAAGGAAAGATGTAACTCTGTGAGATGAATTAACAGAACACAGAGCAGTTTCTCAGAAAGCATCTTTCCAGTTTTGAACGGAAAATATTTCCTTTTTCACCATAGCCCTCTATGGGCTTCCAAGTATCACTTTGCCAATTCCACAAGAACAGCCTTAGCGAAAGGCTTCTTGAAGGGAAAGATGTAATTCTGTGAGATGAATTAACAGAACAGAGAGCAGTTTCTCAGAAAGCTTCTTTCCAGTTTTGAACGGAAGATATTTCCTTTTTCACCATAGCCCTCTATGGGCTTCCAAATATCCCTTTGCCAATTCCACAAGAACAGCCTTAGCGAAAGGCTTCTTGAAGGGAAAGATGTAACTCTGTGAGATGAATTAACAGAACACAGAGCAGTTTCTCAGAAAGCTTCTTTCCAGTTTTGAACGGAAGTTATTTCCTTTTTCACCATAGCCCACTATGGGCTTCCAAATATCCCTTTGCCAATTCCAGAAGAACAGCCTTAGCGAAAGGCTTCTTGAAAGGAAAGATGTAACTCTGTGAGATGAATTAACAGAACACAGAGCAGTTTCTCAGAAAGCTTCTTTCCAGTTTTGAACGGAAGATATTTCCTTTTTCACCATAGCCCTCTATGGGCTTCCAAATATCCCTTTGCCAATTCCACAAGAACAGCCTTAGCGAAAGGCTTCTTGAAGGGAAAGATGTAATTCCGCGAGATGAATTAACAGAACAGAGAGCAGTTTCTCAGAAAGCTTCTTTCCAGTTTTGAACGGAAGATATTTCCTTTTTCACCATTGCCCTCTGGGGGCTTCCAAATATCCCTTTGCCAATTCCACAAGAACAGCCTTAGCGAAAGGCTTCTTGATGGGAAAGATGTAACTCTGTGAGCTGAATTAACAGAACACAGAGCAGTTTCTCAGAAAGCTTCTTTCCAGGTTTGAACGGAAGATAATTCCTTTTTCACCATAGCCCTCTACGGGCTTCCAAATATCCCTTTGCCAATTCCACAAGAAAAGCCTTAGCGAAAGGCTTCTTGAAGGGAAAGATGTAACTCTGTGAGATGAATTAACAGAACACAGAGCAGTCTCTCAGAAAGCTTCTTTCCAGTTTTGAACGGAAGATATTTCCTTTTTCACCATAGCCCTCTATGGGCTTCCAAATATCCCTTTGCCAATTCCACAAGAACAGCCTTAGCGAAAGGCTTCTTGAGGGGAAAGATGTAACTCTGTGAAATGATTTAACAGAACACAGAGCAGTTTCTCAGAAAGCTTCTTTCCAGTTTTGAACGGAAGATATTTCCTTTTTCACCATAGCCCTCTATGGGCTTCCAAATATGCCTTTCCCAATTCCACAAGAACAGCCTTAGCGAAAGGCTTCTTGAAGGGAAAGTTGAAACACTGTGAGATGAATTAGCAGAACACAGAGCAGTTTCTCAGAAAGCTTCTTTCCAGTTTTGAACGGAAGATATTTCCTTTTTCACCATAGCCCTCTATGGGCTTCCTAATATCCCTTTGCCAATTCCAGAAGAACAGCCTTAGCGAAAGGCTTCTTGAAGGGAAAGATGTAACTCTGTGAGATGAATTCACAGAACACAGAGCTGTTTCTCAGAGCTTCTTTCCAGTTTTGAACGGAAGATATTTCCTTTTTCACCATAGCCCTCTATGGGCTTCAAAATATCCCTTTGCCAATTCCACAAGAACAGCCTTAGCCAAAGGCTTCTTGAAGGGAAAGATGTAACTCTGTGAGATGAATTACCACAACACAGAGCAGTTTCTCTGAAAGCTTCTTTCCAGTTTTGAACGGAAGATATTTCCTTTTTCACCATAGCCCTCTAAGGGCTTCCAAATATCCCTTTGCCAATTCCACAAGAACAGCCTTAGCGAAAGGCCTCCTGAAGGGCAATATGTAACTCTATGTGATAAATTCAGAGAACACAGAGCAGTTTCTCAGAAAGCTTCTTTCCAGTTTTGAACGGAAGATATTTCTTTTTTCACCATAGCCATCTATGGGCTTCCAAATATCCCTTTGCCAATTCCAGAAGAACAGCCTTAGCAAAAGGCTTCTTGAAGGGAAAGATGTAACTCTCTGAGGGATATTAACAGAACACAGAGCAGTTTCTCAGAAACCTTCTTTCCAGTTTTGAACGGAAGATATTTAATTTTTCACCATAGCCCTCTATGGGCTTCCAAATATCCCTTTGCCAATTCCACAAGAACAGCCTTAGCGAAAGGCTTCTTGAAGGGAAAGATGTAACTCTGTGGGATGAATTAACAGAACACAGAGCACTTTCTCAGAAAGCTTCTTTCCAGTCTTGAACGGAAGATATTTCCTTTTTAACCATAGCCCTCTATGGGATTCCAAATATCCCTTTGCCAATTCCACAAGAACAGCCTTAGCGAAAGGCTTCTTGAAGGGAAAGATGTAACTCTGTGAGATGAATTAACAGAACACAGAGCAGTTTCTCAGAAAGATTCTTTCCAGTTTTGAACGGAAGATATTTCCTTTTTCAGCGTAGCCCTCTATGGGGTTCAAAATATCACTTTGCCAATTCCACAAGAACAGCCTTAGCGAAAGGCTTCTTTAAAGGAAAGATGTAACCCTGTGAGATGAATTAACAGAACACAGAACAGTTTTTCAGAAAGCTTCTTTCCAGTTTTGAAGGGAAGATATTCCCTTTTTCACCATAGCCCTCTATGGGCTTCCAAGTATCCCTTTGCCAAATCCACAAGAACAGCCTTAGCGAAAGGCCTCTTGAAGGGAAAGATGTAACTCTATGGGATGAATTGAGAGAACACAGAGCAGTTTCTCAGAAAGCTTCTTTCCAGTTTTGAACGGAAGATATTTCTTTTTTCACCATAGCCCTCTATGGGCTTCCAAATATCCCTTTGCCAATTCCACAAGAACAGCCTTAGCGAAAGGCTTCTTGAAGGGAAAGATGTAACTCTGTGAGGTGAATTAACAGAACACAGAGCAGTTTCTCAGAAAGCTTCTTTCCAGTTTTGAACGGAAGATATTTCCTTTATCACCATAGCCCTCTATGGGCTTCCAAATATCCCTTTGCCAATTCCACAAGAACAACCTTAGCCAAAGGCTTCTTCAAGGGAAAGATGTAACTCTGTGAGATGAATTAACAGAACACAGAACTGTTTCTTAGAAAGATTCTTTCCAGTTTTCAACGGAAGATATTTCCTTTTTCACCAGAGCCCTCTATGGGCTTCCAAATATCCCTTTGTCTATTCCACAAGAACAGCCTTAGTGAAAGGCTTCTTGAAGGGAAAGATGTAATTCTGTGAGATGAATTAACAGAACAGAGAGCAGTGTCTCAGAAAGCTTCTTTCCAGTTTTGAACGGAAGATATTTCCTTTTTCACCATAGCCCTCTATGGGCTTCCAAATATCCCTTTGCCAATTCCACAAGAACAGCCTTAGCGAAAGGCTTCTTGAAGGGAAAGATGTAACTCTGTGAGATGAATTAACAGAACACAGAGCAGTTTCTCAGAAAGCTTCTTTCCAGTTTTGAACGGAAGATATTTCCTTTTTCAACCTAGCCCTCTATGGGCTTCCAAATATTCCTTTGCCAATTCCACAAGAACAGCCTTAGCGATAGGCTTCTTGAAGGGAAAGACGTAACTCTGTGAGATGAATTAGCAGAACACAGAGCAGTTTCTCAGAAAGCTTCTTTCCAGTTTTGAAAGGAAGATATTTCCTTTTTCACCGTAGCCCTCTGTGGGCTTCAAAATATCACTTTGCCAATTTCAAAAGAACAGCCTTAGCGAAAGGCTTCTTGAAAGGGAAGATGTAACTCTGTGAGATGAATTAACAGAACACAGAGGAGTTTCTCAGAAAGCTTCTTTCCAGTTTTGAACGGAAGATATTTCCTTTTTCACCATAGCCCTCTATGGGCTTCCAAATATCCCTTTGACAATTCCACAAGAACAGCCGTAGCGAAAGGCCTCTTGAAGGGAAAGATGTAACTCTGTGGGATGAATTCAGAGAACACAGAGCAGTTTCTCAGAAAGCTTCTTTCCAGTTTTGAACGGAAGATATTTCCTTTTTAACCGTAGCCCTCTATGGGCTTCCAAGTATCACTTTACCAATTCCACAAGAACAGCCTTAGCGAAAGGGTTCTTGAAAGGAAAGATGTAACTCTGTGAGATGAATTAACAGAACACAGAGCAGTTTCTCAGAAAGCTTCTTTCCAGGTTTGAACAGAAGATATTTCCTTTTTCACCATTGCCCTCTATGGGCTTCCAAGTATCACTTTGCCAATTCCACAAGAACAGCCTTAGCGAAAGGCTTCTTGAAGGGAAAGATGTAATTCTGTGATATGAATTAACAGAACAGAGAGCAGTTTCTCAGACAGCTTCTTTCCAGTTTTCAACGGAAGATATTTCCTTTTTCACCATAGCCCTCTATGGGCTTCCAAATATCCCTTTGCCAATTCCACAAGAACAGCCTTAGCGAAAGGCTTCTTGAAGGGAAAGATGTAACTCTGTGAGATGAATTAACAGAACACAGAGCAGTTTCTCAGAAAGCTTCTTTCCAGTTTTGAACGGAAGATATTTCCTTTTTCACCATAGCCCACTATGGGCTTCCAAATATCCCTTTGCCAATTCCACAAGAAGAGCCTTAGCGAAAGGCTTCTTGAAGGGAAAGATGTAACTCTGTGAGATGAATTAACAGAACACAGAGCAGTTTCTCAGAAAGCTTCTTTCCAGTTTTGAACGGAAGATATTTCCTTTTTCACCATAGCCCTCTAAGGGCTTCCAAATATCCCTTTGCCAATTTAACAAGAACAGCCTTAGGGAAAGGCTTCATGAAGGGAAAGATGTAACTCTGTGAGAAGAATTAACAGAACAAAGAGCAGTTTCTCAGAAACCTTCTTTCCAGTTTTGAACGGAAGATATTTCCTTTTTCACCAGAGCCCTCTATGGGCTTCCAAATATCCCTTTGCCAATTCCACAAGAACAGCCTTAGCGAAAGTCTTCTTGAAGGGAAAGATGTAACTCTGTGAGATGAATTAACAGAACACAGAGCAGTTTCTCAGAAAGCTTCTTTCCAGTTTTGAACGGAAGATATTTCCTTTTTCACCATAGCCCTCTATGGGCTTCCAAATATCCCTTTGCCAATTCCACAAGAACAGCCGTAGCGAAAGGCCTCTTGAAGGGAAAGATGTAACTCTGAGGGATGAATTCAGAGAACACAGAGCAGTTTCTCGGAAAGCTTCTTTCCAGTTTTGAACGGAAGATATTTCTTTTTTCACCATAGCCCTCTATGGGCTTCCAAATATCCCTTTGCCAATTCCACAAGAACAGCCTTAGCAAAAGGCTTCTTGAAGGGAAAGATGTAACTCTGTGAGATGAATTAACAGAACACAGGGCAGTTTCTCAGAAAGCTTCTTTCCAGTTTTGAACGGAAGATATTTCCTTTTTCACCATAGCCCTCTATGGGCTTCCACATATCCCTTTGCCAATTCCACAAGAACAGCCTTAGCCAAAGGCTTCTTGAAGGGAAAGATGTAACTCTGGGAGATGAATTAACGGAACACAGAGCAGTTTCTCAGAAAGCTTCTTTCCAGTTTTGAACGGAAGATATTTCCTTTTAAACCATATCCCTCTATGGGCTTCCAAGTATCACTTTGCCAATTCCACAAGAACAGCCTTAGCGAAAGGCTTCTTGAAAGGAAAGATGTAACTCTGTGAGATGAATTAACAGAACACAGAGCAGTTTCTCAGAAAGCATCTTTCCAGTTTTGAACGGAAAATATTTCCTTTTTCACCATAGCCCTCTATGGGCTTCCAAGTATCACTTTGCCAATTCCACAAGAACAGCCTTAGCGAAAGGCTTCTTGAAGGGAAAGATGTAATTCTGTGAGATGAATTAACAGAACGGAGAGCAGTTTCTCAGAAAGCTTCTTTCCAGTTTTGAACGGAAGATATTTCCTTTTTCACCATAGCCCTCTATGGGCTTCCAAATATCCCTTTGCCAATTCCACAAGAACAGCCTTAGCGAAAGGCTTCTTGAAGGAAAGATGTAATTCTGTGAGATGAATTAACAGAACAGAGAGCAGTTTCTCAGAAAGCTTCTTTCCAGTTTTGAACGGAAGATATTTCCTTTATCACCATAGCCCTCTATGGGCTTCCAAATATCCCTTTGCCAATTCCACAAGTGCAGCCTTAGCGAAAGGCTTCTTGAAGGGAAAGATGTACCTCTGTGAGATGAATTAACAGAACACAGAGCAGTTTCTCAGAAAGCTTCTTTCCATGTTTGAACGGAAGATAATTCCTTTTTCACCATAGCCCTCTAAGGGCTTCCAAATATCCCTTTGCCAATTCCACAAGAACAGCCTTAGCGAAAGGCTTCTTGAAGGGAAAGATGTAACTCTGTGAGATGAATTAACAGAACACAGAGCAGTTTCTCAGAAAGCTTCTATCCAGTTTTGAACGGAAGATATTTCCTTTTTCACCATAGCCCTCTATGGGCTTCCAAATATCCCTTTGCCAATTCCACAAGAATAGCCTTAGCGAAAGGCTTCTTGAAGGGAAAGATGTAACTCTGTGAAATGATTTAACAGAACACAGAGCAGTTTCTCAGAAAGCTTCTTTCCAGTTTTGAATGGAAGATAGTTCCTTTTTCACCATAGCCCTCTAAGGGCTTCCAAATATGCCTTTGCAAATTCCACAAAAACTGCCTTATCGAAAGGCTTCTTGAAGGTAGAGATGTAACTCTGTGAGAAGAAATAACAGAACACAGGGCAGTTTCTCAGAAAGCTTCTTTCCAGTTTTGAACGGAAGATACTTCCTTTTTCACCATAGCCCTCTATGGGCTTCCAAATGTCACTTTGCCAGTTCCACAAGAACAGCCTTAGCGAAAGGCTTCTTCAAGGGAAAGATGTAACTCTGTGAGATGAATTAACAGAACACAGAACAGTTTCTTAGAAAGATTCTTTCCAGTTTTGAACGGAAGATATTTCCTTTTTGCCCATAGCCCCCTATGGGCTTCCAAATATCCCTTTGCCAATTCCACAAGAACAGCCTTAGCGAAAGGCTTCTTGAAGGGAGAGATGTAACTCTGTGAGATGAATTAACAGAACACAGAGCAGTTTCTCAGAAAGTTTCTTTCCCGTTTTGAACGGAAGATATTTCCTTTTTCACCATAGCCCTCTATGGGCTTCCAAATATCCCTTTGCCAATTCCACAAGAACAGCCTTAGCGAAAGGCTTCTTGAAGGGAAAGATGTAACTCTGTGAGATGAATTAACAGAACACAGAGCAGTTTCTCCGAAAGCTTCTTTCCAGTTTTGAACGGAAGATATTTCCTTTTTCAACATAGCCCTCTATGGGCTTCCAAGAATCACTTTGCCAATTCCACAAGAACAGCCTTAGCGAAAGGCTTCTTGAAAGGAAAGATGTAACTCGGTGAGATGAATTAACAGAACACAGAGCAGTTTCTCAGAAAGCTTCTTTCCAGTTTTGAACAGAAGATATTTCCTTTTTCACCATAGCCCTCTCTGGGCTTCCAAGTATCACTTTGCCAATTCCACAAGAACAGCCTTAGCGAAAGGCTTCTTGAAAGGAAAGATGTAACTCTGTGAGATGAATTAACAAAACACAGAGCAGTTTCTCAGAGAGCTTCCTTCCGGTTTTGAACGGAAGATATTTCCTTTTTCACCATAGCCCTCTATGGGCTTCCAAATATCCCTTTGCCAATTCCACAAGAACAGCCTTAGCGAAAGGCTTCTTGAAATGAAAGATGTAACTCTGTGAGATGAATTAAAAGAACACAGAGCAGTTACTCAGAAAGCTTCTTTCCAGTTTTGAACGGAAGATATTTCCTTTTTCACCATAGCCCTCTATGGGCTTCCAAATATCCCTTTGCCAATTCCACAAGAACAGCCTTAGCGAAAGGCTTCTTGAAGGGAAAGATGTAACTCTGTGAGATGAATTAACAGAACAGAGAGCAGTTTCTCAGAAAGCTTCTTTCCAGTTTTGAACGGAAGATATTTCCTTTTTCACCATAGCCCTCTATGGGCTTCCAAATATCCCTTTGCCAATTCCACAAGAACAGCCTTAGCGAAAGGCTTCTTGAAGGGAAAGATGTAACTCTGTGAAATGAATTAACAGAACACAGAGCAACTTCTCAGAAAGCTTCTTTCCAGTTTTGAACGGAAGATATTTCCATTTTCACCATAGCCCTCTATTGGCTTCCAAATATGCCTTTGCCAATTCCACAAGAACAGCCTTAGCGAAAGGCTTCTTGAAGGTAGAGATGTAACTCTGTGAGATGAAATAACAGAACACAGAGCAGTTTCTCAGAAAGCTTCTTTCCAGTTTTGAACGGAAGATATTTCCTTTTTCACCATAGCCCTCTATGGGCTTCCAAATATCACTTTGCCAGTTCCACAAGAACAGCCTTAGCGAAAGGCTTCTTCAAGGGAAAGATGTAACTCTGTGAGATGAATTAACAGAACACAGAGCAGTTTCTCAGAAAGCTTCTTTCCAGTTTTGAACGGAAGATATTTCCTTTTTCACCATAGCCCTCTATGGGCTTCCAAATATCACTTTGCCAGTTCCACAAGAACAGCCTTAGCGAAAGGTTTCTTAAAGGGAAAGATGTAACTCTGTGAGATGAATTATCAGAACACAGAGCAGTTTCTCAGAAAGCTTCTTTCCAGGTTTGAACGGATGATATTTCCTTTTTCACCATAGCCCTCTATGGGCTTCCAAATATCCCTCTGCCAATTGCACAAGAACAGCCTTAGCGAAAGGCTTCTTGAAGGGAAAGATGTAACTCTGTGAGATGAATTAACAGAACACAGAGGAGTTTTTCAGAAAGCTTCTTTCCAGTTTTGAAAGGAAGATATTTCCTTTATCACCATAGCCCTCTATGGGCTTCCAAATATCCCTTTGCCAATTCCAGAAGAACAGCCTTAGCGAAAGGCTTCTTGAAGGGAAAGATGTAACTCTGTGAGATGAATTAACAGAACACAGAGCAGTTTCTCAGAAAGCTTCTTTGCAGTTTTGAACGGAAGATATTTCCTTTTTCACCATAGCCCTCTATGGGCTTCCAAATATCCCTTTGCCAATTCCACAAGAACAGCCTGAGCGAAAGCCTTCTTGAAGGGAAAGATGTAAATCTGTGAGATGAATTAACAGAACACAGAACAGTTTCTCAGAAAGCTTCTTTTCAGTTTTGAACGGAAGATATTTCCTTTTTCACCATAGCCCTCTATGGGCTTCCAAATATCCCTTTGCCAATTCCAAAAGAACAGCCTTAGCGAAAGGCTTCTTGAAGGGAAAGATGTAACTCTGTGAGATGAATTAACAGAACACAGAGCAGTTTCTCAGAAAGCTTCTTTCCAGTTTTGTACGGAAGATATTTCCTTTTTCAACATAGCCCTCTATGGGCTTCCAAGAATCACTTTGCCAATTCCACAAGAACAGCCTTAGCGAAAGGCTTCTTGAAAAGAAAGAGGTAACTCTGTGAGATGAATTAACAGAACACAGAGCAGTTTCTCAGAAAGCTTCTTTCCAGTTTTGAACAGAAGATATTTCCTTTTTCACCATAGTCCTCTATGGGCTTCCAAGTATCACTTTGCCAATTCCACAAGAACAGCCTTGGCGAAAGGCTTCTTGAAAGGAAAGATGTAACTCTGTGAGATGAATTAACAAAACACAGAGCAGTTTCTCAGAAAGCTTCCTTCCGGATTTGAACGGAAGATATTTCCTTTTTCACCATAGCCCTCTATGGGCTTCCAAATATCCCTTTGCCAATTCCACAAGAACAGCCTTAGCGAAAGGCTTCTTGAAATGAAAGATGTAACTCTGTGAGATGAATTAAAAGAACACAGAGCAGTTTCTCAGAAAGCTTCTTTCCTGTTTTGAACGGAAGATATTTCCTTTTTCACCATAGCCCTCTATGGGCTTCCAAATATCCGTTTGCCAATTCCACAAGAACAGCCTTAGCGAAAGGCTTCTTGAAGGGAAAGACGTAATTCTGTGAGATGAATTAACAGAACACAGAACAGTTTCTTAGAAAGATTATTTCCAGTTTTGAACGGAAGATATTTCCTCTTTCACCATAGCCCTCTATGGGCTTCCAAATATCCCTTTGCCAATTCCAAAAGAACAGCCTTAGTGAAAGGCTTCTTGAAGGGAAAGATGTAATTCTGTGAGATGCATTAACAGAACAGACAGCAGTTTCTCAGAAAGCTTCTTTCCAGTTTTGAACGGAAGATATTTCCTTTTTCACCATAGCCCTCTATGGGCTTCCAAATATCCCTTTGCCAATTCCACAAGAACAGCCTTAGCGAAAGGCTTCTTGAAGGGAAAGATGTAACTCTGTGAGATGAATTAACAGAACACAGAGCAGTTTCTCAGAAACCTTCTTTCCAGTTTTGAACGGAAGATATTTCCTTTTTCACCGTAGCCCACTATGGGCTTCAAAATATCACTTTGCCAATTCCACAAGAACAGTCTTAGCGAAAGGCTTCTTGAAAGGAAAGATGTAATTCTTAGAGATGAATTAACAGAACACAGGGCAGTTTCTCAGAAAGCTTCTTTCCAGTTTTGAACGGAAGATATTTCCTTTTTCACCATAGCCCTCTATGGGCTTCCAAATATCCCTTTTCCAATTCCACAAGAAAGCCTTAGCGAAAGGCCTCTTGAAGGGAAAGATGTAACTCTGTGGGATGAATTCAGAGAACACAGAGCAGTTTCTCAGAAAGCTTCTTTCCAATTTTGAACGGAAGATATTTCTTTTTTCACCATAGCCCTCTATGGGCTTCCAAATATCCCTTTGCCAATTCCACAAGAACAGCCTTTGCGAAAGGCTTCTTGAAGGGAAAGATGTAATTCGGAGAGATGAATTAAAAGAACACAGAGCACTTTCACAGAAAGCTTCTTTCCAGTTTTGAACGGAAGATATTTCCTTTTTCACCATAGCCCTCTATGGGCTTCCAAATATAACTTTGACTATTCCGCAAGAACAGCCTTAGCGAAAGGCTTCTTGAAGGGAAAGATGTAACTCTGTGAGATGAATTAACAGAACACAGAGCAGTTTCTCAGAAAGCTTCTTTCCAGTTTTGAACGGAAGATATTTCCTTTTTCACCATAGCCCTCTATGGGCTTCCAAATATCACTTTGCCAATTCCACAAGAACAGCCTTAGCGATAGGCTTCTTGAAGGGAAAGACGTAACTCTGTGAGATGAATTATCAGAACACAGAGCAGTTTCTCAGAAAGCTTCTTTCCAGTTTTGAAAGGAAGATATTTCCTTTCTCACCGTAGCCCTCTATGGGCTTCAAAATATCACTATGCCATTTCCAAAAGAACAGCCTTAGCGAAAGGCTTCTTGAAAGGGAAGATGTAACTCTGTGAGATGAATTAACAGAACACAGAGCAGTTTCTCAGAAAGCTTCTTTCCAGTTTTGAACGGAAGATATTTCCTTTTTCACCATAGCCCTCTATGGGCTTACAAATATCCCTTTGCCAATTCCACAAGAACAGCCGTAGCGAAAGGCCTTTTGAAGGGAAAGATGTAACTCTGTGGGATGAATTCAGAGAACACAGAGCAGTTTCTCAGAAAGCATCTTTCCAGTTTTGAACGGAAGATATTTCCTTTTTCACCATAGCCCTCTATGGGCTTCCAAGTATCACTTTGCCAATTCCACAAGAACAGCCTTAGCGAAAGGCTCCTTGAAAGGAAAGATGTAACTCTGTGAGATGAATTAACAGAACACAGAGCAGTTTCTCAGAAAGCTTCTCTCCGGTTTTAAACGGAAGATATTTCCTTTTTCACCATAGCCCTCTATGGGCTTCGAAATATCCCTTTGTCAACTCCACAAGAACAGCCTTAGCGAAAGGATTCTTGAAGGGAAAGATGTAACTCTGTGAGATGAATTAAAAGAACACAGAGCAGTTTCTCAGAAAGCTTCTTTCCAGTTTTGAACGGAAGATATTTCCTTTTTCACCATAGCCCTCTATGGGCTTCCAAATATCCCTTTGCCAATTCCACAAGAACAGCCGTAGCGAAAGGCCTCTTGAAGGGAAAGATGTAACTCTGTGGGATGAATTCAGAGAACACAGAGCAGTTTCTCGGAAAGCTTCTTTCCAGTTTTGAACGGAAGATATTTCTTTTTTCACCATAGCCCTCTATGGGCTTCCAAATATCCCTTTGCCAATTCCACAAGAACAGCCTTAGCAAAAGGCTTCTTGAAGGGAAAGATGTAACTCTGTGAGATGAATTAACAGAACACAGGGCAGTTTCTCAGAAAGCTTCTTTCCAGTTTTGAACGGAAGATATTTCCTTTTTCACCATAGCCCTCTATGGGCTTCCACATATCCCTTTGCCGATTCCACAAGAACAGCCTTAGCCAAAGGCTTCTTGAAGGGAAAGATGTAACTCTGGGAGATGAATTAACGGAACACAGAGCAGTTTCTCAGAAAGCTTCTTTCCAGTTTTGAACGGAAGATATTTCCTTTTTAACCATATCCCTCTATGGGCTTCCAAGTATCACTTTGCCAATTCCACAAGAACAGCCTTAGCGAAAGGCTTCTTGAAAGGAAAGATGTAACTCTGTGAGATGAATTAACAGAACACAGAGCAGTTTCTCAGAAAGCATCTTTCCAGTTTTGAACGGAAAATATTGCCTTTTTCACCATAGCCCTCTATGGGCTTCCAAGTATCACTTTGCCAATTCCACAAGAACAGCCTTAGCGAAAGGCTTCTTGAAGGGAAAGATGTAATTCTGTGAGATGAATTAACAGAACAGAGAGCAGTTTCTCAGAAAGCTTCTTTCCAGTTTTGAACGGAAGATATTTCCTTTTTCACCATAGCCCTCTATGAGCTTCCAAATATCCCTTTGCCAATTCCACAAGAACAGCCTTAGCGAAAGGCTTCTTGAAGGGAAAGATGTAACTCTGTGAGATGAATTTACAGAACACAGAGCAGTTTCTCAGAAAGCTTCTTTCCAGTTTTGAACGGAAGTTATTTCCTTTTTCACCATAGCCCACTATGGGCTTCCAAATATCCCTTTGCCAATTCCAGAAGAACAGCCTTAGCGAAAGGCTTCTTGAAAGGAAAGATGTAACTCTGTGAGATGAATTAACAGAACACAGAGCAGTTTCTCAGAAAGCTTCTTTCCAGTTTTGAACGGAAGATATTTCCTTTTTCACCATAGCCCTCTATGGGCTTCCAAATATCCCTTTGCCAATTCCACAAGAACAGCCTTAGCGAAAGGCTTCTTGAAGGGAAAGATGTAATTCCGCGAGATGAATTAACAGAACAGAGAGCAGTTTCTCAGAAAGCTTCTTTCCAGTTTTGAACGGAAGATATTTCCTTTTTCACCATTGCCCTCTGGGGGCTTCCTAATATCCCTTTGCCAATTCCAGAAGAACAGCCTTAGCGAAAGGCTTCTTGAAGGGAAAGATGTAACTCTGTGAGATGAATTCACAGAACACAGAGCAGTTTCTCAGAGCTTCTTTCCAGTTTTGAACGGAAGATATTTCCTTTTTCACCATAGCCCTCTATGGGCTTCCAAATATCCCTTTGCCAATTCCACAAGAACAGCCTTAGCCAAAGGCTTCTTGAAGGGAAAGATGTAACTCTGTGAGATGAATTAACACAACACAGAGCAGTTTCTCTGAAAGCTTCTTTCCAGTTTTGAACGGAAGATATTTCCTTTTTCACCATAGCCCTCTAAGGGCTTCCAAATATCCCTTTGCCAATTCCACAAGAACAGCCTTAGCGAAAGGCCTCCTGAAGGGCAATATGTAACTCTATGTGATAAATTCAGAGAACACAGAGCAGTTTCTCAGAAAGCTTCTTTCCAGTTTTGAACGGAAGATATTTCTTTTTTCACCATAGCCATCTATGGGCTTCCAAATATCCCTTTGCCAATTCCAGAAGAACAGCCTTAGCAAAAGGCTTCTTGAAGGGAAAGATGTAACTCTCTGAGGGATATTAACAGAACACAGAGCAGTTTCTCAGAAACCTTCTTTCCAGTTTTGAACGGAAGATATTTAATTTTTCACCATAGCCCTCTATGGGCTTCCAAATATCCCTTTGCCAATTCCACAAGAACAGCCTTAGCGAAAGGCTTCTTGAAGGGAAAGATGTAACTCTGTGGGATGAATTAACACAACACAGAGCAGTTTCTCAGAAAGCTTCTTTCCAGTCTTGAACGGAAGATATTTCCTTTTTAACCATAGCCCTCTATGGGATTCCAAATATCCCTTTGCCAATTCCACAAGAACAGCCTTAGCGAAAGGCTTCTTGAAGGGAAAGATGTAACTCTGTGAGATGAATTAACAGAACACAGAGCAGTTTCTCAGAAAGATTCTTTCCAGTTTTGAACGGAAGATATTTCCTTTTTCAGCGTAGCCCTTTATGGGGTTCAAAATATCACTTTGCCAATTCCACAAGAACAGCCTTAGCGAAAGGCTTCTTTAAAGGAAAGATGTAACCCTGTGAGATGAATTAACAGAACACAGAACAGTTTTTCAGAAAGCTTCTTTCCAGTTTTGAAGGGAAGATATTCCCTTTTTCACCATAGCCCTCTATGGGCTTCCAAGTATCCCTTTGCCAAATCCACAAGAACAGCCTTAGCGAAAGGCCTCTTGAAGGGAAAGATGTAACTCTATGGGATGAATTGAGAGAACACAGAGCAGTTTCTCAGAAAGCTTTTTTCCAGTTTTGAACGGAAGTTATTTCTTTTTTCACCATAGCCCTCTATGGGCTTCCAAATATCCCTTTGCCAATTCCACAAGAACAGCCTTAGCGAAAGGCTTCTTGAAGGGAAAGATGTAACTCTGTGAGGTGAATTAACAGAACACAGAGCAGTTTCTCAGAAAGCTTCTTTCCAGTTTTGAACGGAAGATATTTCCTTTATCACCATAGCCCTCTATGGGCTTCCAAATATCCCTTTGCCAATTCCACAAGAACAACCTTAGCCAAAGGCTTCTTCAAGGGAAAGATGTAACTCTGTGAGATGAATTAACAGAACACAGAACTGTTTCTTAGAAAGATTCTTTCCAGTTTTCAACGGAAGATATTTCCTTTTTCACCAGAGCCCTCTATGGGCTTCCAAATATCCCTTTGTCTATTCCACAAGAACAGCCTTAGTGAAAGGCTTCTTGAAGGGAAAGATGTAATTCTGTGAGATGAATTAACAGAACAGAGAGCAGTTTCTCAGAAAGCTTCTTTCCAGTTTTGAACGGAAGATATTTCCTTTTTCACCATAGCCCTCTATGGGCTTCCAAATATCCCTTTGCCAATTCCACAAGAACAGCCTTAGCGAAAGGCTTCTTGAAGGGAAAGATGTAACTCTGTGAGATGAATTAACAGAACACAGAGCAGTTTCTCAGAAAGCTTCTTTCCAGTTTTGAACGGAAGATATTTCCTTTTTCAACATAGCCCTCTATGGGCTTCCAAATATTCCTTTGCCAATTCCACAAGAACAGCCTTAGCGATAGGCTTCTTGAAGGGAAAGACGTAACTCTGTGAGATGAATTAGCAGAACACAGAGAAGTTTCTCAGAAAGCTTCTTTCCAGTTTTGAAAGGAAGATATTTCCTTTTTCACCGTAGCCCTCTGTGGGCTTCAAAATATCACTTTTCCAATTTCAAAAGAACAGCCTTAGCGAAAGGCTTCTTGAAAGGGAAGATGTAACTCTGTGAGATGAATTAACAGAACACAGAGGAGTTTCTCAGAAAGCTTCTTTCCAGTTTTGAACGGAAGATATTTCCTTTTTCACCATAGCCCTCTATGGGCTTCCAAATATCCCTTTGACAATTCCACAAGAACAGCCGTAGCGAAAGGCCTCTTGAAGGGAAAGATGTAACACTGTGGGATGAATTCAGAGAACACAGAGCAGTTTCTCAGAAAGCTTCTTTCCAGTTTTGAACGGAAGATATTTCCTTTTTAACCGTAGCCCTCTATGGGCTTCCAAGTATCACTTTACCAATTCCACAAGAACAGCCTTAGCGAAAGGGTTCTTGAAAGGAAAGATGTAACTCTGTGAGATGAATTAACAGAACACAGAGCAGTTTCTCAGAAAGCTTCTTTCCAGGTTTGAACAGAAGATATTTCCTTTTTCACCATTGCCCTCTATGGGCTTCCAAGTATCACTTTGCCAATTCCACAAGAACAGCCTTAGCGAAAGGCTTCTTGAAGGGAAAGATGTAATTCTGTGATATGAATTAACAGAACAGAGAGCAGTTTCTCAGAAAGCTTCTTTCCAGTTTTCAACGGAAGATATTTCCTTTTTCACCATAGCCCTCTATGGGCTTCCAAATATCCCTTTGCCAATTCCACAAGAACAGCCTTAGCGAAAGGCTTCTTGAAGGGAAAGATGTAACTCTGTGAGATGAATTAACAGAACACAGAGCAGTTTCTCAGAAAGCTTCTTTCCAGTTTTGAACGGAAGATATTTCCTTTTTCACCATAGCCCACTATGGGCTTCCAAATATCCCTTTGCCAATTCCACAAGAAGAGCCTTAGCGAAAGGCTTCTTGAAGGGAAAGATGTAACTCTGTGAGATGAATTAACAGAACACAGAGCAGTTTCTCAGAAAGCTTCTTTCCAGTTTTGAACGGAAGATATTTCCTTTTTCACCATAGCCCTCTAAGGGCTTCCAAATATCCCTTTGCTAATTTAACAAGAACAGCCTTAGGGAAAGGCTTCATGAAGGGAAACATGTAACTCTGTGACAAGAATTAACAGAACACAGAGCAGTTTCTCAGAAACCTTCTTTCCAGTTTTGAACGGAAGTTATTTCCTTTTTCACCATAGTCCTCTATGGGCTTCCAAATATCCCTTTGCCAATTCCACAAGAACAGCCTTAGCGAAAGGCTTCTCGAAGGGAAAGATGTAACTCTGTGAAATGATTTAACAGAACACAGAGCAGTTTCTCAGAAAGCTTCTTTCCAGTTTTGAACGGAAGATATTTCCTTTTTCACCATAGCCCTCTATGGTTTTTCCAAATATGCCTTTGCCAATTCCACAAGAACAGCCTTATCGAAAGGCTTCTTGAAGGTAGAGATGTAAAGCTGTGAGATGAAATAACAGAACACAGAGCAGTTTCTCAGAAAGCTTCTTTCCAGTTTTGAACGGAAGATATTTCCTTTTTCACCATAGCCCTCTATGGGCTTCCACATATCCCTTTGCCAATTCCAGAAGAACAGCCTTAGCGAAATGCTTCTTGAAGGGAAAGATGTAACTCTGTGAGATGAATTAACAGAACACAGAGCAGTTTCTCAGAAAGCTTCTTTCCAGTTTTGAACGGAAGATATTTCCTTTTTCACCATAGCCCTCTAAGGGGTTCTAAGTATCACTTTGCCAATTCCACAAGGACAGCCTTAGCGAAAGGCTTCTTGAAAGGAAAGATGTAACACTGTGAGATGAATTAACAGAACACAGAGCAGTTTCTCAGAAAGCTTCTTTCCAGGTTTGAACAGAAGATATTTCCTTTTTCACCATTGCCCTCTATGGGCTTCCAAGTATCACTTTGCCAATTCCACAAGAACAGCCTTAGCGAAAGGCTTCTTGAAGGGAAAGATGTAATTCTTTGATATGAATTAACAGAACAGAGAGCAGTTTCTCAGAAAGCTTCTTTCCAGTTTTCAACGGAAGATATTTCCTTTTTCACCGTAGCCCTCTATGGGCTTCCAAATATCCCTTTGCCAATTCCACAAGAACAGCCTTAGCGAAAGGCTTCTTGAAGGGAAAGATGTAACTCTGTGAGATGAATTAACAGAACACAGAGCAGTTTCTCAGAAAGCTTCTTTCCAGTTTTGAACGGAAGATATTTCCTTTTTCACCATAGCCCACTATGGGCTTCCAAATATCCCTTTGCCAATTCCACAAGAAGAGCCTTAGCGAAAGGCTTCTTGAAGGGAAAGATGTAACTCTGTGAGATGAATTAACAGAACACAGAGCAGTTTCTCAGAAAGCTTCTTTCCAGTTTTGAACGGAAGATATTTCCTTTTTCACCATAGCCCTCTAAGGGCTTCCAAATATCCCTTTGCCAATTCCACAAGAACAGCCTTAGCGAAAGGCTTCTTGAAAGGAAAGATGTAAATCTGTGAGATGAATTAACAGAACACAGAGCAGTTTCTCAGAAAACTTCTTTCCAGTTTTGAACGGAAGATATTTCCTTTTTCACCATAGCCCTCTATGGGCTTCCAAATATCCCTTTGCCAATTCCACAAGAACAGCCTTAGCGAAAGTCTTCTTGAAGGGAAAGATGTAACTCTGTGAGATGAATTAACAGAACACAGAGCAGTTTCTCAGAAAGCTTCTTTCCAGTTTTGAACGGAAGATATTTCCTTTTTCACCATAGCCTCTAAGGGCTTCCAAATATCCCTTTGCCAATTTAACAAGAACAGCCTTAGGGAAAGGCTTCATGAAGGGAAAGATGTAACTCTGTGAGATGAATTAACAGAACACAGAGCAGTTTCTCAGAAAACTTCTTTCCAGTTTTGAACGGAAGGTATTTCCTTTTTCACCATAGCCCTCTATGTGCTTCCAAATATCCCTTTGCCAATTCCACAAGAACAGACTTAGCGAAAGGCTTCTCGAAGGGAAAGATGTAACTCTGTGAAATGATTTAAGAGAACACAGAGCAGTTTCTCAGAAAGCTTCTTTCCAGTTTTGAACGGAAGATATTTCCTTTTTCACCATAGCCCTCTCTGGGTTTCCAAATATGCCTTTGCCAATTCCACAAGAACAGCCTTATCGAAAGGCTTCTTGAAGGTAGAGATGTAACGCTGTGAGATGAAATGACAGAACACAGAGCAGTTTCTCAGAAAGCTTCTTTCCAGTTTTGAACGGAAGATATTTCCTTTTTCACCATAGCCCTCTATGGGCTTCCAAATATCACTTTGCCAGTTCCACAAGAACAGCCTTAGCGAAAGGCTTCTTGAAGGGAAAGATGTAATTCGGAGAGATGAATTAAAAGAACACAGAGCACTTTCACAGAAAGCTTCTTTCCAGTTTTGAACGGAAGATATTTCCTTTTTCACCATAGCCCTCTATGGGCTTCCAAATATCCCTTTGACTATTCCACAAGAACAGCCTTAGCGAAAGGCTTCTTGAAGGGAAAGATGTAACTATGTGAGATGAATTAACAGAACACAGAGCAGTTTCTCAGAAAGCTTCTTTCCAGTTTTGAACGGAAGATATTTCCTTTTCACCATAGCCCTCTATGGGCTTCCAAATATCACTTTGCCAATTCCACAAGAACAGCCTTAGCGATAGGCTTCTTGAAGGGAAAGACGTAACTCTGTGAGATGAATTATCAGAACACAGAGCAGTTTCTCAGAAAGCTTCTTTCCAGTTTTGAAAGGAAGATATTTCCTTTCTCACCGTAGCCCTCTATGGACTTCAAAATATCACTATGCCAATTCCAAAAGAACAGCCTTAGCGAAAGGCTTCTTGAAAGGGAAGATGTAACTCTGTGAGATGAATTAACAGAACACAGAGCAGTTTCTCAGAAAGCTTCTTTCCAGTTTTGAACGGAAGATATTTCCTTTTTCACCATAGCCCTCTATGGGCTTCCAAATATCCCTTTGCCAATTCCACAAGAACAGCCGTAGCGAAAGGCCTCTTGAAGGGAAAGATGTAACTCTGTGGGATGAATTCAGAGAACACAGAGCAGTTTCTCAGAAAGCATCTTTCCAGTTTTGAACGGAAGATATTTCCTTTTTCACCATAGCCCTCTATGGGCTTCCAAGTATCACTTTGCCAATTCCACAAGAACAGCCTTAGCGAAAGGCTTCTTGAAAGGAAAGATGTAACTCTGTGAGATGAATTAACAGAACACAGAGCAGTTTCTCAGAAAGCTTCTCTCCGGTTTTAAACGGAAGATATTTCCTTTTTCACCATAGCCCTCTATGGGCTTCCAAATATCCCTTTGTGAATTCCACAAGAACAGCCTTAGCGAAAGGCTTCTTGAAGGGAAAGATGTAACTCTGTGAGATGAATTAAAAGAACACAGAGCAGTTTCTCAGAAAGCTTCTTTCCAGTTTTGAACGGAAGATATTTCCTTTTTCACCATAGCCCTCTATGGGCTTCCAAATATCCCTTTGCCAATTCCACAAGAACAGCCGTAGCGAAAGGCCTCTTGAAGGGAAAGATGTAACTCTGTGGGATGAATTCAGAGAACACAGAGCAGTTTCTCGGAAAGCTTCTTTCCAGTTTTGAACGGAAGATATTTCTTTTTTCACCATAGCCCTCTATGGGCTTCCAAATATCCCTTTGCCAATTCCACAAGAACAGCCTTAGCAAAAGGCTTCTTGAAGGGAAAGATGTAACTCTGTGAGATGAATTAACAGAACACAGGGCAGTTTCTCAGAAAGCTTCTCTCCAGTTTTGAACGGAAGATATTTCCTTTTTCACCATAGCCCTCTATGGGCTTCCACATATCCCTTTGCCAATTCCACAAGAACAGCCTTAGCCAAAGGCTTCTTGAAGGGAAAGATGTAACTCTGGGAGATGAATTAACGGAACACAGAGCAGTTTCTCAGAAAGCTTCTTTCCAGTTTTGAACGGAAGATATTTCCTTTTTAACCATATCCCTCTATGGGCTTCCAAGTATCACTTTGCCAATTCCACAAGAACAGCCTTAGCGAAAGGCTTCTTGAAAGGAAAGATGTAACTCTGTGAGATGAATTAACAGAACACAGAGCAGTTTCTCAGAAAGCATCTTTCCAGTTTTGAACGGAAAATATTTCCTTTTTCACCATAGCCCTCTATGGGCTTCCAAGTATCACTTTGCCAATTCCACAAGAACAGCCTTAGCGAAAGGCTTCTTGAAGGGAAAGATGTAATTCTGTGAGATGAATTAACAGAACAGAGAGCAGTTTCTCAGAAAGCTTCTTTCCAGTTTTGAACGGAAGATATTTCCTTTTTCACCATAGCCCTCTATGGGCTTCCAAATATCCCTTTGCCAATTCCACAAGAACAGCCTTAGCGAAAGGCTTCTTGAAGGGAAAGATGTAACTCTGTGAGATGAATTAACAGAACACAGAGCAGTTTCTCAGAAAGCTTCTTTCCAGTTTTGAACGGAAGTTATTTCCTTTTTCACCATAGCCCACTCTGGGCTTCCAAATATCCCCTTGCCAATTCCAGAAGAACAGCTTAAGCAAAAGGCTTCTTGAAGGGAAAGATGTAACTCTCTGAGGGATATTAACAGAACACAGAGCAGTTTCTCAGAAACCTTCTTTCCAGTTTTGAACGGAAGATATTTAATTTTTCACCATAGCCCTCTATGGGCTTCCAAATATCCCTTTGCCAATTCCACAAGAACAGCCTTAGCGAAAGGCTTCTTGAAGGGAAAGATGTAACTCTGTGAGATGAATTAACAGAACACAGAGCAGTTTCTCAGAAAGCTTCTTTCCAGTTTTGAACGGAAGTTATTTCCTTTTTCACCATAGCCCACTCTGGGCTTCCAAATATCCCCTTGCCAATTCCAGAAGAACAGCTTAAGCAAAAGGCTTCTTGAAGGGAAAGATGTAACTCTCTGAGGGATATTAACAGAACACAGAGCAGTTTCTCAGAAACCTTCTTTCCAGTTTTGAACGGAAGATATTTAATTTTTCACCATAGCCCTCTATGGGCTTCCAAATATCCCTTTGCCAATTCCACAAGAACAGCCTTAGCGAAAGGCTTCTTGAAGGGAAAGATGTAACTCTGTGGGATGAATTAACAGAACACAGAGCAGTTTCTCAGAAAGCTTCTTTCCAGTCTTGAACGGAAGATATTTCCTTTTTAACCATAGCCCTCTATGGGATTCCAAATATCCCATTGCCAATTCCACAAGAACAGCCTTAGCGAAAGGCTTCTTGAAGGGAAAGATGTAACTCTGTGAGATGAATTAACAGAACACAGAGCAGTTTCTCAGAAAGATTCTTTCCAGTTTTGAACGGAAGATATTTCCTTTTTCAGCGTAGCCCTCTATGGGGTTCAAAATATCACTTTGCCAATTCCACAAGAACAGCCTTAGCGAAAGGCTTCTTTAAAGGAAAGATGTAACCCTGTGAGATGAATTAACAGAACACAGAACAGTTTCTCAGAAAGCTTCTTTCCAGTTTTGAAGGGAAGATATTCCCTTTTTCACCATAGCCCTCTATGGGCTTCCAAGTATCCCTTTGCCAAATCCACAAGAACAGCCTTAGCGAAAGGCCTCTTGAAGGGAAAGATGTAACTCTATGGGATGAATTGAGAGAACACAGAGCAGTTTCTCAGAAAGCTTCTTTCCAGTTTTGAACGGAAGATATTTCTTTTTTCACCATAGCCCTCTATGGGCTTCCAAATATCCCTTTGCCAATCCCACAAGAACAACCTTAGCCAAAGGCTTCTTCAAGGGAAAGATGTAACTCTGTGAGATGAATTAACAGAACACAGAACTGTTTCTTAGAAAGATTCTTTCCAGTTTTCAACGGAAGATATTTCCTTTTTCACCAGAGCCCTCTATGGGCTTCCAAATATCCCTTTGTCTATTCCACAAGAACAGCCTTAGTGAAAGGCTTCTTGAAGGGAAAGATGTAATTCTGTGAGATGAATTAACAGAACAGAGAGCAGTTTCTCAGAAAGCTTCTTTCCAGTTTTGAACGGAAGATATTTCCTTTTTCACCGTAGCCCTCTATGGGCTTCCAAGTATCACTTTACCAATTCCACAAGAACAGCCTTAGCGAAAGGGTCCTTGAAAGGAAAGATGTAACTCTGTGAGATGAATTAACAGAACACAGAGCAGTTTCTCAGAAAGCTTCTCTCCGGTTTTGAACGGAAGATATTTCCTTTTTCACCATAGCCCTCCATGGGCTTCCAAATATCCCTTTGCCAATTCCACAAGAACAGCCTTAGAGAAAGGCTTCTTGAAGGGAAAGATGTAACTCTGTGAGATGAATTAAAAGAACACAGAGCAGTTTCTCAGAAAGCTTCTTTCCAGTTATGAACGGAAGATATTTCCTTTTTCACCATAGCCCTCTATGGGCTTCCAAATATCCCTTTGCCAATTCCACAAGAACAGCCTTAGCGAAAGGCTTCCTGAAGGGAAAGATGTAATTCTGTGAGATGAATTAACAGAACAGAGAGCAGTTTCTCAGAAAGCTTCTTTCCAGTTTTGAACGGAAGATATTTCCTTTTTCAACATAGCCCTCTATGGGCTTCCAAATATCCCTTTGCCAATTCCACAAGAACAGCCTTAGCGATAGGCTTCTTGAAGGGAAAGACGTAACTCTGTGAGATGAATGAGCAGAATACAGAGCAGTTTCTCAGAAAGCTTCTTTCCAGTTTTGAAAGGAAGATATTTCCTTTTTCACCGTAGCCCTCTATGGGCTTCAAAATATCACTTTGCCAATTCCAAAAGAACAGCCTTAGCGAAAGGCTTCTTGAAAGGGAAGATGTAACTCTGTGAGATGAATTAACAGAACACAGAGGAGTTTCTCAGAAAGCTTCTTTCCATTTTTGAACGGAAGATATTTCCTTTTTCACCATAGCCCTCTATGGGTTTCCAAATATCCCTTTGCCAATTCCACAAGAACAGCCGTAGCGAAAGGCCTCTTGAAGGGAAAGATGTAACTCTGTGGGATGAATTCAGAGAACACAGAGCAGTTTCTCAGAAAGCTTCTTTCCAGTTTTGAACGGAAGATATTTCCTTTGTCACCGTAGCCCTCTATGGGCTTCCAAGTATCACTTTACCAATTCCACAAGAACAGCCTTAGCGAAAGGGTTCTTGAAAGGAAAGATGTAACTCTGTGAGATGAATTAACAGAACACAGAGCAGTTTCTCAGAAAGCTTCTCTCCGGTTTTGAACGGAAGATATTTCCTTTTTCACCATAGCCCTCCATGGGCTTCCAAATATCCCTTTGCCAATTCCACAAGAACAGCCGTAGCGAAAGGCCTCTTGAAGGGAAAGATGTAACTCTGTGGGATGAATTCAGAGAACACAGAGCAGTTTCTCGGAAAGCTTCTCTCCAGTTTTGAACGGAAGATATTTCTTTTTTCACCATAGCCCACTATGGGCTTCCAAATATCCCTTTGCCAATTCCACAAGAACAGCCTTAGTAAAAGGCTTCTTGAAGGGAAAGATGTAACTCGGTGAGGGATATTAACAGAACACAGAGCAGTTTCTCAGAAACCTTCTTTCCAGTTTTGAACGGAAGATATTTAATTTTTCAACATAGCCCTCTATGGGCTTCCAAATATCCCTTTGCCAATTCCACAAGAACAGCCTTAGCGAAAGGCTTCTTGAAGGGAAAGATGTAACTCTGTGAGATGAATTAACAGAACACAGAGCAGTTTCTCAGAAAGCTTCTTTCCAGTCTTGAACGGAAGATATTTCCTTTTTAACCATAGCCCTCTATGGGCTTCCAAATATCCCTTTGTCAATTCCACAAGAACAGCCTTAGCGAAAGGCTTCTTGAAGGTAAAGATGTAACTCTGTGAGATGAATTAACAGAACACAGAGCAGTTTCTCAGAAAGCTTCTTTCCAGTTTTGAACGGAAGATATTTCCTTTTTCAGCGTAGCCCTGTATGGGCTTCAAAATATCACTTTGCCAATCCCACAAGAACAGCCTTAGCGAAAGGCTTCTTTAAAGGAAAGATGTAACTCTGTGAGATGAATTAACAGAACACAGAACAGTTTCTCAGAAAGGTTCTTTCCAGTTATGAATGGAAGATGTTTCCTTTTTCACCATAGCCCTCTATGGGCTTCCAAATATCCCTTTGCCAATTCCACAAGAACGGCCTTAGCGAAAGGCTTCTTGAAGGCAAAGATGTAACTCTGTGAGATGAATTAACAGAACACAGAAGAGTTTCTCAGAAAGGTTCTTTCCAGTTTTGAACGGAAAATATTTCCTTTTTCACCATAGCCCTCTATGGGCTTCCAAGTATCCCTTTGCCAAATCCACAAGAACAGCCTTAGCGAAAGGCCTCTTGAAGGGAAAGATGTAACTCTATGGGATGAATTCAGAGAACACAGAGCAGTTTCTCAGAAAGCTTCTTTCCAGTTTTGAACGGAAGATATTTCTTTTTTCACCGTAGCCCTCTATGGGCTTCCAAATATCCCTTTGCCAATTCCACAAGAACAGCCTTAGCGAAAGTCTTCTTGAAGGCAAAGATGTAACTCTGTGAGATGAATTAACAGAACACAGAGCAGTTTCTCAGAAAGCTTCTTTCCAGTTTTGAACGGAAGATATTTCCTTTTTCACCATAGCCCTTTATGGGCTTCCAAATATACCTTTGCCAATTCCACAAGAACAGCCTTAGCGATAGGCTTCTTGAAGGGAAAGACGTAACTCTGTGAGATGAATTAGCAGAACACAGAGCAGTTTCTCAGAAAGCTTCTTTCCAGTTTTGAAATTAAGATATTTCCTTTTTCACCGTAGCCCTCTATGGGCTTCAAAATATCACTTTGCCAATTCCAAAAGAACAGCCTTAGCGAAAGGCTTCTTGAAAGGGAAGATGTAACTCTGTGAGATGAATTAACAGAACACAGAGCAGTTTCTCAGAAAGCTTCTTTCCAGTTTTGAACGGAAGATATTTCCTTTTTCACCATAGCCCTCTATGGGCTTCCAAATATCCCTTTGCCATTTCCACAAGAACAGCCGTAGCGAAAGGCCTCTTGAAGGGAAAGATGTAACTCTGTGGGATGAATTCAGAGAACACAGAGCAGTTTCTCAGAAAGCTTCTTTCCAGTTTTGAACGGAAGATATTTCCTTTTTCACCGTAGCCCTCTATGGGCTTCCAAGTATCACTTTGCCAATTCCACAAGAACAGCCTTAGCGAAAGGGTTCTTGAAAGGAAAGATGTAACACTGTGAGATGAATTAACAGAACTCAGAGCACTTTCTCAGAAAGCTTCTTTCCAGTTTTGAACGGAAGGTATTTTCTTTTTCACCATAGCCCTCTATGGGCTTCCAAATATCCCTTTGCCAATTCCACAAGAACAGCCTTAGCGAAAGTCTTCTTGAAGAGAAAGATGTAACTCTGTGAGATGAATTAACAGAACACAGAGCAGTTTCTCAGAAAGCTTCTTTCCAGTTTTGAACGGAAGATATTTCCTTTTTCATCATAGCCCTCTATGGGCTTCCAAATATCCCTTTGCCAATTCCACAAGAACAGCCTTAGAGAAAGGCTTCTTGAAGGGAAAGATGTAAATCTGTGAGATGAATTAACAGAACACAGAGCAGTTTCTCAGAAAGCCTCTTTCAAGTTTTGAACGGAAGATATTTCCTTTTTCACCATAGCCTTCTATGGGCTTCCAAATATCCCTTTGCCAATTCCACAAGAACAGCCTTAGCGAAAGGCTTCTTGAAGGGAAAGATGTAACTCTGTGAGATGAATTAACAGAACACAGAGCAGTTTCTCAGAAAGCTTCTTTCCAGTTTTGAACGGAAGATATTTCCTTTTTCACCATAGCCCTCTATGGGCTTCCAAATATCCCTTTGCCAATTAAACAAGAACAGCCTTAGGGAAAGGCTTCTTGAAGGGAAAGATGTAACTCTGTGAGATGAATTAACAGAACGCAGAGCAGTTTCTCAGAAAGCTTCTTTCCAGTTTTGAACGGAAGATATTTAATTTTTCACCATAGCCCTCTATGGGCTTCCAAATATCCCTTTGCCAATTCCAGAAGAAAAGCCTTAGCGAAAGGACTCTTGAAGGGAAAGATGTAACTCGGAGAGGTGAATTAACAGAACACAGAGCAGTTTCTCAGAAACCTTCTTTCCAGTTTTGAACGGAAGATATTTCCTTTTTCACCATAGCCCTCTATGCGCTTCCAAATATCCCTTTGCCAATTCCACAAGAACAGCCTTAGAGAAAGGCTTCTTGAAGGGAAAGATGTAACTCTGTGAGACGAATTAACAGAACACAGAGCAGTTTCTCAGAAAGCTTCTTTCCAGTCTTGAACGGAAGATATTTCCTTTTTAACCATAGCCCTCTATGGGCTTCCAAATATCCCTTTGCCAATTCCACAAGAACAACCTTAGCGAAAGGCTTCTTGAAGGGAAAGATGTAACTCTGTGAGATGAATTAACAGAACACAGAGCAGTTTCTCAGAAAGCTTCTTTCCAGTTTTGAACGGAAGATATTTCCTTTTTCACCATAGCCCTCTAAGGGCTTCCAAATATCCCTTTGCCAATTTAACAAGAACAGCCTTATCGAAAGGCTTCTTGAAGGTAGAGATGTAACGCTGTGAGATGAAATAACAGAACACAGAGCAGTTTCTCAGAAAGCTTCTTTCCAGTTTTGAACGGAAGATATTTCCTTTTTCACCATAGCCCTCTATGGGCTTCCAAATATCACTTTGCCAGTTCCACAAGAACAGCCTCAGCGAAAGGCTTCTTGAAGGGAAAGATGTAACTCTGTGAGATGAATTAACAGAACACAGAACTGTTTCTTAGAAAGATTCTTTCCAGTTTTCAACGGAAGATATTTCCTTTTTCACCAGAGCCCTCTATGGGCTTCCAAATATCCCTTTGTCTATTCCACAAGAACAGCCTTAGTGAAAGGCTTCTTGAAGGGAAAGATGTAATTCTGTGAGATGAATTAACAGAACAGAGAGCAGTTTCTCAGAAAGCTTCTTTCCAGTTTTGAACGGAAGATATTTCCTTTTTCACCATAGCCCTCTATGGGCTTCCAAATATCCCTTTGCCAATTCCACAAGAACAGCCTTAGCGAAAGGCTTCTTGAAGGGAAAGATGTAACTCTGTGAGATGAATTAACAGAACACAGAGAAGTTTCTCAGAAAGCTTCTTTCCAGTTTTGAACGGAAGATATTTCCTTTTTCAACATAGCCCTCTATGGGCTTCCAAATATCCCTTTGCCAATTCCACAAGAACAGCCTTAGCGATAGGCTTCTTGAAGGGAAAGACGTAACTCTGTGAGATGAATTAGCAGAACACAGAGCAGTTTCTCAGAAAGCTTCTTTCCAGTTTTGAAAGGAAGATATTTCCTTTTTCACCGTAGCCCTCTGTGGGCTTCAAAATATCACTTTGCCAATTCCAAAAGAACAGCCTTAGCGAAAGGCTTCTTGAAAGGGAAGATGTAACTCTGTGAGATGAATTAACAGAACACAGAGGAGTTTCTCAGAAAGCTTCTTTCCAGTTTTGAACGGAAGATATTTCCTTTTTCACCATAGCCCTCTATGGGCTTCCAAATATCCCTTTGACAATTCCACAAGAACAGCCGTAGCGAAAGGCCTCTTGAAGGGAAAGATGTAACTCTATGGGATGAATTCAGAGAACACAGAGCAGTTTCTCAGAAAGCTTCTTTCCAGTTTTGAACGGAAGATATTTCTTTTTTCACCGTAGCCCTCTATGGGCTTCCAAATATCCCTTTACCAATTCCACAAGAACAGCCTTAGCGAAAGTCTTCTTGAAGGCAAAGATGTAACTCTGTGAGATGAATTAACAGAACACAGAGCAGTTTCTCAGAAAGCTTCTTTCCAGTTTTGAACGGAAGATATTTCCTTTTTCACCATAGCCCTCTATGGGCTTCCAAATATACCTTTGCCAATTACACAAGAACAGCCTTAGCGATAGGCTTCTTGAAGGGAAAGACGTAACTCTGTGAGATAAATTAGCAGAACACAGAGCAGTTTCTCAGAAAGCTTCTTTCCAGTTTTGAAAGGAAGATATTTCCTTTTTCACCGTAGCCCTCTATGGGCTTCAAAATATCACTTTGCCAATTCCAAAAGAACAGCCTTAGCGAAAGGCTTCTTGAAGGGAAAGATGTAACTCTGTGAGATGAATTAACAGAACACAGGGCAGTTTCTCAGAAAGCTTCTTTCCATGTTTGAACGGAAGATAATTCCTTTTTCACCATAGCCCTCTATGGGCTTCCAAATATCCCCTTGCCAATTCCACAAGAACAGCCTTAGCGAAAGGCCTCTTGAAGGGAAATATGTAACTCTATGTGATAAATTCAGAGAACACAGAGCAGTTTCTCAGAAAGCTTCTTTCCAGTTTTGAACAGAAGATATTTCTTTTTTCACCATAGCCATCTATGGGCTTCCAAATATCCCTTTGCCAATTCCAGAAGAACAGCCTTCGCAAAAGGCTTCTTGAAGGGAAAGATGTAACTCGGTGAGGGATATTAACAGAACACAGAGCAGTTTCTCAGAAACCTTCTTTCCAGTTTTGAACGGAAGATATTTAATTTTTCAACATAGCCCTCTATGGGCTTCCAAATATCCCTTTGCCAATTCCACAAGAACAGCCTTAGCGAAAGGCTTCTTGAAGGGAAAGATGTAACTCTGTGAAGTGAATTAACAGAACACAGAACAGTTTCTCAGAAAGGTTCTTTCCAGTTATGAATGGAAGATGTTTCCTTTTTCACCATAGCCCTCTATGGGCTTCCAAATATCCCTTTGCCAATTCCACAAGAACGGCCTTAGCCAAAGGCTTCTTGAAGGCAAAGATGTAACTCTGTGAGATGAATTAACAGAACACAGAAGAGTTTCTCAGAAAGGTTCTTTCCAGTTTTGAACGGAAAATATTTCCTTTTTCACCATAGCCCTCTATGGGCTTCCAAGTATCCCTTTGCCAAATCCACAAGAACAGCCTTAGCGAAAGGCATCTTGAAGGGAAAGATGTAACTCTATGGGATGAATTCAGGGAACACAGAGCAGTTTCTCAGAAAGCTTCTTTCCAGTTTTGAACGGAAGATATTTCTTTTTTCACCGTAGCCCTCTATGGGCTTCCAAATATCCCTTTGCCAATTCCACAAGAACAGCCTTAGCGAAAGTCTTCTTGAAGGCAAAGATGTAACTCTGTGAGATGAATTAACAGAACACAGAGCAGTTTCTCAGAAAGCTTCTTTCCAGTTTTGAACGGAAGATATTTCCTTTTTCACCATAGCCCTCTATGGGCTTCCAAATATACCTTTGCCAATTCCACAAGAACAGCCTTAGCGATAGGCTTCTTGAAGGGAAAGACGTAACTCTGTGAGATGAATTAGCAGAACATAGAGCAGTTTCTCAGAAAGCTTCTTTCCAGTTTTGAAAGGAAGATATTTCCTTTTTCACCGTAGCCCTCTATGGGCTTCAAAATATCACTTTGCCAATTCCAAAAGAACAGCCTTAGCGAAAGGCTTCTTGAAAGGGAAGATGTAACTCTGTGAGATGAATTAACAGAACACAGAGCAGTTTCTCAGAAAGCTTCTTTCCAGTTTTGAACGGAAGATATTTCCTTTTTCACCATAGCCCTCTATGGGCTTCCAAATATCCCTTTGCCATTTCCACAAGAACAGCCATAGCGAAAGGCCTCTTGAAGGGAAAGATGTAACTCTGTGGGATGAATTCAGAGAACACAGAGCAGTTTCTCAGAAAGCTTCTTTCCAGTTTTGAACTGAAGATATTTCCTTTTTCACCGTAGCCCTCTATGGGCTTCCAAGTATCACTTTGCCAATTCCACAAGAACAGCCTTAGCGAAAGGGTTCTTGAAAGGAAAGATGTAACACTGTGAGATGAATTAACAGAACTCAGAGCACTTTCTCAGAAAGCTTCTTTCCAGTTTTGAACGGAAGATATTTCCTTTTTCACCATAGCCCTCTATGGGCTTCCAAATATCCCTTTGCCAATTCCACAAGAACAGCCTTAGCGAAAGTCTTCTTGAAGAGAAAGATGTAACTCTGTGAGATGAATTAACAGAACACAGAGCAGTTTCTCAGAAAGCTTCTTTCCAGTTTTGAACGGAAGATATTTCCTTTTTCATCATAGCCCTCTATGGGCTTCCAAATATCCCTTTGCCAATTCCACAAGAACAGCCTTAGAGAAAGGCTTCTTGAAGGGAAAGATGTAAATCTGTGAGATGAATTAACAGAACACAGAGCAGTTTCTCAGAAAGCCTCTTTCCAGTTTTGAACGGAAGATATTTCCTTTTTCACCATAGCCTTCTATGGGCTTCCAAATATCCCTTTGCCAATTCCACAAGAACAGCCTTAGCGAAAGGCTTCTTGAAGGGAAAGATGTAACTCTGTGAGATGAATTAACAGAACACAGAGCAGTTTCTCAGAAAGCTTCTTTCCAGTTTTGAACGGAAGATATTTCCTTTTTCACCATAGCCCTCTATGGGCTTCCAAATATCCCTTTGCCAATTAAACAAGAACAGCCTTAGGGAAAGGCTTCTTGAAGGGAAAGATGTAACTCTGTGAGATGAATTAACAGAACGCAGAGCAGTTTCTCAGAAAGCTTCTTTCCAGTTTTGAACGGAAGATATTTCCTTTTTCACCATAGCCCTCTATGGGCTTCCAAATATTCCTTTGCCAATTCCACAAGAACAGCCTTAGCGAAAGGCTTCTTGAAGGGAAAGATGTAACTCTGTGAGATGAATTAACAGAACACAGAGCAGTTTCTCAGAAAGCTTCTTTCCAGTTTTGAACGGAAGATATTTCCTTTTTCAACATAGCCCTCTATGGGCTTCCAAATATCCCTTTGCCAATTCCACAAGAACAGCCTTAGCGATAGGCTTCTTGAAGGGAAATACGTAACTCTGTGAGATGAATTAGCAGAACACAGAGCAGTTTCTCAGAAAGCTTCTTTCCAGTTTTGAAAGGAAGATATTTCCTTTTTCACCGTAGCCCTCTGTGGGCTTCAAAATATCACTTTGCCAATTCCAAAAGAACAGCCTTAGCGAAAGGCTTCTTGAAAGGGAAGATGTAACTCTGTGAGATGAATTAATAGAACACAGAGGAGTTTCTCAGAAAGCTTCTTTCCAGTTTTGAACGGAAGATATTTCCTTTTTCACCATAGCCCTCTATGGGCTTCCAAATATCCCTTTGACAATTCCACAAGAACAGCCGTAGCGAAAGGCCTCTTGAAGGGAAAGATGTAACTCTGTGGGATGAATTCAGAGAACACAGAGCAGTTTCTCAGAAAGCTTCTTTCCAGTTTTGAACGGAAGATATTTCCTTTTTCACCGTAGCCCTCTATGGGCTTCCAAGTATCACTTTACCAATTCCACAAGAACAGCCTTAGCGAAAGGGTTCTTGAAAGGAAAGATGTAACTCTGTGAGATGAATTAACAGAACACAGAGCAGTTTCTCAGAAAGCTTCTCTCCGGTTTTGAACGGAAGATATTTCCTTTTTCACCATAGCCCTCCATGGGCTTCCAAATATCCCTTTGCCAATTCCACAAGAACAGCCTTAGAGAAAGGCTTCTTGAAGGGAAAGATGTAACTCTGTGAGATGAATTAAAAGAACACAGAGCAGTTTCTCAGAAAGCTTCTTTCCAGTTATGAACGGAAGATATTTCCTTTTTCACCATAGCCCTCTATGGGCTTCCAAATATCCCTTTGCCAATTCCACAAGAACAGCCTTAGCGAAAGGCTTCTTGAAGGGAAAGATGTAATTCTGTGAGATGAATTAACAGAACAGAGAGCAGTTTCTCAGAAAGCTTCTTTCCAGTTTTGAACGGAAGATATTTCCTTTTTCAACATAGCCCTCTATGGGCTTCCAAATATCCCTTTGCCAATTCCACAAGAACAGCCTTAGCGATAGGCTTCTTGAAGGGAAAGACGTAACTCTGTGAGATGAATTAGCAGAACACAGAGCAGTTTCTCAGAAAGCTTCTTTCCAGTTTTGAAAGGAAGATATTTCCTTTTTCACCATAGCCCTCTATGGGCTTCAAAATATCACTTTGCCAATTCCAAAAGAACAGCCTTAGCGAAAGGCTTCTTGAAAGGGAAGATGTAACTCTGTGAGATGAATTAACAGAACACAGAGGAGTTTCTCAGAAAGCTTCTTTCCAGTATTGAACGGAAGATATTTCCTTTTTCACCATAGCCCTCAATGGGCTTCCAAATATCCCTTTGACAATTCCACAAGAACAGCCGTAGCGAAAGGCCTCTTGAAGGGAAAGATGTAACTCTGTGGGATGAATTCAGAGAACACAGAGCAGTTTCTCGGAAAGCTTCTTTCCAGTTTTGAACGGAAGATATTTCCTTTTTCACCGTAGCCCTCTATGGGCTTCCAAGTATCCCTTTACCAATTCCACAAGAACAGCCTTAGCGAAAGGGTTCTTGAAAGGAAAGATGTAACTCTGTGAGATGAATTAACAGAACACAGAGCAGTTTCTCAGAAAGCTTCTCTCCGGTTTTGAACGGAAGATATTTCCTTTTTCACCATAGCCCTCCATGGGCTTCCAAATATCCCTTTGCCAATTCCACAAGAACAGCCTTAGAGAAAGGCTTCTTGAAGGGAAAGATGTAACTCTGTGAGATGAATTAAAAGAACACAGAGCAGTTTCTCAGAAAGCTTCTTTCCAGTTATGAACGGAAGATATTTCCTTTTTCACCATAGCCCTCTATGGGCTTCCAAATATCCCTTTGCCAATTCCACAAGAACAGCCTTAGCGAAAGGCTTCTTGAAGGGAAAGATGTAACTCTGTGAGATGAATTAACAGAACAGAGAGCAGTTTCTCAGAAAGCTTCTTTCCAGTTTCGAACGGAAGATATTTCCTTTTTCACCATAGCCCTCTATGGGATTCCAAATATCCCTTTGCCAATTCCACAAGAACAGCCGTAGCGAAAGGCCTCTTGAAGGGAAAGATGTAACTCTGTGGGATGAATTCAGAGAACACAGAGCAGTTTCTCGGAAAGCTTCTCTCCAGTTTTGAACGGAAGATATTTCTTTTTTCACCATAGCCCTCTATGGGCTTCCAAATATCCCTTTGCCAATTCCACAAGAACAGCCTTAGTAAAAGGCTTCTTGAAGGGAAAGATGTAACTCTGTGAGATGAATTAACAGAACACAGGGCCGTTTCTCAGAAAGCTTCTTTCCATGTTTGAACGGAAGATAATTCCTTTTTCACCATAGCCCTCTATGGGCTTCCAAATATCCCTTTGCCAATTCCACAAGAACAGCCTTAGCGAAAGGCCTCTTGAAGGGAAATATGTAACTCTATGTGATAAATTCAGAGAACACAGAGCAGTTTCTCAGAAAGCTTCTTTCCAGTTTTGAACAGAAGATATTTCTTTTTTCACCATAGCCATCTATGGGCTTCCAAATATCCCTTTGCCAATTCCAGAAGAACAGCCTTCGCAAAAGGCTTCTTGAAGGGAAAGATGTAACTCTGTGAGGGATATTAACAGAACACAGAGCAGTTCCTCAGAAACCTTCTTTCCAGTTTTGAACGGAAGATATTTAATTTTTCAACATAGCCCTCTATGGGCTTCCAAATATCCCTTTGCCAATTCCACAAGAACAGCCTTAGCGAAAGGCTTCTTGAAGGGAAAGATGTAACTCTGTGAGATGAATTAACAGAACACAGAGCAGTTTCTCAGAAAGCTTCTTTCCAGTATTGAACGGAAGATATTTCCTTTTTAACCATAGCCCTCTATGGGCTTCCAAATATCCCTTTGTCAATTCCACAAGAACAGCCTTAGCGAAAGGCTTCTTGAAGGGAAAGATGTAACTCTGTGAGATGAATTAACAGAACACAGAGCAGTTTCTCAGAAAGCTTCTTTCCAGTTTTGAACGGAAGATATTTCCTTTTTCAGCGTAGCCCTGTATGGGCTTCAAAATATCACTTTGCCAATCCCACAAGAACAGCCTTAGCGAAAGGCTTCTTTAAAGGAAAGATGTAACTCTGTGAGATGAATTAACAGAACACAGAGCAGTTTCTCAGAAAGCTTCTTCCCAGTTTTGAAGGGAAGATATTCCCTTTTTCACCATAGCCCTCTATGGGCTTCCAAGTATCCCTTTGCCAAATCCACAAGAACAGCCTTAGCGAAAGGCATCTTGAAGGGAAAGATGTAACTCTATGGGATGAATTCAGGGAACACAGAGCAGTTTCTCAGAAAGCTTCTTTCCAGTTTTGAACGGAAGATATTTCTTTTTTCACCGTAGCCCTCTATGGGCTTCCAAATATCCCTTTGCCAATTCCACAAGAACAGCCTTAGCGAAAGTCTTCTTGAAGGCAAAGATGTAACTCTGTGAGATGAATTAACAGAACACAGAGCAGTTTCTCAGAAAGCTTCTTTCCAGTTTTGAACGGAAGATATTTCCTTTTTCACCATAGCCCTCTATGGGCTTCCAAATATACCTTTGCCAATTCCACAAGAACAGCCTTAGCGATAGGCTTCTTGAAGGGAAAGACGTAACTCTGTGAGATGAATTAGCAGAACATAGAGCAGTTTCTCAGAAAGCTTCTTTCCAGTTTTGAAAGGAAGATATTTCCTTTTTCACCGTAGCCCTCTATGGGCTTCAAAATATCACTTTGCCAATTCCAAAAGAACAGCCTTAGCGAAAGGCTTCTTGAAAGGGAAGATGTAACTCTGTGAGATGAATTAACAGAACACAGAGCAGTTTCTCAGAAAGCTTCTTTCCAGTTTTGAACGGAAGATATTTCCTTTTTCACCATAGCCCTCTATGGGCTTCCAAATATCCCTTTGCCATTTCCACAAGAACAGCCATAGCGAAAGGCCTCTTGAAGGGAAAGATGTAACTCTGTGGGATGAATTCAGAGAACACAGAGCAGTTTCTCAGAAAGCTTCTTTCCAGTTTTGAACTGAAGATATTTCCTTTTTCACCGTAGCCCTCTATGGGCTTCCAAGTATCACTTTGCCAATTCCACAAGAACAGCCTTAGCGAAAGGGTTCTTGAAAGGAAAGATGTAACACTGTGAGATGAATTAACAGAACTCAGAGCACTTTCTCAGAAAGCTTCTTTCCAGTTTTGAACGGAAGATATTTCCTTTTTCACCATAGCCCTCTATGGGCTTCCAAATATCCCTTTGCCAATTCCACAAGAACAGCCTTAGCGAAAGTCTTCTTGAAGAGAAAGATGTAACTCTGTGAGATGAATTAACAGAACACAGAGCAGTTTCTCAGAAAGCTTCTTTCCAGTTTTGAACGGAAGATATTTCCTTTTTCATCATAGCCCTCTATGGGCTTCCAAATATCCCTTTGCCAATTCCACAAGAACAGCCTTAGAGAAAGGCTTCTTGAAGGGAAAGATGTAAATCTGTGAGATGAATTAACAGAAAACAGAGCAGTTTCTCAGAAAGCCTCTTTCCAGTTTTGAACGGAAGATATTTCCTTTTTCACCATAGCCTTCTATGGGCTTCCAAATATCCCTTTGCCAATTCCACAAGAACAGCCTTAGCGAAAGGCTTCTTGAAGGGAAAGATGTAACTCTGTGAGATGAATTAACAGAACACAGAGCAGTTTCTCAGAAAGCTTCTTTCCAGTTTTGAACGGAAGATATTTCCTTTTTCACCATAGCCCTCTATGGGCTTCCAAATATCCCTTTGCCAATTAAACAAGAACAGCCTTAGGGAAAGGCTTCTTGAAGGGAAAGATGTAACTCTGTGAGATGAATTAACAGAACGCAGAGCAGTTTCTCAGAAAGCTTCTTTCCAGTTTTGAACGGAAGATATTTCCTTTTTCACCATAGCCCTCTATGGGCTTCCAAATAGACCTTTGCCAATTCCACAAGAACAGCCTTAGCGAAAGGCTTCTTGAAGGGAAAGATGTAACTCTGTGAGATGAATTAACAGAACACAGAGCAGTTTCTCAGAAAGCTTCTTTCCAGTTTTGAACGGAAGATATTTCCTTTTTCAACATAGCCCTCTATGGGCTTCCAAATATCCCTTTGCCAATTCCACAAGAACAGCCTTAGCGATAGGCTTCTTGAAGGGAAATACGTAACTCTGTGAGATGAATTAGCAGAACACAGAGCAGTTTCTCAGAAAGCTTCTTTCCAGTTTTGAAAGGAAGATATTTCCTTTTTCACCGTAGCCCTCTGTGGGCTTCAAAATATCACTTTGCCAATTCCAAAAGAACAGCCTTAGCGAAAGGCTTCTTGAAAGGGAAGATGTAACTCTGTGAGATGAATTAATAGAACACAGAGGAGTTTCTCAGAAAGCTTCTTTCCAGTTTTGAACGGAAGATATTTCCTTTTTCACCATAGCCCTCTATGGGCTTCCAAATATCCCTTTGACAATTCCACAAGAACAGCCGTAGCGAAAGGCCTCTTGAAGGGAAAGATGTAACTCTGTGGGATGAATTCAGAGAACACAGAGCAGTTTCTCAGAAAGCTTCTTTCCAGTTTTGAACGGAAGATATTTCCTTTTTCACCGTAGCCCTCTATGGGCTTCCAAGTATCACTTTACCAATTCCACAAGAACAGCCTTAGCGAAAGGGTTCTTGAAAGGAAAGATGTAACTCTGTGAGATGAATTAACAGAACACAGAGCAGTTTCTCAGAAAGCTTCTCTCCGGTTTTGAACGGAAGATATTTCCTTTTTCACCATAGCCCTCCATGGGCTTCCAAATATCCCTTTGCCAATTCCACAAGAACAGCCTTAGAGAAAGGCTTCTTGAAGGGAAAGATGTAACTCTGTGAGATGAATTAAAAGAACACAGAGCAGTTTCTCAGAAAGCTTCTTTCCAGTTATGAACGGAAGATATTTCCTTTTTCACCATAGCCCTCTATGGGCTTCCAAATATCCCTTTGCCAATTCCACAAGAACAGCCTTAGCGAAAGGCTTCTTGAAGGGAAAGATGTAATTCTGTGAGATGAATTAACAGAACAGAGAGCAGTTTCTCAGAAAGCTTCTTTCCAGTTTTGAACGGAAGATATTTCCTTTTTCAACATAGCCCTCTATGGGCTTCCAAATATCCCTTTGCCAATTCCACAAGAACAGCCTTAGCGATAGGCTTCTTGAAGGGAAAGACGTAACTCTGTGAGATGAATTAGCAGAACACAGAGCACTTTCTCAGAAAGCTTCTTTCCAGTTTTGAAAGGAAGATATTTCCTTTTTCACCATAGCCCTCTATGGGCTTCAAAATATCACTTTGCCAATTCCAAAAGAACAGCCTTAGCGAAAGTCTTCTTGAAAGGGAAGATGTAACTCTGTGAGATGAATTAACAGAACACAGAGGAGTTTCTCAGAAAGCTTCTTTCCAGTATTGAACGGAAGATATTTCCTTTTTCACCATAGCCCTCTATGGGCTTCCAAATATCCCTTTGACAATTCCACAAGAACAGCCGTAGCGAAAGGCCTCTTGAAGGGAAAGATGTAACTCTGTGGGATGAATTCAGAGAACACAGAGCAGTTTCTCGGAAAGCTTCTTTCCAGTTTTGAACGGAAGATATTTCCTTTTTCACCGTAGCCCTCTATGGGCTTCCAAGTATCCCTTTACCAATTCCACAAGAACAGCCTTAGCGAAAGGGTTCTTGAAAGGAAAGATGTAACTCTGTGAGATGAATTAACAGAACACAGAGCAGTTTCTCAGAAAGCTTCTCTCCGGTTTTGAACGGAAGATATTTCCTTTTTCACCATAGCCCTCCATGGGCTTCCAAATATCCCTTTGCCAATTCCACAAGAACAGCCTTAGAGAAAGGCTTCTTGAAGGGAAAGATGTAACTCTGTGAGATGAATTAAAAGAACACAGAGCAGTTTCTCAGAAAGCTTCTTTCCAGTTATGAACGGAAGATATTTCCTTTTTCACCATAGCCCTCTATGGGCTTCCAAATATCCCTTTGCCAATTCCACAAGAACAGCCTTAGCGAAAGGCTTCTTGAAGGGAAAGATGTAACTCTGTGAGATGAATTAACAGAACAGAGAGCAGTTTCTCAGAAAGCTTCTTTCCAGTTTCGAACGGAAGATATTTCCTTTTTCACCATAGCCCTCTATGGGATTCCAAATATCCCTTTGCCAATTCCACAAGAACAGCCGTAGCGAAAGGCCTCTTGAAGGGAAAGATGTAACTCTGTGGGATGAATTCAGAGAACACAGAGCAGTTTCTCGGAAAGCTTCTCTCCAGTTTTGAACGGAAGATATTTCTTTTTTCACCATAGCCCTCTATGGGCTTCCAAATATCCCTTTGCCAATTCCACAAGAACAGCCTTAGTAAAAGGCTTCTTGAAGGGAAAGATGTAACTCTGTGAGATGAATTAACAGAACACAGGGCAGTTTCTCAGAAAGCTTCTTTCCATGTTTGAACGGAAGATAATTCCTTTTTCACCATAGCCCTCTATGGGCTTCCAAATATCCCTTTGCCAATTCCACAAGAACAGCCTTAGCGAAAGGCCTCTTGAAGGGAAATATGTAACTCTATGTGATAAATTCAGAGAACACAGAGCAGTTTCTCAGAAAGCTTCTTTCCAGTTTTGAACAGAAGATATTTCTTTTTTCACCATAGCCATCTATGGGCTTCCAAATATCCCTTTGCCAATTCCAGAAGAACAGCCTTCGCAAAAGGCTTCTTGAAGGGAAAGATGTAACTCTGTGAGGGATATTAACAGAACACAGAGCAGTTCCTCAGAAACCTTCTTTCCAGTTTTGAACGGAAGATATTTAATTTTTCAACATAGCCCTCTATGGGCTTCCAAATATCCCTTTGCCAATTCCACAAGAACAGCCTTAGCGAAAGGCTTCTTGAAGGGAAAGATGTAACTCTGTGAGATGAATTAACAGAACACAGAGCAGTTTCTCAGAAAGCTTCTTTCCAGTATTGAACGGAAGATATTTCCTTTTTAACCATAGCCCTCTATGGGCTTCCAAATATCCCTTTGTCAATTCCACAAGAACAGCCTTAGCGAAAGGCTTCTTGAAGGGAAAGATGTAACTCTGTGAGATGAATTAACAGAACACAGAGCAGTTTCTCAGAAAGCTTCTTTCCAGTTTTGAACGGAAGATATTTCCTTTTTCAGCGTAGCCCTGTATGGGCTTCAAAATATCACTTTGCCAATCCCACAAGAACAGCCTTAGCGAAAGGCTTCTTTAAAGGAAAGATGTAACTCTGTGAGATGAATTAACAGAACACAGAGCAGTTTCTCAGAAAGCTTCTTCCCAGTTTTGAAGGGAAGATATTCCCTTTTTCACCATAGCCCTCTATGGGCTTCCAAGTATCCCTTTGCCAAATCCACAAGAACAGCCTTAGCGAAAGGCCTCTTGAAGGGAAAGATGTTACTCTATGGGATGAATTCAGAGAACACAGAGCAGTTTCTCAGAAAGCTTCTTTCCAGTTTTGAACTTAAGATATTTCTTTTTTCACCATAGCCCTCTATGGGCTTCCAAATATCCCTTTGCCAATTCCACAAGAACAGCCTTAGCTAAAGGCTTCTTGAAGGGAAAGATGTAATTCTGTGAGATGAATTAACAGAACACAGAGCAGTTTCTCAGAAAGCTTCTTTCCAGTTTTGAACGGAAGATATTTCCTTTTTCACCATAGCCCTCTATGGGCTTCCAAATATCCCTTTGCCAATTCCACAAGAACAGCCTTAGCCAAAGGCTTCTTGAAGGGAAAGATGTAACTCTGTGAGATGAATTAACAGAACACAGAGCACTTTCTCAGAAAGCTTCTTTCCAGTTTTGAACGGAAGGTATTTCCTTTTTCACCATAGCCCTCTATGGGCTTCCAAATATCCCTTTGCCAATTCCACAAGAACAGCCTTAGCGAAAGTCTTCTTGAAGGGAAAGATGTAACTCTGTGAGATGAATTAACAGAACACAGAGCAGTTCCTCAGGAAGCTTCTTTCCAGTTTTGAACGGAAGATATTTCCTTTTTCACCATAGCCCTCTATGGGCTTCCAAGTATCCCTTTGCCAAATCCACAAGAACAGCCTTAGCGAAAGGCCTCTTGAAGGGAAAGATGTAACTCTATGGGATGAATTCAGAGAACACAGAGCAGTTTCTCAGAAAGCTTCTTTCCAGTTTTGAACGGAAGATATTTCTTTTTTCACCGTAGCCCTCTATGGGCTTCCAAATATCCCTTTGCCAATTCCACAAGAACAGCCTTAGCGAAAGTCTTCTTGAAGGCAAAGATGTAACTCTGTGAGATGAATTAACAGAACACAGAGCAGTTTCTCAGAAAGCTTCTTTCCAGTTTTGAACGGAAGATATTTCCTTTTTCACCATAGCCCTCTATGGGCTTCCAAATATACCTTTGCCAATTCCACAAGAACAGCCTTAGCGATAGGCTTCTTGAAGGGAAAGACGTAACTCTGTGAGATGAATTAGCAGAACACAGAGCAGTTTCTCAGAAAGCTTCTTTCCAGTTTTGAAAGGAAGATATTTCCTTTTTCACCGTAGCCCTCTATGGGCTTCAAAATATCACTTTGCCAATTCCAAAAGAACAGCCTTAGCGAAAGGCTTCTTGAAAGGGAAGATGTAACTCTGTGAGATGAATTAACAGAACACAGAGCAGTTTCTCAGAAAGATTCTTTCCAGTTTTGAACGGAAGATATTTCCTTTTTCACCATAGCCCTCTATGGGCTTCCAAATATCCCTTTGCCATTTCCACAAGAACAGCCGTAGCGAAAGGCCTCTTGAAGGGAAAGATGTAACTCTGTGGGATGAATTCAGAGAACACAGAGCAGTTTCTCAGAAAGCTTCTTTCCAGTTTTGAACGGAAGATATTTCCTTTTTCACCGTAGCCATCTATGGGCTTCCAAGTATCACTTTGCCAATTCCACAAGAACAGCCTTAGCGAAAGGGTTCTTGAAAGGAAAGATGTAACACTGTGAGATGAATTAACAGAACTCAGAGCACTTTCTCAGAAAGCTTCTTTCCAGTTTTGAACGGAAGGTATTTCCTTTTTCACCATAGCCCTCTATGGGCTTCCAAATATCCCTTTGCCAATTCCACAAGAACAGCCTTAGCGAAAGTCTTCTTGAAGAGAAAGATGTAACTCTGTGAGATGAATTAACAGAACACAGAGCAGTTTCTCAGAAAGCTTCTTTCCAGTTTTGAACGGAAGATATTTCCTTTTTCATCATAGCCCTCTATGGGCTTGCAAATATCCCTTTGCCAATTCAACAAGAACAGCCTTAGAGAAAGGCTTCTTGAAGGGAAAGATGTAAATCTGTGAGATGAATTAACAGAACACAGAGCAGTTTCTCAGAAAGCCTCTTTCCAGTTTTGAACGGAAGATATTTCCTTTTTCACCATAGCCTTCTATGGGCTTCCAAATATCCCTTTGCCAATTCCACAAGAACAGCCTTAGCGAAAGGCTTCTTGAAGGGAAAGATGTAACTCTGTGAGATGAATTAACAGAACACAGAGCAGTTTCTCAGAAAGCTTCTTTCCAGTTTTGAACGGAAGATATTTCCTTTTTCACCATAGCCCTCTATGGGCTTCCAAATATCCCATTGCCAATTAAACAAGAACAGCCTTAGGGAAAGGCTTCTTGAAGGGAAAGATGTAACTCTGTGAGATGAATTAACAGAACGCAGAGCAGTTTCTCAGAAAGCTTCTTTCCAGTTTTGAACGGAAGATATTTAATTTTTCACCATAGCCCTCTATGGGCTTCCAAATATCCCTTTGCCAATTCCAGAAGAACAGCCTTAGCGAAAGGACTCTTGAAGGGAAAGATGTAACTCGGAGAGGTGTATTAACAGAACACAGAGCAGTTTCTCAGAAACCTTATTTCCAGTTTTGAACGGAAGATATTTCCTTTTTCACCATAGCCCTCTATGCGCTTCCAAATATCCCTTTGCCAATTCCACAAGAACAGCCTTAGAGAAAGGCTTCTTGAAGGGAAAGATGTAACTCTGTGAGATGAATTAACAGAACACAGAGCAGTTTCTCAGAAAGCTTCTTTCCAGTCTTGAACGGAAGATATTTCCTTTTTAACCATAGCCCTCTATGGGCTTCCAAATATCCCTTTGCCAATTCCACAAGAACAGCCTTAGCGAAAGGCTTCTTGAAGGGAAAGATGTAACTCTGTGAGATGAATTAACAGAACACAGAGCAGTTTCTCAGAAAGCTTCTTTCCAGTTTTGAACGGAAGATATTTCCTTTTTCACCATAGCCCTCTAAGGGCTTCCAAATATCCCTTTGCCAATTTAACAAGAACAGCCTTATCCAAAGGCTTCTTGAAGGTAGAGATGTAACGCTGTGAGATGAAATAACAGAACACAGAGCAGTTTCTCAGAAAGCTTCTTTCCAGTTTTGAACGGAAGATATTTCCTTTTTCACCATAGCCCTCTATGGGCTTCCAAATATCACTTTGCCAGTTCCACAAGAACAGCCTCAGCGAAAGGCTTCTTCAAGGGAAAGATGTAACTCTGTGAGATGAATTAACAGAACACAGAACAGTTTCTTAGAAAGATTCTTTCCAGTTTTGAACGGAAGATATTTCCTTTTTCACCATAGCCCTCTATGGGCTTCCAAATATCCCTTTGCCAATTCCACAAGAACAGCCTTAGCGAAAGGCTTCTTGAAGGGAAAGATGTAACTCTGTGAGATGAATTAACAGAACACAGAGCAGTTTCTCAGAAAGTTTCTTTCACGTTTTGAACGGAAGATATTTCCTTTTTTACCGTAGCCCTCTATGGGCTTCCAAATATCCCTTTGCCAATACCACAAGAACAGCCTCAGCGAAAGGCTTCTTCAAGGGAAAGATGTAACTCTGTGAGATGAATTAACAGAACACAGAACAGTTTCTTAGAAAGATTCTTTCCAGTTTTGAACGGAAGATATTTCCTTTTTCACCATAGCCCTCTATGGGCTTCCAAATATCCCTTTGCCAATTCCACAAGAACAGCCTTAGCGAAAGGACTCTTGAAGGGAAAGATGTAACTCTGAGAGGTGAATTAACAGAACACAGAGCAGTTTCTCAGAAAGCTTCTTTCCAGTTTTGAACGGAAGATAATTCCTTTTTCACCATAGCCCTCTATGGGCTTCCAAATATCCCTTTGCCAATTCCACAAGAACAGCCTTAGCGAAAGGCTTCTTGAAGGGAAAGATGTAACTCTGTGAGATGAATTAACAGAACACAGAGCAGTTTCTCAGAAAGCTTCTTTCCAGTCTTGAACGGAAGATATTTCCTTTTTAACCATAGCCCTCTATGGGCTTCCAAATATCCCTTTGCCAATTCCACAAGAACAGCCTTAGCGAAAGGCTTCTTGAAGGGAAAGATGTAACTCTGTGAGATGAATTAACAGAACACAGAGCAGTTTCTCAGAAAGCTTCTTTCCAGTTTTGAACGGAAGATATTTCCTTTTTCACCATAGCCCTCTAAGGGCTTCCAAATATCCCTTTGCCAATTTAACAAGAACAGCCTTATCGAAAGGCTTCTTGAAGGTAGAGATGTAACGCTGTGAGATGAAATAACAGAACACAGAGCAGTTTCTCAGAAAGCTTCTTTCCAGTTTTGAACGGAAGATATTTCCTTTTTCACCATAGCCCTCTATGGGCTTCCAAATATCCCTTTGCCAACTCCACAAGAACAGTCTTAGCGAAAGGCTTCTTGAAGGGAAAGATGTAATTCTGTGAGATGAATTAACAGAACAGAGAGCAGTTTCTCAGAAAGCTTCTTTCCAGTTTTGAACGGAAGATATTTCCTTTTTCACCATAGCCCTCTATGGGCTTCCAAATATCCCTTTGCCAATTCCACAAGAACAGCCTTAGCGAAAGGCTTCTTGAAGGGAAAGATGTAATTCTGTGAGATGAATTAACAGAACAGAGAGCAGTTTCTCAGAAAGCTTCTTTCCAGTTTTGAACGGAAGATATTTCCTTTTTCACCATAGCCCTCTATGGGCTTCCAAATATCCCTTTGCCAATTCCACAAGAAGAGCCTTAGCGAAAGGCTTCTTGAAAGGAAAGATGTAACTCTATGGGATGAATTCAGAGAACACAGAGCAGTTTCTCAGAAAGCTTCTTTCCACTTTTGAAAGGAAGATATTTCTTTTTTCACCGTAGCCATCTATGGGCTTCCAAATATCCCTTTGCCAATTCCACAAGAACAGCCTTAGCGAAAGACTTCTTGAAGGGAAAGATGTAACTCTGAGAGGTGAAATAACAGAACACAGGGCAGTTTCTCAGAAACCTTCTTTCCAGTTTTGAACGGAAGATATTTCCTTTTTCACCATAGCCCTCTATGGGCTTTCAAATATCCCTTTGCCAATTCCACAAGAACAGCCTTAGGGAAAGGCTTCTTGAAGGGAAAGATGTAACTCTGTGAGATGAATTAACAGAACACAGAGCAGTTTCTCAGAAAGCTTCTTTCCAGATTTGAACGGAAGATAATTCCTTTTTCACCATAGCCCTCTAAGGGCTTCCAAATATCCCTTTGCCAATTTAACGAGAACAGGCTTATCGAAAGGTTTCTTGAAGGTAGAGATGTAACGCTGTGAGATGAAATAACAAAACACAGAGCAGTTTCTCAGAAAGCTTCTTTCCAGTTTTGAACGGAAGATATTTCCTTTTTCACCATAGCCCTCTATGGGCTTCCAAATATCCCTTTGCCAATTCCACAAGAACAGCCTTAGCGAAAGTCTTCTTGAAGGCAAAGATGTAACTCTGTGGGATGAATTCAGAGAACACAGAGCAGTTTCTCGGAAAGCTTCTTTCCAGTTTTGAACGGAAGATATTTCCTTTTTCACCGTAGCCCTCTATGGGCTTCCAAGTATCCCTTTACCAATTCCACAAGAACAGCCTTAGCGAAAGGGTTCTTGAAAGGAAAGATGTAACTCTGTGAGATGAATTAACAGAACACAGAGCAGTTTCTCAGAAAGCTTCTCTCCGGTTTTGAACGGAAGATATTTCCTTTTTCACCATAGCCCTCCATGGGCTTCCAAATATCCCTTTGCCAATTCCACAAGAACAGCCTTAGAGAAAGGCTTCTTGAAGGGAAAGATGTAACTCTGTGAGATGAATTAAAAGAACACAGAGCAGTTTCTCAGAAAGCTTCTTTCCAGTTATGAACGGAAGATATTTCCTTTTTCACCATAGCCCTCTATGGGCTTCCAAATATCCCTTTGCCAATTCCACAAGAACAGCCTTAGCGAAAGGCTTCTTGAAGGGAAAGATGTAACTCTGTGAGATGAATTAACAGAACAGAGAGCAGTTTCTCAGAAAGCTTCTTTCCAGTTTCGAACGGAAGATATTTCCTTTTTCACCATAGCCCTCTATGGGCTTCCAAATATCCCTTTGCCAATTCCACAAGAACAGCCGTAGCGAAAGGCCTCTTGAAGGGAAAGATGTAACTCTGTGGGATGAATTCAGAGAACACAGAGCAGTTTCTCGGAAAGCTTCTCTCCAGTTTTGAACGGAAGATATTTCTTTTTTCACCATAGCCCTCTATGGGCTTCCAAATATCCCTTTGCCAATTCCACAAGAACAGCCTTAGTAAAAGGCTTCTTGAAGGGAAAGATGTAACTCTGTGAGATGAATTAACAGAACACAGGGCAGTTTCTCAGAAAGCTTCTTTCCATGTTTGAACGGAAGATAATTCCTTTTTCACCATAGCCCTCTATGGGCTTCCAAATATCCCTTTGCCAATTCCACAAGAACAGCCTTAGCGAAAGGCCTCTTGAAGGGAAATATGTAACTCTATGTGATAAATTCAGAGAACACAGAGCAGTTTCTCAGAAAGCTTCTTTCCAGTTTTGAACAGAAGATATTTTTTTTTCACCATAGCCATCTATGGGCTTCCAAATATCCCTTTGCCAATTCCAGAAGAACAGCCTTCGCAAAAGGCTTCTTGAAGGGAAAGATGTAACTCTGTGAGGGATATTAACAGAACACAGAGCAGTTTCTCAGAAACCTTCTTTCCAGTTTTGAACGGAAGATATTTAATTTTTCAACATAGCCCTCTATGGGCTTCCAAATATCCCTTTGCCAATTCCACAAGAACAGCCTTAGCGAAAGGCTTCTTGAAGGGAAAGATGTAACTCTGTGAGATGAATTAACAGAACACAGAGCAGTTTCTCAGAAAGCTTCTTTCCAGTATTGAACGGAAGATATTTCCTTTTTAACCATAGCCCTCTATGGGCTTCCAAATATCCCTTTGTCAATTCCACAAGAACAGCCTTAGCGAAAGGCTTCTTGAAGGGAAAGATGTAACTCTGTGAGATGAATTAACAGAACACAGAGCAGTTTCTCAGAAAGCTTCTTTCCACTTTTGAACGGAAGATATTTCCTTTTTCAGCGTAGCCCTGTATGGGCTTCAAAATATCACTTTGCCAATCCCACAAGAACAGCCTTAGCGAAAGGCTTCTTTAAAGGAAAGATGTAACTCTGTGAGATGAATTAACAGAACACAGAGCAGTTTCTCAGAAAGCTTCTTCCCAGTTTTCAAGGGAAGATATTCCCTTTTTCACCATAGCCCTCTATGGGCTTCCAAGTATCCCTTTGCCAAATCCACAAGAACAGCCTTAGCGAAAGGCCTCTTGAAGGGAAAGATGTTACTCTATGGGATGAATTCAGAGAACACAGAGCAGTTTCTCAGAAAGCTTCTTTCCAGTTTTGAACTTAAGATATTTCTTTTTTCACCATAGCCCTCTATGGGCTTCCAAATATCCCTTTGCCAATTCCACAAGAACAGCCTTAGCTAAAGGCTTCTTGAAGGGAAAGATGTAATTCTGTGAGATGAATTAACAGAACACAGAGCAGTTTCTCAGAAAGCTTCTTTCCAGTTTTGAACGGAAGATATTTCCTTTTTCACCATAGCCCTCTAGGGGCTTCCAAATATCCCTTTGCCAATTCCACAAGAACAGCCTTAGCCAAAGGCTTCTTGAAGGGAAAGATGTAACTCTGTGAGATGAATTAACAGAACACAGAGCACTTTCTCAGAAAGCTTCTTTCCAGTTTTGAACGGAAGGTATTTCCTTTTTCACCATAGCCCTCTATGGGCTTCCAAATATCCCTTTGCCAATTCCACAAGAACAGCCTTAGCGAAAGTCTTCTTGAAGGGAAAGATGTAACTCTGTGAGATGAATTAACAGAACACAGAGCAGTTCCTCAGGAAGCTTCTTTCCAGTTTTGAACGGAAGATATTTCCTTTTTCACCATAGCCCTCTATGGGCTTCCAAGTATCCCTTTGCCAAATCCACAAGAACAGCCTTAGCGAAAGGCCTCTTGAAGGGAAAATGTAACTCTATGGGATGAATTCAGAGAACACAGAGCAGTTTCTCAGAAAGCTTCTTTCCAGTTTTGAACGGAAGATATTTCTTTTTTCACCGTAGCCCTCTATGGGCTTCCAAATATCCCTTTGCCAATTCCACAAGAACAGCCTTAGCGAAAGTCTTCTTGAAGGCAAAGATGTAACTCTGTGAGATGAATTAACAGAACACAGAGCAGTTTCTCAGAAAGCTTCTTTCCAGTTTTGAACGGAAGATATTTCCTTTTTCACCATAGCCCTCTATGGGCTTCCAAATATACCTTTGCCAATTCCACAAGAACAGCCTTAGCGATAGGCTTCTTGAAGGGAAAGACGTAACTCTGTGAGATGAATTAGCAGAACACAGAGCAGTTTCTCAGAAAGCTTCTTTCCAGTTTTGAAAGGAAGATATTTCCTTTTTCACCGTAGCCCTCTATGGGCTTCAAAATATCACTTTGCCAATTCCAAAAGAACAGCCTTAGCGAAAGGCTTCTTGAAAGGGAAGATGTAACTCTGTGAGATGAATTAACAGAACACAGAGCAGTTTCTCAGAAAGATTCTTTCCAGTTTTGAACGGAAGATATTTCCTTTTTCACCATAGCCCTCTATGGGCTTCCAAATATCCCTTTGCCATTTCCACAAGAACAGCCGTAGCGAAAGGCCTCTTGAAGGGAAAGATGTAACTCTGTGGGATGAATTCAGAGAACACAGAGCAGTTTCTCAGAAAGCTTCTTTCCAGTTTTGAACGGAAGATATTTCCTTTTTCACCGTAGCCCTCTATGGGCTTCCAAGTATCACTTTGCCAATTCCACAAGAACAGCCTTAGCGAAAGGGTTCTTGAAAGGAAAGATGTAACACTGTGAGATGAATTAACAGAACTCAGAGCACTTTCTCAGAAAGCTTCTTTCCAGTTTTGAACGGAAGGTATTTCCTTTTTCACCATAGCCCTCTATGGGCTTCCAAATATCCCTTTGCCAGTTCCACAAGAACAGCCTTAGCGAAAGTCTTCTTGAAGAGAAAGATGTAACTCTGTGAGATGAATTAACAGAACACAGAGCAGTTTCTCAGAAAGCTTCTTTCCAGTTTTGAACGGAAGATATTTCCTTTTTCATCATAGCCCTCTATGGGCTTCCAAATATCCCTTTGCCAATTCCACAAGAACAGCCTTAGAGAAAGGCTTCTTGAAGGGAAAGATGTAAATCTGTGAGATGAATTAACAGAACACAGAGCAGTTTCTCAGAAAGCCTCTTTCCAGTTTTGAACGGAAGATATTTCCTTTTTCACCATAGCCTTCTATGGGCTTCCAAATATCCCTTTGCCAATTCCACAAGAACAGCCTTAGCGAAAGGCTTCTTGAAGGGAAAGATGTAACTCTGTGAGATGAATTAACAGAACACAGAGCAGTTTCTCAGAAAGCTTCTTTCCAGTTTTGAACGGAAGATATTTCCTTTTTCACCATAGCCCTCTATGGGCTTCCAAATATCCCTTTGCCAATTAAACAAGAACAGCCTTAGGGAAAGGCTTCTTGAAGGGAAAGATGTAACTCTGTGAGATGAATTAACAGAACGCAGAGCAGTTTCTCAGAAAGCTTCTTTCCAGTTTTGAACGGAAGATATTTAATTTTTCACCATAGCCCTCTATGGGCTTCCAAATATCCCTTTGCCAATTCCAGAAGAACAGCCTTAGCGAAAGGACTCTTGAAGGGAAAGATGTAACTCGGAGAGGTGTATTAACAGAACACAGAGCAGTTTCTCAGAAACCTTATTTCCAGTTTTGAACGGAAGATATTTCCTTTTTCACCATAGCCCTCTATGCGCTTCCAAATATCCCTTTGCCAATTCCACAAGAACAGCCTTAGAGAAAGGCTTCTTGAAGGGAAAGATGTAACTCTGTGAGATGAATTAACAGAACACAGAGCAGTTTCTCAGAGAGCTTCTTTCCAGTCTTGAACGGAAGATATTTCCTTTTTAACCATAGCCCTCTATGGGCTTCCAAATATCCCTTTGCCAATTCCACAATAACAGCCTTAGCGAAAGGCTTCTTGAAGGGAAAGATGTAACTCTGTGAGATGAATTAACAGAACACAGAGCAGTTTCTCAGAAAGCTTCTTTCCAGTTTTGAACGGAAGATATTTCCTTTTTCACCATAGCCCTCTAAGGGCTTCCAAATATCCCTTTGCCAATTTAACAAGAACAGCCTTATCGAAAGGCTTCTTGAAGGTAGAGATGTAACGCTGTGAGATGAAATAACAGAACACAGAGCAGTTTCTCAGAAAGCTTCTTTCCAGTTTTGAACGGAAGATATTTCCTTTTTCACCATAGCCCTCTATGGGCTTCCAAATATCACTTTGCCAGTTCCACAAGAACAGCCTCAGCGAAAGGCTTCTTCAAGGGAAAGATGTAACTCTGTGAGATGAATTAACAGAACACAGAACAGTTTCTTAGAAAGATTCTTTCCAGTTTTGAACGGAAGATATTTCCTTTTTCACCATAGCCCTCTATGGGCTTCCAAATATCCCTTTGCCAATTCCACAAGAACAGCCTTAGCGAAAGGCTTCTTGAAGGGAAAGATGTAACTCTGTGAGATGAATTAACAGAACACAGAGCAGTTTCTCAGAAAGTTTCTTTCACGTTTTGAACGGAAGATATTTCCTTTTTTACCGTAGCCCTCTATGGGCTTCCAAATATCCCTTTGCCAATACCACAAGAACAGCCTCAGCGAAAGGCTTCTTCAAGGGAAAGATGTAACTCTGTGAGATGAATTAACAGAACACAGAACAGTTTCTTAGAAAGATTCTTTCCAGTTTTGAACGGAAGATATTTCCTTTTTCACCATAGCCCTCTATGGGCTTCCAAATATCCCTTTGCCAATTCCACAAGAACAGCCTTAGCGAAAGGACTCTTGAAGGGAAAGATGTAACTCTGAGAGGTGAATTAACAGAACACAGAGCAGTTTCTCAGAAAGCTTCTTTCCAGTTTTGAACGGAAGATAATTCCTTTTTCACCATAGCCCTCTATGGGCTTCCAAATATCCCTTTGCCAATTCCACAAGAACAGCCTTAGCGAAAGGCTTCTTGAAGGGAAAGATGTAACTCTGTGAGATGAATTAACAGAACACAGAGCAGTTTCTCAGAAAGCTTCTTTCCAGTCTTGAACGGAAGATATTTCCTTTTTAACCATAGCCCTCTATGGGCTTCCAAATATCCCTTTGCCAATTCCACAAGAACAGCCTTAGCGAAAGGCTTCTTGAAGGGAAAGATGTAACTCTGTGAGATGAATTAACAGAACACAGAGCAGTTTCTCAGAAAGCTTCTTTCCAGTTTTGAACGGAAGATATTTCCTTTTTCACCATAGCCCTCTAAGGGCTTCCAAATATCCCTTTGCCAATTTAACAAGAACAGCCTTATCGAAAGGCTTCTTGAAGGTAGAGATGTAACGCTGTGAGATGAAATAACAGAACACAGAGCAGTTTCTCAGAAAGCTTCTTTCCAGTTTTGAACGGAAGATATTTCCTTTTTCACCATAGCCCTCTATGGGCTTCCAAATATCACTTTGCCAGTTCCACAAGAACAGCCTCAGCGAAAGGCTTCTTCAAGGGAAAGATGTAACTCTGTGAGATGAATTAACAGAACACAGAACAGTTTCATAGAAAGATTCTTTCCAGTTTTGAACGGAAGATATTTCCTTTTTCACCATAGCCCTCTATGGGCTTCCAAATATCCCTTTGCCAATTCCACAAGAACAGCCTTAGCGAAAGGCTTCTTGAAGGGAAAGATGTAACTCTGTGAGATGAATTAACAGAACACAGAGCAGATTCTCAGAAAGTTTCTTTCACGTTTTGAACGGAAGATATTTCCTTTTTTACCATAGCCCTCTATGGGCTTCCAAATATCCCTTTGCCAACTCCACAAGAACAGTCTTAGCGAAAGGCTTCTTGAAGGGAAAGATGTAATTCTGTGAGATGAATTAACAGAACAGAGAGCAGTTTCTCAGAAAGCTTCTTTCCAGTTTTGAACGGAAGATATTTCCTTTTTCACCATAGCCCTCTATGGGCTTCCAAATATCCCTTTGCCAATTCCACAAGAACAGCCTTAGCGAAAGGCTTCTTGAAGGGAAAGATGTAATTCTGTGAGATGAATTAACAGAACAGAGAGCAGTTTCTCAGAAAGCTTCTTTCCAGTTTTGAACGGAAGATATTTCCTTTTTCACCATAGCCCTCTATGGGCTTCCAAATATCCCTTTGCCAATTCCACAAGAAGAGCCTTAGCGAAAGGCTTCTTGAAAGGAAAGATGTAACTCTATGGGATGAATTCAGAGAACACAGAGCAGTTTCTCAGAAAGCTTCTTTCCACTTTTGAAAGGAAGATATTTCTTTTTTCACCGTAGCCATCTATGGGCTTCCAAATATCCCTTTGCCAATTCCACAAGAACAGCCTTAGCGAAAGACTTCTTGAAGGGAAAGATGTAACTCTGAGAGGTGAAATAACAGAACACAGGGCAGTTTCTCAGAAACCTTCTTTCCAGTTTTGAACGGAAGATATTTCCTTTTTCACCATAGCCCTCTATGGGCTTTCAAATATCCCTTTGCCAATTCCACAAGAACAGCCTTAGGGAAAGGCTTCTTGAAGGGAAAGATGTAACTCTGTGAGATGAATTAACAGAACACAGAGCAGTTTCTCAGAAAGCTTCTTTCCAGATTTGAACGGAAGATAATTCCTTTTTCACCATAGCCCTCTAAGGGCTTCCAAATATCCCTTTGCCAATTTAACGAGAACAGGCTTATCGAAAGGTTTCTTGAAGGTAGAGATGTAACGCTGTGAGATGAAATAACAAAACACAGAGCAGTTTCTCAGAAAGCTTCTTTCCAGTTTTGAACGGAAGATATTTCCTTTTTCACCATAGCCCTCTATGGGCTTCCAAATATCCCTTTGCCAATTCCACAAGAACAGCCTTAGCGAAAGTCTTCTTGAAGGCAAAGATGTAACTCTGTGAGATGAATTAACAGAACACAGAGCAGTTTCTCAGAAAGCTTCTTTCCAGTTTTTAACGGAAGATATTTCCTTTTTCACCATAGCCCTCTATGGGCTTCCAAATATACCTTTGCCAATTCCACAAGAACAGCCTTAGCGATAGGCTTCTTGAAGGGAAAGACGTAACTCTGTGAGATGAATTAGCAGAACACAGAGCAGTTTCTCAGAAAGCTTCTTTCCAGTTTTGAAAGGAAGATATTTCCTTTTTCACCGTAGCCCTCTATGGGCTTCAAAATATCACTTTGCCAATTCCAAAAGAACAGCCTTAGCGAAAGGCTTCTTGAAAGGGAAGATGTATCTCTGTGAGATGAATTAACAGAACACAGAGCAGTTTCTCAGAAAGCTTCTTTCCAGTTTTGAACGGAAGATATTTCCTTTTTCACCATAGCCCTCTATGGGCTTCCAAATATCCCTTTGCCATTTCCACAAGAACAGCCGTAGCGAAAGGCCTCTTGAAGGGAAAGATGTAACTCTGTGGGATGAATTCAGAGAACACAGAGCAGTTTCTCAGAAAGCTTCTTTCCAGTTTTGAACGGAAGATATTTCCTTTTTCACCGTAGCCCTCTATGGGCTTCCAAGTATCACTTTGCCAATTCCACAAGAACAGCCTTAGCGAAAGGGTTCTTGAAAGGAAAGATGTAACACTGTGAGATGAATTAACAGAACTCAGAGCACTTTCTCAGAAAGCTTCTTTCCAGTTTTGAACGGAAGGTATTTCCTTTTTCACCATAGCCCTCTATGGGCTTCCAAATATCCCTTTGCCAATTCCACAAGAACAGCCTTAGCGAAAGTCTTCTTGAAGAGAAAGATGTAACTCTGTGAGATGAATTAACAGAACACAGAGCAGTTTCTCAGAAAGCTTCTTTCCAGTTTTGAACGGAAGATATTTCCTTTTTCATCATAGCCCTCTATGGGCTTCCAAATATCCCTTTGCCAATTCCACAAGAACAGCCTTAGAGAAAGGCTTCTTGAAGGGAAAGATGTAAATCTGTGAGATGAATTAACAGAACACAGAGCAGTTTCTCAGAAAGCCTCTTTCCAGTTTTGAACGGAAGATATTTCCTTTTTCACCATAGCCTTCTATGGGCTTCCAAATATCCCTTTGCCAATTCCACAAGAACAGCCTTAGCGAAAGGCTTCTTGAAGGGAAAGATGTAACTCTGTGAGATGAATTAACAGAACACAGAGCAGTTTCTCAGAAAGCTTCTTTCCAGTTTTGAACGGAAGATATTTCCTTTTTCAACATAGCCCTCTATGGGCTTCCAAATATCCCTTTGCCAATTAAACAAGAACAGCCTTAGGGAAAGGCTTCTTGAAGGGAAAGATGTAACTCTGTGAGATGAATTAACAGAACGCAGAGCAGTTTCTCAGAAAGCTTCTTTCCAGTTTTGAACGGAAGATATTTAATTTTTCACCATAGCCCTCTATGGGCTTCCAAATATCCCTTTGCCAATTCCAGAAGAACAGCCTTAGCGAAAGGACTCTTGAAGGGAAAGATGTAACTCGGAGAGGTGTATTAACAGAACACAGAGCAGTTTCTCAGAAACCTTATTTCCAGTTTTGAACGGAAGATATTTCCTTTTTCACCATAGCCCTCTATGCGCTTCCAAATATCCCTTTGCCAATTCCACAAGAACAGCCTTAGAGAAAGGCTTCTTGAAGGGAAAGATGTAACTCTGTGAGATGAATTAACAGAACACAGAGCAGTTTCTCAGAAAGCTTCTTTCCAGTCTTGAACGGAAGATATTTCCTTTTTAACCATAGCCCTCTATGGGCTTCCAAATATCCCTTTGCCAATTCCACAAGAACAGCCTTAGCGAAACGCTTCTTGAAGGGAAAGATGTAACTCTGTGAGATGAATTAACAGAACACAGAGCAGTTTCTCAGAAAGCTTCTTTCCAGTTTTGAACGGAAGATATTTCCTTTTTCACCATAGCCCTCTAAGGGCTTCCAAATATCCCTTTGCCAATTTAACAAGAACAGCCTTATCGAAAGGCTTCTTGAAGGTAGAGATGTAACGCTGTGAGATGAAATAACAGAACACAGAGCAGTTTCTCAGAAAGCTTCTTTCCAGTTTTGAACGGAAGATATTTCCTTTTTCACCATAGCCCTCTATGGGCTTCCAAATATCACTTTGCCAGTTCCACAAGAACAGCCTCAGCGAAAGGCTTCTTCAAGGGAAAGATGTAACTCTGTGAGATGAATTAACAGAACACAGAACAGTTTCTTAGAAAGATTCTTTCCAGTTTTGAACGGAAGATATTTCCTTTTTCACCATAGCCCTCTATGGGCTTCCAAATATCCCTTTGCCAATTCCACAAGAACAGCCTTAGCGAAAGGCTTCTTGAAGGGAAAGATGTAACTCTGTGAGATGAATTAACAGAACACAGAGCAGTTTCTCAGAAAGTTTCTTTCACGTTTTGAACGGAAGATATTTCCTTTTTTACCGTAGCCCTCTATGGGCTTCCAAATATCCCTTTGCCAATACCACAAGAACAGCCTCAGCGAAAGGCTTCTTCAAGGGAAAGATGTAACTCTGTGAGATGAATTAACAGAACACAGAACAGTTTCTTAGAAAGATTCTTTCCAGTTTTGAACGGAAGATATTTCCTTTTTCACCATAGCCCTCTATGGGCTTCCAAATATCCCTTTGCCAATTCCACAAGAACAGCCTTAGCGAAAGGACTCTTGAAGGGAAAGATGTAACTCTGAGAGGTGAATTAACAGAACACAGAGCAGTTTCTCAGAAAGCTTCTTTCCAGTTTTGAACGGAAGATAATTCCTTTTTCACCATAGCCCTCTATGGGCTTCCAAATATCCCTTTGCCAATTCCACAAGAACAGCCTTAGCGAAAGGCTTCTTGAAGGGAAAGATGTAACTCTGTGAGATGAATTAACAGAACACAGAGCAGTTTCTCAGAAAGCTTCTTTCCAGTCTTGAACGGAAGATATTTCCTTTTTAACCATAGCCCTCTATGGGCTTCCAAATATCCCTTTGCCAATTCCACAAGAACAGCCTTAGCGAAAGGCTTCTTGAAGGGAAAGATGTAACTCTGTGAGATGAATTAACAGAACACAGAGCAGTTTCTCAGAAAGCTTCTTTCCAGTCTTGAACGGAAGATATTTCCTTTTTAACCATAGCCCTCTATGGGCTTCCAAATATCCCTTTGCCAATTCCACAATAACAGCCTTAGCGAAAGGCTTCTTGAAGGGAAAGATGTAACTCTGTGAGATGAATTAACAGAACACAGAGCAGTTTCTCAGAAAGCTTCTTTCCAGTTTTGAACGGAAGATATTTCCTTTTTCACCATAGCCCTCTAAGGGCTTCCAAATATCCCTTTGCCAATTTAACAAGAACAGCCTTATCGAAAGGCTTCTTGAAGGTAGAGATGTAACGCTGTGAGATGAAATAACAGAACACAGAGCAGTTTCTCAGAAAGCTTCTTTCCAGTTTTGAACGGAAGATATTTCCTTTTTCACCATAGCCCTCTATGGGCTTCCAAATATCACTTTGCCAGTTCCACAAGAACAGCCTCAGCGAAAGGCTTCTTCAAGGGAAAGATGTAACTCTGTGAGATGAATTAACAGAACACAGAACAGTTTCTTAGAAAGATTCTTTCCAGTTTTGAACGGAAGATATTTCCTTTTTCACCATAGCCCTCTATGGGCTTCCAAATATCCCTTTGCCAATTCCACAAGAACAGCCTTAGCGAAAGGCTTCTTGAAGGGAAAGATGTAACTCTGTGAGATGAATTAACAGAACACAGAGCAGTTTCTCAGAAAGTTTCTTTCACGTTTTGAACGGAAGATATTTCCTTTTTTACCGTAGCCCTCTATGGGCTTCCAAATATCCCTTTGCCAATACCACAAGAACAGCCTCAGCGAAAGGCTTCTTCAAGGGAAAGATGTAACTCTGTGAGATGAATTAACAGAACACAGAACAGTTTCTTAGAAAGATTCTTTCCAGTTTTGAACGGAAGATATTTCCTTTTTCACCATAGCCCTCTATGGGCTTCCAAATATCCCTTTGCCAATTCCACAAGAACAGCCTTAGCGAAAGGACTCTTGAAGGGAAAGATGTAACTCTGAGAGGTGAATTAACAGAACACAGAGCAGTTTCTCAGAAAGCTTCTTTCCAGTTTTGAACGGAAGATAATTCCTTTTTCACCATAGCCCTCTATGGGCTTCCAAATATCCCTTTGCCAATTCCACAAGAACAGCCTTAGCGAAAGGCTTCTTGAAGGGAAAGATGTAACTCTGTGAGATGAATTAACAGAACACAGAGCAGTTTCTCAGAAAGCTTCTTTCCAGTCTTGAACGGAAGATATTTCCTTTTTAACCATAGCCCTCTATGGGCTTCCAAATATCCCTTTGCCAATTCCACAAGAACAGCCTTAGCGAAAGGCTTCTTGAAGGGAAAGATGTAACTCTGTGAGATGAATTAACAGAACACAGAGCAGTTTCTCAGAAAGCTTCTTTCCAGTTTTGAATGGAAGATATTTCCTTTTTCACCATAGCCCTCTAAGGGCTTCCAAATATCCCTTTGCCAATTTAACAAGAACAGCCTTATCGAAAGGCTTCTTGAAGGTAGAGATGTAACGCTGTGAGATGAAATAACAGAACACAGAGCAGTTTCTCAGAAAGCTTCTTTCCAGTTTTGAACGGAAGATATTTCCTTTTTCACCATAGCCCTCTATGGGCTTCCAAATATCACTTTGCCAGTTCCACAAGAACAGCCTCAGCGAAAGGCTTCTTCAAGGGAAAGATGTAACTCTGTGAGATGAATTAACAGAACACAGAACAGTTTCATAGAAAGATTCTTTCCAGTTTTGAACGGAAGATATTTCCTTTTTCACCATAGCCCTCTATGGGCTTCCAAATATCCCTTTGCCAATTCCACAAGAACAGCCTTAGCGAAAGGCTTCTTGAAGGGAAAGATGTAACTCTGTGAGATGAATTAACAGAACACAGAGCAGATTCTCAGAAAGTTTCTTTCACGTTTTGAACGGAAGATATTTCCTTTTTTACCATAGCCCTCTATGGGCTTCCAAATATCCCTTTGCCAACTCCACAAGAACAGTCTTAGCGAAAGGCTTCTTGAAGGGAAAGATGTAATTCTGTGAGATGAATTAACAGAACAGAGAGCAGTTTCTCAGAAAGCTTCTTTCCAGTTTTGAACGGAAGATATTTCCTTTTTCACCATAGCCCTCTATGGGCTTCCAAATATCCCTTTGCCAATTCCACAAGAACAGCCTTAGCGAAAGGCTTCTTGAAGGGAAAGATGTAATTCTGTGAGATGAATTAACAGAACAGAGAGCAGTTTCTCAGAAAGCTTCTTTCCAGTTTTGAACGGAAGATATTTCCTTTTTCACCATAGCCCTCTATGGGCTTCCAAATATCCCTTTGCCAATTCCACAAGAAGAGCCTTAGCGAAAGGCTTCTTGAAAGGAAAGATGTAACTCTATGGGATGAATTCAGAGAACACAGAGCAGTTTCTCAGAAAGCTTCTTTCCACTTTTGAAAGGAAGATATTTCTTTTTTCACCGTAGCCATCTATGGGCTTCCAAATATCCCTTTGCCAATTCCACAAGAACAGCCTTAGCGAAAGACTTCTTGAAGGGAAAGATGTAACTCTGAGAGGTGAAATAACAGAACACAGGGCAGTTTCTCAGAAACCTTCTTTCCAGTTTTGAACGGAAGATATTTCCTTTTTCACCATAGCCCTCTATGGGCTTTCAAATATCCCTTTGCCAATTCCACAAGAACAGCCTTAGGGAAAGGCTTCTTGAAGGGAAAGATGTAACTCTGTGAGATGAATTAACAGAACACAGAGCAGTTTCTCAGAAAGCTTCTTTCCAGATTTGAACGGAAGATAATTCCTTTTTCACCATAGCCCTCTAAGGGCTTCCAAATATCCCTTTGCCAATTTAACGAGAACAGGCTTATCGAAAGGTTTCTTGAAGGTAGAGATGTAACGCTGTGAGATGAAATAACAAAACACAGAGCAGTTTCTCAGAAAGCTTCTTTCCAGTTTTGAACGGAAGATATTTCCTTTTTCACCATAGCCCTCTATGGGCTTCCAAATATCCCTTTGCCAATTCCACAAGAACAGCCTTAGCGAAAGTCTTCTTGAAGGCAAAGATGTAACTCTGTGAGATGAATTAACAGAACACAGAGCAGTTTCTCAGAAAGCTTCTTTCCAGTTTTTAACGGAAGATATTTCCTTTTTCACCATAGCCCTCTATGGGCTTCCAAATATACCTTTGCCAATTCCACAAGAACAGCCTTAGCGATAGGCTTCTTGAAGGGAAAGACGTAACTCTGTGAGATGAATTAGCAGAACACAGAGCAGTTTCTCAGAAAGCTTCTTTCCAGTTTTGAAAGGAAGATATTTCCTTTTTCACCGTAGCCCTCTATGGGCTTCAAAATATCACTTTGCCAATTCCAAAAGAACAGCCTTAGCGAAAGGCTTCTTGAAAGGGAAGATGTAACTCTGTGAGATGAATTAACAGAACACAGAGCAGTTTCTCAGAAAGCTTCTTTCCAGTTTTGAACGGAAGATATTTCCTTTTTCACCATAGCCCTCTATGGGCTTCCAAATATCCCTTTGCCATTTCCACAAGAACAGCCGTAGCGAAAGGCCTCTTGAAGGGAAAGATGTAACTCTGTGGGATGAATTCAGAGAACACAGAGCAGTTTCTCAGAAAGCTTCTTTCCAGTTTTGAACGGAAGATATTTCCTTTTTCACCGTAGCCCTCTATGGGCTTCCAAGTATCACTTTGCCAATTCCACAAGAACAGCCTTAGCGAAAGGGTTCTTGAAAGGAAAGATGTAACACTGTGAGATGAATTAACAGAACTCAGAGCACTTTCTCAGAAAGCTTCTTTCCAGTTTTGAACGGAAGGTATTTCCTTTTTCACCATAGCCCTCTATGGGCTTCCAAATATCCCTTTGCCAATTCCACAAGAACAGCCTTAGCGAAAGTCTTCTTGAAGAGAAAGATGTAACTCTGTGAGATGAATTAACAGAACACAGAGCAGTTTCTAAGAAAGCTTCTTTCCAGTTTTGAACGGAAGATATTTCCTTTTTCATCATAGCCCTCTATGGGCTTCCAAATATCCCTTTGCCAATTCCACAAGAACAGCCTTAGAGAAAGGCTTCTTGAAGGGAAAGATGTAAATCTGTGAGATGAATTAACAGAACACAGAGCAGTTTCTCAGAAAGCCTCTTTCCAGTTTTGAACGGAAGATATTTCCTTTTTCACCATAGCCTTCTATGGGCTTCCAAATATCCCTTTGCCAATTCCACAAGAACAGCCTTAGCGAAAGGCTTCTTGAAGGGAAAGATGTAACTCTGTGAGATGAATTAACAGAACACAGAGCAGTTTCTCAGAAAGCTTCTTTCCAGTTTTGAACGGAAGATATTTCCTTTTTCAACATAGCCCTCTATGGGCTTCCAAATATCCCTTTGCCAATTAAACAAGAACAGCCTTAGGGAAAGGCTTCTTGAAGGGAAAGATGTAACTCTGTGAGATGAATTAACAGAACGCAGAGCAGTTTCTCAGAAAGCTTCTTTCCAGTTTTGAACGGAAGATATTTAATTTTTCACCATAGCCCTCTATGGGCTTCCAAATATCCCTTTGCCAATTCCAGAAGAACAGCCTTAGCGAAAGGACTCTTGAAGGGAAAGATGTAACTCGGAGAGGTGTATTAACAGAACACAGAGCAGTTTCTCAGAAACCTTATTTCCAGTTTTGAACGGAAGATATTTCCTTTTTCACCATAGCCCTCTATGCGCTTCCAAATATCCCTTTGCCAATTCCACAAGAACAGCCTTAGAGAAAGGCTTCTTGAAGGGAAAGATGTAACTCTGTGAGATGAATTAACAGAACACAGAACAGTTTCTCAGAAAGCTTCTTTCCAGTCTTGAACGGAAGATATTTCCTTTTTAACCATAGCCCTCTATGGGCTTCCAAATATCCCTTTGCCAATTCCACAAGAACAGCCTTAGCGAAACGCTTCTTGAAGGGAAAGATGTAACTCTGTGAGATGAATTAACAGAACACAGAGCAGTTTCTCAGAAAGCTTCTTTCCAGTTTTGAACGGAAGATATTTCCTTTTTCACCATAGCCCTCTAAGGGCTTCCAAATATCCCTTTGCCAATTTAACAAGAACAGCCTTATCGAAAGGCTTCTTGAAGGTAGAGATGTAACGCTGTGAGATGAAATAACAGAACACAGAGCAGTTTCTCAGAAAGCTTCTTTCCAGTTTTGAACGGAAGATATTTCCTTTTTCACCATAGCCCTCTATGGGCTTCCAAATATCACTTTGCCAGTTCCACAAGAACAGCCTCAGCGAAAGGCTTCTTCAAGGGAAAGATGTAACTCTGTGAGATGAATTAACAGAACACAGAACAGTTTCTTAGAAAGATTCTTTCCAGTTTTGAACGGAAGATATTTCCTTTTTCACCATAGCCCTCTATGGGCTTCCAAATATCCCTTTGCCAATTCCACAAGAACAGCCTTAGCGAAAGGCTTCTTGAAGGGAAAGATGTAACTCTGTGAGATGAATTAACAGAACACAGAGCAGTTTCTCAGAAAGTTTCTTTCACGTTTTGAACGGAAGATATTTCCTTTTTTACCGTAGCCCTCTATGGGCTTCCAAATATCCCTTTGCCAATACCACAAGAACAGCCTCAGCGAAAGGCTTCTTCAAGGGAAAGATGTAACTCTGTGAGATGAATTAACAGAACACAGAACAGTTTCTTAGAAAGATTCTTTCCAGTTTTGAACGGAAGATATTTCCTTTTTCACCATAGCCCTCTATGGGCTTCCAAATATCCCTTTGCCAATTCCACAAGAACAGCCTTAGCGAAAGGACTCTTGAAGGGAAAGATGTAACTCTGAGAGGTGAATTAACAGAACACAGAGCAGTTTCTCAGAAAGCTTCTTTCCAGTTTTGAACGGAAGATAATTCCTTTTTCACCATAGCCCTCTATGGGCTTCCAAATATCCCTTTGCCAATTCCACAAGAACAGCCTTAGCGAAAGGCTTCTTGAAGGGAAAGATGTAACTCTGTGAGATGAATTAACAGAACACAGAGCAGTTTCTCAGAAAGCTTCTTTCCAGTTTTGAACGGAAGATATTTCCTTTTTCAACATAGCCCTCTATGGGCTTCCAAATATCCCTTTGCCAATTAAACAAGAACAGCCTTAGGGAAAGGCTTCTTGAAGGGAAAGATGTAACTCTGTGAGATGAATTAACAGAACGCAGAGCAGTTTCTCAGAAAGCTTCTTTCCAGTTTTGAACGGAAGATATTTAATTTTTCACCATAGCCCTCTATGGGCTTCCAAATATCCCTTTGCCAATTCCAGAAGAACAGCCTTAGCGAAAGGACTCTTGAAGGGAAAGATGTAACTCGGAGAGGTGTATTAACAGAACACAGAGCAGTTTCTCAGAAACCTTATTTCCAGTTTTGAACGGAAGATATTTCCTTTTTCACCATAGCCCTCTATGCGCTTCCAAATATCCCTTTGCCAATTCCACAAGAACAGCCTTAGAGAAAGGCTTCTTGAAGGGAAAGATGTAACTCTGTGAGATGAATTAACAGAACACAGAGCAGTTTCTCAGAAAGCTTCTTTCCAGTCTTGAACGGAAGATATTTCCTTTTTAACCATAGCCCTCTATGGGCTTCCAAATATCCCTTTGCCAATTCCACAAGAACAGCCTTAGCGAAACGCTTCTTGAAGGGAAAGATGTAACTCTGTGAGATGAATTAACAGAACACAGAGCAGTTTCTCAGAAAGCTTCTTTCCAGTTTTGAACGGAAGATATTTCCTTTTTCACCATAGCCCTCTAAGGGCTTCCAAATATCCCTTTGCCAATTTAACAAGAACAGCCTTATCGAAAGGCTTCTTGAAGGTAGAGATGTAACGCTGTGAGATGAAATAACAGAACACAGAGCAGTTTCTCAGAAAGCTTCTTTCCAGTTTTGAACGGAAGATATTTCCTTTTTCACCATAGCCCTCTATGGGCTTCCAAATATCACTTTGCCAGTTCCACAAGAACAGCCTCAGCGAAAGGCTTCTTCAAGGGAAAGATGTAACTCTGTGAGATGAATTAACAGAACACAGAACAGTTTCTTAGAAAGATTCTTTCCAGTTTTGAACGGAAGATATTTCCTTTTTCACCATAGCCCTCTATGGGCTTCCAAATATCCCTTTGCCAATTCCACAAGAACAGCCTTAGCGAAAGGCTTCTTGAAGGGAAAGATGTAACTCTGTGAGATGAATTAACAGAACACAGAGCAGTTTCTCAGAAAGTTTCTTTCACGTTTTGAACGGAAGATATTTCCTTTTTTACCGTAGCCCTCTATGGGCTTCCAAATATCCCTTTGCCAATACCACAAGAACAGCCTCAGCGAAAGGCTTCTTCAAGGGAAAGATGTAACTCTGTGAGATGAATTAACAGAACACAGAACAGTTTCTTAGAAAGATTCTTTCCAGTTTTGAACGGAAGATATTTCCTTTTTCACCATAGCCCTCTATGGGCTTCCAAATATCCCTTTGCCAATTCCACAAGAACAGCCTTAGCGAAAGGACTCTTGAAGGGAAAGATGTAACTCTGAGAGGTGAATTAACAGAACACAGAGCAGTTTCTCAGAAAGCTTCTTTCCAGTTTTGAACGGAAGATAATTCCTTTTTCACCATAGCCCTCTATGGGCTTCCAAATATCCCTTTGCCAATTCCACAAGAACAGCCTTAGCGAAAGGCTTCTTGAAGGGAAAGATGTAACTCTGTGAGATGAATTAACAGAACACAGAGCAGTTTCTCAGAAAGCTTCTTTCCAGTCTTGAACGGAAGATATTTCCTTTTTAACCATAGCCCTCTATGGGCTTCCAAATATCCCTTTGCCAATTCCACAAGAACAGCCTTAGCGAAAGGCTTCTTGAAGGGAAAGATGTAACTCTGTGAGATGAATTAACAGAACACAGAGCAGTTTCTCAGAAAGCTTCTTTCCAGTTTTGAACGGAAGATATTTCCTTTTTCACCATAGCCCTCTAAGGGCTTCCAAATATCCCTTTGCCAATTTAACAAGAACAGCCTTATCGAAAGGCTTCTTGAAGGTAGAGATGTAACGCTGTGAGATGAAATAACAGAACACAGAGCAGTTTCTCAGAAAGCTTCTTTCCAGTTTTGAACGGAAGATATTTCCTTTTTCACCATAGCCCTCTATGGGCTTCCAAATATCACTTTGCCAGTTCTACAAGAACAGCCTCAGCGAAAGGCTTCTTCAAGGGAAAGATGTAACACTGTGAGATGAATTAACAGAACACAGAACAGTTTCATAGAAAGATTCTTTCCAGTTTTGAACGGAAGATATTTCCTTTTTCACCATAGCCCTCTATGGGCTTCCAAATATCCCTTTGCCAATTCCACAAGAACAGCCTTAGCGAAAGGCTTCTTGAAGGGAAAGATGTAACTCTGTGAGATGAATTAACAGAACACAGAGCAGATTCTCAGAAAGTTTCTTTCACGTTTTGAACGGAAGATATTTCCTTTTTTACCATAGCCCTCTATGGGCTTCCAAATATCCCTTTGCCAACTCCACAAGAACAGTCTTAGCGAAAGGCTTCTTGAAGGGAAAGATGTAATTCTGTGAGATGAATTAACAGAACAGAGAGCAGTTTCTCAGAAAGCTTCTTTCCAGTTTTGAACGGAAGATATTTCCTTTTTCACCATAGCCCTCTATGGGCTTCCAAATATCCCTTTGCCAATTCCACAAGAACAGCCTTAGCGAAAGGCTTCTTGAAGGGAAAGATGTAATTCTGTGAGATGAATTAACAGAACAGAGAGCAGTTTATCCGAAAGCTTCTTTCCAGTTTTGAACGGAAGATATTTCCTTTTTCACCATAGCCCTCTATGGGCTTCCAAATATCCCTTTCCCAATTCCACAAGAAGAGCCTTAGCGAAAGGCTCCTTGAAGGGAAAGATGTAACTCTGTGAGATGAATTCACAGAACACAGAGCAGTTTCTCAGAGCTTCTTTCCAGTTTTGAACGGAAGATATTTCCTTTTTCACCATAGCCCTCTAAGGGCTTCCAAATATCCCTTTTCCAATTCCACAAGAACAGCCTTAGCCAAAGGCTTCTTGAAGGGAAAGATGTAACTTTGTGAGATGAATTAACAGAACACAGAGCAGTTTCTCAGAAAGCTTCTTTCCAGTTTTGAACGGAAGATATTTCCTTTTTCACCATAGCCCTCTATGGGCTTCCAAATATCCCTTTGCCAATTCCACAAGAACAGCCTTAGCGAAAGGCCTCTGAAGGGAAAGATGTAACTCTATGGGATGAATGCAGAGAACACAGAGCAGTTTCTCAGAAAGCTTCTTTCCACTTTTGAAAGGAAGATATTTCTTTTTTCACCGTAGCCATCTATGGGCTTCCAAATATCCCTTTGCCAATTCCACAAGAACAGCCTTAGCGAAAGACTTCTTGAAGGGAAAGATGTAACTCTGAGAGGTGAAATAACAGAACACAGGGCAGTTTCTCAGAAACCTTCTTTCCAGTTTTGAACGGAAGATATTTCCTTTTTCACCATAGCCCTCTATGGGCTTTCAAATATCCCTTTGCCAATTCCACAAGAACAGCCGTAGGGAAAGGCTTCTTGAAGGGAAAGATGTAGCTCTGTGAGATGAATTAACAGAACACAGAGCAGTTTCTCAGAAAGCTTCTTTCCAGATTTGAACGGAAGATAATTCCTTTTTCACCATAGCCCTCTAAGGGCTTCCAAATATCCCTTTGCCAATTTAACGAGAACAGGCTTATCGAAAGGCTTCTTGAAGGTAGAGATGTAACGCTGTGAGATGAAATAACAAAACACAGAGCAGTTTCTCAGAAAGCTTCTTTCCAGTTTTGAACGGAAGATATTTCCTTTTTCACCATAGCCCTCTATGGGCTTCCAAATATCCCTTTGCCAATTCCACAAGAACAGCCTTAGCGAAAGGCTTCTTGAAGGGAAAGATGTAAATCTGTGAGATGAATTAACAGAACACAGAGCAGTTTCTCAGAAAGCCTCTTTCCAGTTTTCAACGGAAGATATTTCCTTTTTCACCATAGCCCTCTATGGGCTTCTAAATATCCCTTTGCCAATTCCACAAGAACAGCCTTAGCGAAAGACTTCTTGAAGGGAAAGATGTAACTCTGTGAGATGAATTAACAGAACACAGAGCAGTTTCTCAGAAAGTTTCTTTACCGTTTTGAACCGAAGATATTTCCTTTTTCACCATAGCCCTCTATGGGCTTCCAAATATCCTTTTGCCAAATCCACAAGAACAGCCTTAGCGAAAGGCTTCTTGAAGGGAAAGATGTAACTCTGTGAGATGAATTAACAGAACACAGAGCAGTTTCTCAGAAAGCTTCTTTCCAGTTTTGAACGGAAGATATTTCCTTTTTCACCATAGCCCTCTATGGGCTTCCAAATATCCCTTTGCCAATTCCACAAGAACAGCCTTAGCGAAAGGATTCTTGAAGGGAAAGATGTAACTCTGTGAGATGAATTAACAGAACATAGAGCACTTTCTCAGAAAGCTTCTTTCCAGTTTTGAACGGAAGATATTTCCTTTTTCACCATAGCCCTCTATGGGCTTCCAAATATCCCTTTGCCAATTCCACAAGAACAGCCTTAGCGAAAGTCTTCTTGAAGGGAAAGATGTAACTCTTTGAGATGAATTAACAGAACACAGAGCAGTTTCTCAGAAAGCTTCTTTCCAGTTTTGAACGGAAGATATTTCCTTTTTCACCGTAGCCCTCTATGGGCTTCCAAATATCCCTTTGCCAATTCCACAAGAACAGCCTTAGCGAAAGGCTTCTTGAAGGGAAAGATGTAACTCTGTGAGATGAATTAACAGAACAGAGAGCAGTTTCTCAGAAAGCCTCTTTCCAGTTTTGAACGGAAGATATTTCCTTTTTCACCATAGCCCTCTATGGGCTTCCAAATATCCCTTTGCCAATTCCACAAGAACAGCCTTAGCGAAAGGCTTCTTGAAGGGAAAGATGGAACTCTGTGAGATGAATTAACAGAACACAGAGCAGTTTCTCAGAAAGATTCTTTCCAGTTTTGAACGGAAGATATTTCCTTTTTCAGCGTAGTCCTCTATGGGCTTCAAAATATCACTTTGCCATTCCCACAAGAACAGCCTTAGCGAAAGTCTTCTTTAAAGGAAAGATGTAACTCTGTGAGATGAATTAACAGAACTCAGAGCAGTTTCTCAGAAAGCTTCTTTCCAGTTTTGAAGGGAAGATATTCCCTTTTTCACCATAGCCCTCTATGGGCTTCCAAGTATCCCTTTGCCAAATCCACAAGAACAGCCTTAGCGAAAGGCCTCTTGAAGGGAAAGATGTAACTCTATGGGATGAATTCATAGAACACAGAGCAGTTTCTCAGAAAGCTTCTTTCCAGTTTTGAACGGAAGATATTTCCTTTTTCACCATAGCCCTCTATGGGCTTCCAAATATCCCTTTGCCAATTCCACAAGAACAGCCTTAGTGAAAGGCTTCTTGAAGGGAAAGATGTAAATCTGTGAGATGAATTAACAGAACACAGAGCAGTTTCTCAGAAAGCCTCTTTCCACTTTTGAACGGAAGATATTTCCTTTTTCAACATAGCCCTCTATGGGCTTCCAAATATCCCTTTGCCAATTCCACAAGAACAGCCTTAGCGAAAGGCTTCTTGAAGGGAAAGATGTAACTCTGTGAGATGAATTAACAGAACACAGAGCAGTTTCTCAGAAAGGTTCTTTCCACTTTTGAACGGAAGATATTTCCTTTTTCACCATAGCCCTCTATGGGCTTCCAAATATCCCTTTGCCAATTAAACAAGAACAGCCTTAGGGAAAGGCTTCTTGAAGGGAGAGATGTAACTCTGTGAGATGAATTAACAGAACGCAGAGCAGTTTCTCAGAAAGCTTCTTTCCAGTTTTGAACGGAAGATATTTCCTTTTTCACCATAGCCCTCTATGGGCTTCCAAATATCCCTTTGCCAATTCCAGAAGAACAGCCTTAGCGAAAGGCCTCTTGAAGGGAAAGATGTAACTCTGTGAGATGAATTAACAGAACACAGAGCAGTTTCTCAGAAAGCTTCTTTCCAGTTTTGAACGGAAGATATTTCCTTTTTCACCATAGCCCTCTATGGGCTTCCAAATATCCCTTTGCCAATTAAACAAGAACAGCCTTAGGGAAAGGCTTCTTGAAGGGAAAGATGTAACATTGTGAGATGAATTAACAGAACACAGAACAGTTTCTCAGAAAGCTTCTTTCCAGTTTTGAACGGAAGATATTTCCTTTTTCACCATAGCCCTCTATGGGCTTCCAAATATCCCTTTGCCAATTCCACAAGAACAGCCTTAGCGAAAGGATTCTTGAAGGGAAAGATGTAACTCTGTGAGATGAATTAACAGAACACAGAGCATTTTCTCAGAAAGCTTCTTTCCAGTTTTGAACGGAAGATATTTCCTTTTTCACCATAGCCCTCTATGGGCTTCCAAATATCCCTTTGCCAATTCCACAAGAACAGCCTTAGCGAAAGGCTTCTTGAACGGAAAGATGTAACTCTGTGAGATGAATTAACAGAACACAGAGCAGTTTTTCAGAAAGCTTCTTTCCAGTTTTGAACGGAAGATATTTCCTTTTTCACCATAGCCCTCTATGGGCTTCCAAATATCCCTTTGCCAATTCCACAAGAACAGCCTTAGCGAAAGGCTTCTTGAAGGGAAAGATGTAAATCTGTGAGATGAATTAACAGAACACAGGGCACTTTCTCAGAAAGCCTCTTTCCAGTTTTGAACGGAAGATATTTCCTTTTTCACCATAGCCCTCTATGGGCTTCCAAATATCCCTTTGCCAATTCCACAAGAAGAGCCTTAGCGAAAGGATTCTTGAAGGGAAAGATGTAACTCTGTGAGATGAATTAACAGAACACAGAGCACTTTCTCAGAAAGCTTCTTTCCAGTTTTGAACGGAAGATATTTCCTTTTTCACCATAGCCCTCTATGGGCTTCCAAATATCCCTTTGCCAATTCCACAAGAACAGCCTTAGCGAAAGGCTTCTTGAAGGGAAAGATGTAACTCTGTGAGATGAATTAACAGAACACAGAGCAGTTTTTCAGAAAGCTTCTTTCCAGTTTTGAACGGAAGATATTTCCTTTTTCACCATAGCCCCCTATGGGCTTCCAAATATCCCTTTGCCAATTCCACAAGAACAGCCTTAGCGAAAGGCTTCTGGAAGGGAAAGATGTACATCTGTGAGATGAATTAACAGAACACAGAGCAGTTTCTCAGAAAGCCTCTTTCCAGTTTTGAACTGAAGATATTTCCTTTTTACCATAGCCCTCTATGGGCTTCCAAATATCCCTTTGCCAATTCCACAAGAACAGCCTTAGCGAAAGGCTTCTTGAAGGGAAAGATGTAACTCTGTGAGATGAATTAACAGAACACAGAGCAGTTTCTCAGACAGCTTCTTTCCAGTTTTGAACGGAAGATATTTGCTTTTTCACCATAGCCCTCTATGGGCTTCCAAATATCCCTTTGCCAATTAAACAAGAACAGCCTTAGGGAAAGGCTTCTTGAAGGGAAAGATGTAACTCTGTGAGATGAATTAACAGAACACAGAGCAGTTTCTCAGAAAGCTTCCTTCCAGTTTTGAACGGAAGATATTTCCTTTTTCACCATAGCCCTCTATGGGCTTCCAAATATCCCTTTGCCAATTCCAGAAGAACAGCCTTAGCGAAAGGCTTCTTGAAGGGAAAGATGTAACTCTGTGAGATGAATTAACAGAACACAGAGCACTTTCTCAGAAAGCTTCTTTCCAGTTTTGAAAGGAAGATATTTCCTTTTTCACCATAGCCCCCTATGGGCTTCCAAATATCCCTTTGCCAATTCCACAAGAACAGCCTTAGCGAAAGGCTTCTTGAAGGGAAAGATGTACATCTGTGAGATGAATTAACAGAACACAGAGCAGTTTCTCAGAAAGCCTCTTTCCAGTTTTGAACTGAAGATATTTCCTTTTTACCATAGGCCTCTATGGGCTTCCAAATATCCCTTTGCCAATTCCACAAGAACAGCCTTAGCGAAAGGCTTCTTGAAGGGAAAGATGTAACTCTGTGAGATGAATTTACAGAACACAGAGCAGTTTCTCAGAAAGCTTCTTTCCAGTTTTGAACGGAAGATATTTCCTTTTTCACCATAGCCCTCTATGGGCTTCCAAATATCCCTTTGCCAATTAAACAAGAACAGCCTTAGGGAAAGGCTTCTTGAAGGGAAAGATGTAACTCTGTGAGATGAATTAACAGAACACAGAGCAGTTTCTCAGAAAGCTTCTTTCCAGTTTTGAACGGAAGATATTTCCTTTTTCACCATAGCCCTCTATGGGCTTCCAAATATCCCTTTGCCAATTCCACAAGAACAGCCTTAGCGAAAGGCTTCTTGAAGGGAAAGATGTACATCTGTGAGATGAATTAACAGAACACAGAGCAGTTTCTCAGAAAGCCTCTTTCCAGTTTTGAACTGTAGATATTTCCTTTTTACCATAGGCCTCTATGGGCTTCCAAATATCCCTTTGCCAATTCCACAAGAACAGCCTTAGCGAAAGGCTTCTTGAAGGGAAAGATGTAACTCTGTGAGATGAATTAACAGAACACAGAGCAGTTTCTCAGAAAGCTTCTTTCCAGATTTGAACGGAAGATAATTCCTTTTTCACCATAGCCCTCTAAGGGCTTCCAAATATCCCTTTGCCAATTTAACGAGAACAGGCTTATCGAAAGGCTTCTTGAAGGTAGAGATGTAACGCTGTGAGATGAAATAACAAAACACAGAGCAGTTTCTCAGAAAGCTTCTTTCCAGTTTTGAACGGAAGATATTTCCTTTTTCACCATAGCCCTCTATGGGCTTCCAAATATCCCTTTGCCAATTCCACAAGAACAGCCTTAGCGAAAGGCTTCTTGAAGGGAAAGATGTAAATCTGTGAGATGAATTAACAGAACACAGAGCAGTTTCTCAGAAAGCCTCTTTCCAGTTTTCAACGGAAGATATTTCCTTTTTCACCATAGCCCTCTATGGGCTTCTAAATATCCCTTTGCCAATTCCACAAGAACAGCCTTAGCGAAAGACTTCTTGAAGGGAAAGATGTAACTCTGTGAGATGAATTAACAGAACACAGAGCAGTTTCTCAGAAAGTTTCTTTACCGTTTTGAACCGAAGATATTTCCTTTTTCACCATAGCCCTCTATGGGCTTCCAAATATCCTTTTGCCAAATCCACAAGAACAGCCTTAGCTAAAGGCTTCTTGAAGGGAAAGATGTAACTCTGTGAGATGAATTAACAGAACACAGAGCAGTTTCTCAGAAAGCTTCTTTCCAGTTTTGAACGGAAGATATTTCCTTTTTCACCATAGCCCTCTATGGGCTTCCAAATATCCCTTTGCCAATTCCACAAGAACAGCCTTAGCGAAAGGATTCTTGAAGGGAAAGATGTAACTCTGTGAGATGAATTAACAGAACATAGAGCACTTTCTCAGAAAGCTTCTTTCCAGTTTTGAACGGAAGATATTTCCTTTTTCACCATAGCCCTCTATGGGCTTCCAAATATCCCTTTGCCAATTCCACAAGAACAGCCTTAGCGAAAGTCTTCTTGAAGGGAAAGATGTAACTCTTTGAGATGAATTAACAGAACACAGAGCAGTTTCTCAGAAAGCTTCTTTCCAGTTTTGAACGGAAGATATTTCCTTTTTCACCATAGCCCTCTATGGGCTTCCAAATATCCCTTTGCCAATTCCACAAGAACAGCCTTAGCGAAAGGCTTCTTGAAGGGAAAGATGTAACTCTGTGAGATGAATTAACAGAACAGAGAGCAGTTTCTCAGAAAGCCTCTTTCCAGTTTTGAACGGAAGATATTTCCTTTTTCACCATAGCCCTCTATGGGCTTCCAAATATCCCTTTGCCAATTCCACAAGAACAGCCTTAGCGAAAGGCTTCTTGAAGGGAAAGATGGAACTCTGTGAGATGAATTAACAGAACACAGAGCAGTTTCTCAGAAAGATTCTTTCCAGTTTTGAACGGAAGATATTTCCTTTTTCAGCGTAGTCCTCTATGGGCTTCAAAATATCACTTTGCCATTCCCACAAGAACAGCCTTAGCGAAAGTCTTCTTTAAAGGAAAGATGTAACTCTGTGAGATGAATTAACAGAACTCAGAGCAGTTTCTCAGAAAGCTTCTTTCCAGTTTTGAAGGGAAGATATTCCCTTTTTCACCATAGCCCTCTATGGGCTTCCAAGTATCCCTTTGCCAAATCCACAAGAACAGCCTTAGCGAAAGGCCTCTTGAAGGGAAAGATGTAACTCTATGGGATGAATTCATAGAACACAGAGCAGTTTCTCAGAAAGCTTCTTTCCAGTTTTGAACGGAAGATATTTCCTTTTTCACCATAGCCCTCTATGGGCTTCCAAATATCCCTTTGCCAATTCCACAAGAACAGCCTTAGTGAAAGGCTTCTTGAAGGGAAAGATGTAAATCTGTGAGATGAATTAACAGAACACAGAGCAGTTTCTCAGAAAGCCTCTTTCCACTTTTGAACGGAAGATATTTCCTTTTTCAACATAGCCCTCTATGGGCTTCCAAATATCCCTTTGCCAATTCCACAAGAACAGCCTTAGCGAAAGGCTTCTTGAAGGGAAAGATGTAACTCTGTGAGATGAATTAACAGAACACAGAGCAGTTTCTCAGAAAGCTTCTTTCCACTTTTGAACGGAAGATATTTCCTTTTTCACCATAGCCCTCTATGGGCTTCCAAATATCCCTTTGCCAATTAAACAAGAACAGCCTTAGGGAAAGGCTTCTTGAAGGGAGAGATGTAACTCTGTGAGATGAATTAACAGAACGCAGAGCAGTTTCTCAGAAAGCTTCTTTCCAGTTTTGAACGGAAGATATTTCCTTTTTCACCATAGCCCTCTAAGGGCTTCCAAATATCCCTTTGCCAATTCCAGAAGAACAGCCTTAGCGAAAGGCCTCTTGAAGGGAAAGATGTAACTCTGTGAGATGAATTAACAGAACACAGAGCAGTTTCTCAGAAAGCTTCTTTCCAGTTTTGAACGGAAGATATTTCCTTTTTCACCATAGCCCTCTATGGGCTTCCAAATATCCCTTTGCCAATTAAACAAGAACAGCCTTAGGGAAAGGCTTCTTGAAGGGAAAGATGTAACACTGTGAGATGAATTAAAAGAACGCAGAGCAGTTTCTCAGAAAGCTTCTTTCAAGTTTTGAACGGAAGATATTTAATTTTTCACCCTAGCCCTCTATGGGCTTCCAAATATCCCTTTGCCAATTCCAGAAGAACAGCCTTAGCGAAAGGCTTCTTGAAGGGAAAGATGTAACTCTGTGAGATGAATTCACAGAACACAGAGCAGTTTCTCAGAGCTTCTTTCCAGTTTTGAACGGAAGATATTTCCTTTTTCACCATAGCCCTCTATGGGCTTCCAAATATCCCTTTGCCAATTCCACAAGAACAGCCTTAGCCAAAGGCTTCTTGAAGGGAAAGATGTAACTTTGTGAGATGAATTAACAGAACACAGAGCAGTTTCTCAGAAAGCTTCTTTCCAGTTTTGAACGGAAAATATTTCCTTTTTCACCATAGCCCTCTATGGGCTTCCAAATATCCCTTTGCCAATTCCACAAGAACAGCCTTAGCGAAAGGCTTCTTGAAGGGAAAGATGTAACTCTGTGAGATGAGTTCACAGAACACAGAGCAGTTTCTCAGAGCTTCTTATCAGTTTTGAACGGAAGATATTTCCTTTTTCACCATTGCCCTCTATGGCCTTCCAAATATCCCTTTGCCAATTCCACAAGAACAGCCTTAGCCAAAGGCTTCTTGAAGGGAAAGATGTACATCTGTGAGATGAATTAACAGAACACAGAGCAGTTTCTCAGAAAGCCTCTTTCCAGTTTTGAACTGAAGATATTTCCTTTTTACCATAGCCCTCTATGGGCTTCCAAATATCCCTTTGCCAATTCCACAAGAACAGCCTTAGTGAAAGGCTTCTTGAAGGGAAAGATGAAACTCTGTGAGATGAATTAACAGAACACAGAGCAGTTTCTCAGAAAGCTTCTTTCCAGTTTTGAACGGAAGATATTTCCTTTTTCACCATAGCCCTCTATGGGCTTCCAAATATCCCTTTGCCAATTAAACAAGAACAGCCTTAGGGAAAGGCTTCTTGAAGGGAAAGATGTAACTCTGTGAGATGAATTAACAGAACACAGAGCAGTTTCTCAGAAAGCTTCCTTCCAGTTTTGAACGGAAGATATTTTCTTTTTCACCATAGCCCTCTATGGGCTTCCAAATATCCCTTTGCCAATTCCAGAAGAACAGCCTTAGCGAAAGGCTTCTTGAAGGGAAAGATGTAACTCTGTGAGATGAATTCACAGAACACAGAGCAGTTTCTCAGAAAGCTTCTTTCCAGTTTTGAACGGAAGATATTTCCTTTTTCACCATAGCCCTCTATGGGCTTCCAAATATCCCTTTACCAATTCCAGAAGAACAGCCTTAGCGAAAGCCTTCTTGAAGGGAAAGATGTAACTCTGTGAGATGAATTAACAGAACACAGAGCACTTTCTCAGAAAGCCTCTTTCCAGTTTTGAAGGGAAGATATTTCCTTTTTCACCATAACCCTCTATGGGCTTCCAAATATCCCTTTGAAAATTCCACAAGAACAGCCTTAGCGAAAGGCTTCTGAAGGGAAAGATGTAACTCTGTGAGATGAATTCACAGAACACAGAGCAGTTTCTCAGAGCTTCTTTCCAGTTTTGAACGGAAGATATTTCCTTTTTCACCATAGCCCTCTATGGGCTTCCAAATATCCCTTCGCCAATTCCACAATAACAGCCATAGCCAAAGGCTTCTTGAAGGGAAAGATGTAACATTGTGAGATGAATTAACAGAACACAGAACAGTTTCTCAGAAGGCTTCTTTCCAGTTTTGAACGGAAGATATTTCCTTTTTCACCATAGCCCTCTATGGGCTTCCAAATATCCCTTTGCCAATTCCACAAGAACAGCCTTAGCGAAAGGATTCTTGAAGGGAAAGATGTAACTCTGTGAGATGAATTAACAGAACACAGAGCATTTTCTCAGAAAGCTTCTTTCCAGTTTTGAACGGAAGATATTTCCTTTTTCACCATAGCCCTCTATGGGCTTCCAAATATCCCTTTGCCAATTCCACAAGAACAGCCTTAGCGAAAGGCTTCTTGAACGGAAAGATGTAACTCTGTGAGATGAATTAACAGAACACAGAGCAGTTTTTCAGAAAGCTTCTTTCCAGTTTTGAACGGAAGATATTTCCTTTTTCACCATAGCCCTCTATGGGCTTCCAAATATCCCTTTGCCAATTCCACAAGAACCGCCTTAGCGAAAGGCTTCTTGAAGGGAAAGATGTAAATCTGTGAGATGAATTAACAGAACACAGGGCACTTTCTCAGAAAGCCTCTTTCCAGTTTTGAACGGAAGATATTTCCTTTTTCACCATAGCCCTCTATGGGCTTCCAAATATCCCTTTGCCAATTCCACAAGAAGAGCCTTAGCGAAAGGATTCTTGAAGGGAAAGATGTAACTCTGTGAGATGAATTAACAGAACACAGAGCACTTTCTCAGAAAGCTTCTTTCCAGTTTTGAACGGAAGATATTTCCTTTTTCACCATAGCCCTCTATGGGCTTCCAAATATCCCTTTGCCAATTCCACAAGAACAGCCTTAGCGAAAGGCTTCTTGAAGGGAAAGATGTAACTCTGTGAGATGAATTAACAGAACACAGAGCAGTTTTTCAGAAAGCTTCTTTCCAGTTTTGAACGGAAGATATTTCCTTTTTCACCATAGCCCTCTATGGGCTTCCAAATATCCCTTTGCCAATTCCACAAGAACAGCCTTAGCGAAAGGCTTCTTGAAGGGAAAGATGTACATCTGTGAGATAAATTAACAGAACACAGAGCAGTTTCTCAGAAAGCCTCTTTCCAGTTTTGAACTGAAGATATTTCCTTTTTACCATAGCCCTCTATGGGCTTCCAAATATCCCTTTGCCAATTCCACAAGAACAGCCTTAGCGAAAGGCTTCTTGAAGGGAAAGATGTAACTCTGTGAGATGAATTAACAGAACACAGAGCAGTTTCTCAGACAGCTTCTTTCCAGTTTTGAACGGAAGATATTTCCTTTTTCACCATAGCCCTCTATGGGCTTCCAAATATCCCTTTGCCAATTAAACAAGAACAGCCTTAGGGAAAGGCTTCTTGAAGGGAAAGATGTAACTCTGTGAGATGAATTAACAGAACACAGAGCAGTTTCTCAGAAAGCTTCCTTCCAGTTTTGAACGGAAGATATTTCCTTTTTCACCATAGCCCTCTATGGGCTTCCAAATATCCCTTTGCCAATTCCAGAAGAACAGCCTTAGCGAAAGGCTTCTTGAAGGGAAAGATGTAACTCTGTGAGATGAATTAACAGAACACAGAGCACTTTCTCAGAAAGCTTCTTTCCAGTTTTGAACGGAAGATATTTCCTTTTTCACCATAGCCCCCTATGGGCTTCCAAATATCCCTTTGCCAATTCCACAAGAACAGCCTTAGCGAAAGGCTTCTTGAAGGGAAAGATGTACATCTGTGAGATGAATTAACAGAACACAGAGCAGTTTCTCAGAAAGCCTCTTTCCAGTTTTGAACTGAAGATATTTCCTTTTTACCATAGGCCTCTATGGGCTTCCAAATATCCCTTTGCCAATTCCACAAGAACAGCCTTAGAGAAAGGCTTCTTGAAGGGAAAGATGTAACTCTGTGAGATGAATTAACAGAACACAGAGCAGTTTCTCAGAAAGGTTCTTTCCAGTTTTGAACGGAAGATATTTCCTTTTTCACCATAGCCCTCTATGGGCTTCCAAATATCCCTTTGCCAATTAAACAAGAACAGCCTTAGGGAAAGGCTTCTTGAAGGGAAAGATGTAACTCTGTGAGATGAATTAACAGAACACAGAGCAGTTTCTCAGAAAGCTTCTTTCCAGTTTTGAACGGAAGATATTTCCTTTTTCACCATAGCCCTCTATGGGCTTCCAAATATCCCTTTTCCAATTCCAGAAGAACAGCCTTGGCGAAAGGCTTCTTGAAGGGAAAGATGTAACTCTGTGAGATGAATTCACAGAACACAGAGCAGTTTCTCAGAAAGCTTCTTTCCACTTTTGAACGGAAGATATTTCCTTTTTCACCATAGCCCTCTATGGGCTTCCAAATATCCCTTTGCCAATTCCAGAAGAACAGCCTTAGCGAAAGGCTTCTTGAAGGGAAAGATGTAACTCTGTGAGATGAATTAACAGAACACAGAGCACTTTCTCAGAAAGCCTCTTTCCAGTTTTGAAGGGAAGATATTTCCTTTTTCACCATAGCCCTCTATGGGCTTCCAAATATCCCTTTGAAAATTCCACAAGAACAGCCTTAGCGAAAGGCTTCTGAAGGGAAAGATGTAACTCTGTGAGATGAATTCACAGAACACAGAGCAGTTTCTCAGAGCTTCTTTCCAGTTTTGAACGGAAGATATTTCCTTTTTCACCATAGCCCTCTATGGGCTTCCAAATATCCCTTTGCCAATTCCACAATAACAGCCATAGCCAAAGGCTTCTTGAAGGGAAAGATGTAACATTGTGAGATGAATTAACAGAACACAGAACAGTTTCTCAGAAAGCTTCTTTCCAGTTTTGAACGGAAGATATTTCCTTTTTCACCATAGCCCTCTATGGGCTTCCAAATATCCCTTTGCCAATTCCACAAGAACAGCCTTAGCGAAAGGCTTCTTGAAGGGAAAGATGTAAATCTGTGAGATGAATTAACAGAACAAAGAGCACTTTCTCAGAAAGCCTCTTTCCAGTTTTGAACGGAAGATATTTCCTTTTTCACCATAGCCCTCTATGGGCTTCCAAATATCCCTTTGCCAATTCCACAAGAACAGCCTTAGCGAAAGGATTCTTGAAGGGAAAGATGTAACTCTGTGAGATGAATTAACAGAACACAGAGCACTTTCTCAGAAAGCTTCTTTCCAGTTTTGAACGGAAGATATTTCCTTTTTCACCATAGCCCTCTATGGGCTTCCAAATATCCCTTTGCCAATTCCACAAGAACAGCCTTAGCGAAAGGCTTCTTGAAGGGAAAGATGTAACTCTGTGAGATGAATTAACAGAACACAGAGCAGTTTTTCAGAAAGCTTCTTTCCAGTTTTGAACGGAAGATATTTCCTTTTTCACCATAGCCCCCTATGGGCTTCCCAATATCCCTTTGCCAATTCCACAAGAACAGCCTTAGGGAAAGGCTTCTTGAAGGGAAAGATGTACATCTGTGAGATGAATTAACAGAACACAGAGCAGTTTCTCAGAAAGCCTCTTTCCAGTTTTGAACTGAAGATATTTCCTTTTTACCATAGCCCTCTATGGGCTTCCAAATATCCCTTTGGCAATTCCACAAGAACAGCCTTAGCGAAAGGCTTCTTGAAGGGAAAGATGTAACTCTGAGAGGTGAAATAACAGAACACAGAGCAGTTTCTCAGAAACCTTCTTTCCAGTTTTGAACGGAAGTTATTTCCTTTTTCACCATAGCCCTCTATGGGCTTTCAAATATCCCTTTGCCAATTCCACAAGAACAGCCTTAGCGAAAGGCTTCTTGAAGGGAAAGATGTAACTCTGTGAGATGAATTAACAGAACACAGAGCAGTTTCTCTGAAAGCTTCTTTCCAGTCTTGAACGGAAGATATTTCCTTTTTAACCATAACCCTCTATGGGCTTCCAAATATCCCTTTGACAATTCCACAAGAACAGCCTTAGGGAAAGGCTTCTTGAAGGGAAAGATGTAACTCTGTGAGATGAATTAACAGAACACAGAGCAGTTTCTCAGAAAGCTTCTTTCCAGATTTGAACGGAAGATAATTCCTTTTTCACCATAGCCCTCTAAGGGCTTCCAAATATCCCTTTGCCAATTTAACAAGAACAGCCTTATCGAAAGGCTTCTTGAAGGTAGAGATGTAACGCTGTGAGATGAAATAACAGAACACAGAGCAGTTTCTCAGAAAGCTTCTTTCCAGTTTTGAACGGAAGATATTTCCTTTTTCACCATAGCCCTCTATGGGCTTCCAAATATCCCTTTGCCAATTCCACAAGAACAGCCTTAGCGAAAGGCTTCTTGAAGGGAAAGATGTAAATCTGTGAGATGAATTAGCAGAACACAGAGCAGTTTCTCAGAAAGCCTCTTTCCAGTTTTCAACGGAAGATATTTCCTTTTTCACCATAGCCCTCTATGGGCTTCTAAATATCCCTTTGCCAATTCCACAAGAACAGCCTTAGCGAAAGGCTTCTTGAAGGGAAAGATGTAACTCTGTGAGATGAATTAACAGAACACAGAGCAGTTTCTCAGAAAGTTTCTTTACCGTTTTGAACCGAAGATATTTCCTTTTTCACCATAGCCCTCTATGGGCTTCCAAATATCCCTTTACCAAATCCACAAGAACAGCCTTAGCGAAAGGCTTATTGAAGGGAAAGGTGTAACTCTATGAGATGAATTAACAGAACAGAGCAGTTTTTCAGAAAGCTTCTTTCCAGTTTTGAACGGAAGATATTTTCTTTTTCACCAAAGCCCTCTATGGGCTTCCAAATATCCCTTTGCCAATTCCACAAGAACAGCCTTAGCGAAAGGCTTCTTGAAGGGAAAGATGTAAATCTGTGAGATGAATTAACAGAACACAGAGCAGTTTCTCAGAAAGCCTTTTTCCAGTTTTGAACTGAAGATATTTCCTTTTTCACCATAGCCCTCTATGGGCTTCCAAATATCCCTTTGCCAATTCCACAAGAACAGCCTTAGCGAAAGGCTTCTTGAAGGGAAAGATGTAACTCTGTGAGATGAATTAACAGAACACAGAGCAGTTTCTCAGAAAGCTTCTTTCCAGTTTTGAACGGAAGATATTTCCTTTTTCACCATAGCCCTCTATGGGCTTCCAAATATCCCTTGGCCAATTCCACAAGAACAGCCTTAGCGAAAGGCTTCTTGAAGGGAAAGATGTAAATCTGTGAGATGAATTAACAGAACACAGAGCAGTTTCTCAGAAAGCCTCTTTCCAGTTTTGAAGGGAAGATATTTCCTTTTTCACCATAGCCCTCTATGGGCTTCCAAATATCCCTTTGCCAATTCCACAAGAACAGCCTTAGCGAAAGGATTCTGAAGGGAAAGATGTAACTCTGTGAGATGAATTCACAGAACACAGAGCAGTTTCTCAGAGCTTCTTTCCAGTTTTGAACGGAAGATATTTCCTTTTTCACCATAGCCCTCTATGGGCTTCCAAATATCCCTTTGCCAATTCCACAAGAACAGCCTTAGCGAAAGGATTCTTGAAGGGAAAGATGTAACTCTGTGAGATGAATTAACAGAACACAGAGCACTTTCTCAGAAAGCTTCTTTCCAGTTTTGAACGGAAGATATTTCCTTTTTCACCATAGCCCTCTATGGGCTTCCAAATATCCCTTTGCCAATTCCACAAGAACAGCCTTAGCGAAAGGCTTCTTGAACGGAAAGATGTAACTCTGTGAGATGAATTAACAGAACACTGAGCAGTTTTTCAGAAAGCTTCTTTCCAGTTTTGAACGGAAGATATTTCCTTTTTCACCATAGCCCTCTGTGGGCTTCTAAATATCCCTTTGCCAATTCCACAAGAACAGCCTTAGCGAAAGGCTTCTTGAAGGGAAAGATGTAAATCTTTGAGATGAATTAACAGAACACAGAGCAGTTTCTTAGAAAGCCTCTTTCCAGTTTTGAACGGAAGATATTTCCTTTTTCACCATAGCCCTCTATGGGCTTCCAAATATCCCTTTGCCAATTTCACAAGAACAGCCTTAGCGAAAGGCTTCTTGAAGGGAAAGATTTAACTCTGTGAGATGAATTAACAGAACAGAGAGCAGTTTCTCAGAAAGCTTCTTTCCAGTTTTGAACGGAAGATATTTCCTTTTTCACCATAGTCCTCTATGTTCTTCCAAATATCCCTTTGCCAATTAAACAAGAACAGCCTTAGGGAAAGGCTTCTTGAAGGGAAAGATGTAACTCTGTGAGATGAATTAACAGAACACAGAGCAGTTTCTCAGAAAGCTTCCTTCCAGTTTTGAACGGAAGATATTACCTTTTTAACCATAGCCCTCTATGGGCTTCCAAATATCCCTTTGCCAATTCCAGAAGAACAGCCTTAGCGAAAGGCTTCTTGAAGGGAAAGATGTAACTCTGTGAGATGAATTCACAGAACACAGAGCAGTTTCTCAGAGCTTCTTTCCAGTTTTGAACGGAAGATATTTCCTTTTTCACCATAGCCCTCTATGGGCTTCCAAATATCCCTTTGCCAATTCCACAAGAACAGCCTTAGCGAAAGGCTTCTTGAAGGGAAAGATGTAAATCTGTGAGATGAATTAACAGAACACAGAGCAGTTTCTCAGAAAGCCTCTTTCCAGTTTTGAAGGGAAGATATTTCCTTTTTCACCATAGCCCTCTATGGGCTTCCAAATATCCCTTTGCCAGTTCCACAAGAACAGCCTTAGCGAAAGGCTTCTGAAGGGAAAGATGTAACTCTGTGAGATGAATTAACAGAACACAGAGCAGTTTCTCAGAAAGCTTCTTTCCAGTTTTGAACGGAAGATATTTCCTTTTTCACCATAGCCCTCTATGGGCTTCCAAATATCCCTTTGCCAATTAAACAAGAACAGCCTTAGGGAAAGGCTTCTTGAAGGGAAAGATGTAACTCTGTGAGATGAATTAACAGAACACAGAGCAGTTTCTCAGAAAGCTTCTTTCCAGTTTTGAACGGAAGATATTTCCTTTTTCACCATAGCCCTCTTTGGGCTTCCAAATATCCCTTTGCCAATTCCACAAGAACAGCCTTAGCGAAAGGTTTCTTGAAGGGAAAGATGTAATTCTGTGAGATGAATTCACAGAACACAGAGCAGTTTCTCAGAGCTTCTTTCCAGTTTTGAACGGAAGATATTTCCTTTTTCACCATAGCCCACTATGAGCTTACAAATATCCCTTTGCCAATTCCACAAGAACAGCCTTAGCGAAAGGCCTCTGAAGGGAAAGATGTAACTTTATGGGATGAATTCAGAGAACACAGAGCAGTTTCTCAGAAAGCTTCTTTCCACTTTTGAAAGGAAGATATTTCTTTTTTCACCATAGCCATCTATGGGCTTCCAAATATCCCTTTGCCATTTCCACAAGAACAGCCTTAGCGAAAGTCTTCTTGAAGGGAAAGATGTAACTCTGTGAGATGAATTAACAGAACACAGAGCAGTTTCTCAGAAAGCTTCTTTCCAGTTTTGAACGGAAGATATTTCCTTTTTCACCATAGCCCTCTATGGGCTTCCAAATATCCCTTTGCCAATTCCACAAGAACAGCCTTAGCGAAAGGCTTATTGAAGGGAAAGATGTAAATCTGTGAGATGAATTAACAGAACACAGAGCAGTTTCTCAGAAAGCCTCTTTCCAGTTTTGAAGGGAAGATATTTCCTTTTTCACCATAGCCCTCTATGGGCTTCCAAATATCCCTTTGCCAATTACACAAGAACAGCCTTAGCGAAAGGATTCTGAAGGGAAAGATGTAACTCTGTGAGATGAATTCACAGAACACAGAGCAGTTTCTCAGAGCTTCTTTCCAGTTTTGAACGGAAGATATTTCCTTTTTCACCTTAGCCCTCTATGGGCTTCCAAATATCCCTTTGCCAATTCCACAAGAACAGCCATAGCCAAAGGCTTCTTGAAGGGAAAGATGTAACTTTGTGAGATGAATTAACAGAACACAGAGCAGTTTCTCAGAAAGCTTCTTTCCAGTTTTGAACGGAAGATATTTCCTTTTTCACCATAGCCCTCTATGGGCTTCCAAATATACCTTTGCCAATTCCACAAGAACAGCCTTAGCGAAAGGATTCTTGAAGGGAAAGATGTAACTCTGTGAGATGAATTAACAGAACACAGAGCACTTTCTCAGAAAGCTTCTTTCCAGTTTTGAACGGAAGATATTTCCTTTTTCACCATAGCCCTCTATGGGCTTCCAAATATCCCTTTGCCAATTCCACAAGAACAGCCTTAGCGAAAGGCTTCTTGAACGGAAAGATGTAACTCTGTGAGATGAATTAACAGAACACAGAGCAGTTTCTCAGAAAGCTTCCTTCCAGTTTTGAACGGAAGATATTTCCTTTTTCACCATAGCCCTCTATGGGCTTCCAAATATCCCTTTGCCAATTACAGAAGAACAGCCTTAGCGAAAGGCTTCTTGAAGGGAAAGATGTAACTCTGTGAGATGAATTCACAGAACACAGAGCAGTTTCTCAGAAAGCTTCTTTCCAGTTTTGAACGGAAGATATTTCCTTTTTCACCATAGCCCTCTATGGGCTTCCAAATATCCCTATGCCAATTCCATAAGAACAGCCTTAGCGAAAGTCTTCTTGAAGGGAAAGATGTAACTCTGTGAGATGAATTAACAGAACACAGAGTACTTTCTCAGAAAGCCTCTTTCCAGTTTTGAAGGGAAGATATTTCCTTTTTCACCATAGCCCTCTATGGGCTTCCAAATATCCCTTTGAAAATTCCACAAGAACAGCCTTAGCGAAAGGCTTCTGAAGGGAAAGATGTAACTCTGTGAGATGAATTCACAGAACACAGAGCAGTTTCTCAGAGCTTCTTTCCAGTTTTGAACGGAAGATATTTCCTTTTTCACCATAGCCCTCTATGGGCTTCCAAATATCCCTTTGCCAATTCCACAATAACAGCCATAGCCAAAGGCTTCTTGAAGGGAAAGATGTAACATTGTGAGATGAATTAACAGAACACAGAACAGTTTCTCAGAAAGCTTCTTTCCAGTTTTGAACGGAAGATATTTCCTTTTTCACCATAGCCCTCTATGGGCTTCCAAATATCCCTTTGCCAATTCCACAAGAACAGCCTTAGCGAAAGGATTCTTGAAGGGAAAGATGTAACTCTGTGAGATGAATTAACAGAACACAGAGCATTTTCTCAGAAAGCTTCTTTCCAGTTTTGAACGGAAGATATTTCCTTTTTCACCATAGCCCTCTATGGGTTTCCAAATATCCCTTTGCCAATTCCACAAGAACAGCCTTAGCGAAAGGCTTCTTGAACGGAAAGATGTAACTCTGTGAGATGAATTAACAGAACACAGAGCAGTTTTTCAGAAAGCTTCTTTCCAGTTTTGAACGGAAGATATTTCCTTTTTCACCATAGCCCTCTATGGGCTTCCAAATATCCCTTTGCCAATTCCACAAGAACAGCCTTAGCGAAAGGCTTCTTGAAGGGAAAGATGTAAATCTGTGAGATGAATTAACAGAACACAGAGCAGTTTCTCAGAAAGCCTCTTTCCAGTTTTGAACGGAAGATATTTCCTTTTTCACCATAGCCCTCTATGGGCTTCCAAATATCCCTTTGCCAATTCCACAAGAACAGCCTTAGCGAAAGGCTTCCTGGAGGGAAAGATGTAACTCTGTGAGATGAATTAACAGAACACAGAGCAGTTTCTCAGAAAGCTTCTTTCCAGTTTTGAACGGAAGCTATTTCCTTTTTCACCATAGCCCTCTATGGGCTTCCAAATATCCCTTTGCAAATTAAACAAGAACAGCCTTAGGGAAAGACTTCTTGAAGGGAAAGATGTAACTCTGTGAGACGAATTAACAGAACACAGAGCAGTTTCTCAGAAAGCTTCCTTCCAGTTTTGAACGGAAGATATTACCTTTTTCACCATAGCCCTCTGTGGGCTTCCAAATATCCCTTTGCCAATTCCAGAAGAACAGCCTTAGCGAAAGGCTTCTTCAAGGGAAAGATGTAACTCTGTGAGATGAATTCACAGAACACAGAGCAGTTTCTCAGAGCTTCTTTCCAGTTTTGAACGGAAGATATTTCCTTTTTCACCATAGCCCTCTATGGGATTCCAAATATCCCTTTGCCAATTCCACAAGAACAACCTTAGCGAAAGGCTTCTTGAAGGGAAAGATGTAAATCTGTGAGATGAATTAACAGAACACAGAGCAGTTTCTCAGAAAGCCTCTTTCCAGTTTTGAAGGGAAGATATTTCCTTTTTCACCATAGCTCTCTATGGGCTTCCAAATACCCCTTTGCCAATTCCACAAGAACAGCCTTAGCGAAAGGCTTCTGAAGGGAAAGATGTAACTCTATGAGATGAATTAACAGAACACAGAGCAGTTTCTCAGAAAGCTTCTTTCCAGTTTTGAACGGAAGATATTTCCTTTTTCACCATAGCCCTCTATGGGCTTCCAAATATCACTTTGCCAGTTCCACAAGAACAGCCTCAGCGAAAGGCTCCTTGAAGGGAAAGATGTAACTCTGTGAGATGAATTCACAGAACACAGAGCAGTTTCTCAGAAAGCTTCTTTCCAGTTTTGAACGGAAGATATTTCCTTTTTCACCATAGCCCTCTATGGGCTTCCAAATATCAATTTGCCAATTCCACAAGAACAGCCTTAGCGAAAGGCTTCTTGAAGGGAAAGATGTAACTCTGTGAGATGAATTAACAGAACACAGAGGAGTTTCTTAGAAAGCTTCTTTCCCGTTTTGAACGGAAGATATTTCCTTTTTCACCATAGCCCTCTATGGGCTTCCAAATATCCCTTTGCCAATTCCACAAGAACAGCTTTAGCGAAAGGCTCCTTGAAGGGAAAGGTGTAACTCTGTGAGATGAATTCACAGAACACAGAGCAGTTTCTCAGAGCTTCTTTCCAGTTTTGAACGGAAGATATTTCCTTTTTCACCATAGCCCTCTATGGGCTTCCAATTATCCCTTTGCCAATTCCACAAGAACAGCCTTAGCCAAAGGCTTCTTGAAGGGAAAGATGTAACTTTGTGAGATGAATTAACAGAACACAGAGCAGTTTCTCAGAAAGCTTCTTTCCAGTTTTGAACGGAAGATATTTCCTTTCTCACCATAGCCCTCTATGGGATTCCAAATATCCCTTTGCCAATTCCACAAGAACAGCCTTAGCGAAATGCCTCTGAAGGGAAAGATGTAACTCTATGGGATGAATTCAGAGAACACAGAGCAGTTTCTCAGAAAGCTTCTTTCCACTTTTGAAAGGAAGATATTTCTTTTTTCACCGTAGCCATCTATGGGCTTCCAAATATCCCTTTGGCAATTCCACAAGAACAGCCTTAGCGAAAGGCTTCTTGAAGGGAAAGATGTAACTCTGAGAGGTGAAATAACAGAACACAGAGCAGTTTCTCAGAAACCTTCTTTCCAGTTTTGAACGGAAGTTATTTCCTTTTTCACCATAGCCCTCTAAGGGCTTTCAAATATCCCTTTGCCAATTCCACAAGAACAGCCTTAGCGAAAGGCTTCTTGAAGGGAAAGATGTAACTCTGTGAGATGAATTAACAGAACACAGAGCAGTTTCTCAGAAAGCTTCTTTCCAGTCTTGAACGGAAGATATTTCCTTTTTAACCATAACCCTCTATGGGCTTCCAAATATCCCTTTGACAATTCCACAAGAACAGCCTTAGGGAAAGGCTTCTTGATGGGAAAGAGGTAACTCTGTGAGATGAATTAATAGAACACAGAGCAGTTTCTAAGAAAGCTTCTTTCCAGTTTTGAACGGAAGATATTTCCTTTTTCACCAAAGCCCTCTATGGGCTTCCAAATATCCCTTTGCCAATTCCACAAGAACAGCCTTAGCGAAAGGCTTCTTGAAGGGAAAGATGTAAATCTGTGAGATGAATTAACAGAACACAGAGCAGTTTCTCAGAAAGCCTTTTTCCAGTTTTGAACTGAAGATATTTCCTTTTTCACCATAGCCCTCTATGGGCTTCCAAATATCCCTTTGCCAATTCCACAAGAACAGCCTTAGCGAAAGGCTTCTTGAAGGGAAAGATGTAACTCTGTGAGATGAATTAACAGAACACAGAGCAGTTTCTCAGAAAGCTTCTTTCCAGTTTTGAACGGAAGATATTTCCTTTTTCACCATAGCCCTCTATGGGCTTCCAAATATACCTTTGCCAATTCCACAAGAACAGCCTTAGCGAAAGGCTTCTTGAAGGGAAAGATGTAAATCTGTGAGATGAATTAACAGAACACAGAGCAGTTTCTCAGAAAGCCTCTTTCCAGTTTTGAAGGGAAGATATTTCCTTTTTCACCATAGCCCTCTATGGGCTTCCAAATATCCCTTTGCCAATTCCACAAGAACAGCCTTAGCGAAAGGATTCTGAAGGGAAAGATGTAGCTCTGTGAGATGAATTCACAGAACACAGAGCAGTTTCTCAGAGCTTCTTTCCAGTTTTGAACGGAAGATATTTCCTTTTTCACCATAGCCCTCTATGGGCTTCCAAATATCCCTTTGCCAATTCCACAAGAACAGCCATAGCCAAAGGCTTCTTGAAGGGAAAGATGTAACTCTGTGAGATGAATTAACAGAACACAGAGCAGTTTCTCAGAAAGCTTCTTTCCAGTTTTGAACGGAAGATATTTCCTTTTTCACCATAGCCCTCTATGGGCTTCCAAATATCCCTTTGCCAATTCCACAAGAACAGCCTTAGCGAAAGGATTCTTGAAGGGAAAGATGTAACTCTGTGAGATGAATTAACAGAACACAGAGCACTTTCTCAGAAAGCTTCTTTCCAGTTTTGAACGGAAGATATTTCCTTTTTCACCATAGCCCTCTATGGGCTTCCAAATATCCCTTTGCCAATTCCACAAGAACAGCCTTAGCGAAAGACTTCTTGAACGGAAAGATGTAACTCTGTGAGATGAATTAACAGAACACTGAGCAGTTTTTCAGAAAGCTTCTTTCCAGTTTTGAACGGAAGATATTTCCTTTTTCACCATAGCCCTCTGTGGGCTTCCAAATATCCCTTTGCCAATTCCACAAGAACAGCCTTAGCGAAAGGCTTCTTGAAGGGAAAGATGTAAATCTGTGAGATGAATTAACAGAACACAGAGCAGTTTCTTAGAAAGCCTCTTTCCAGTTTTGAACGGAAGATATTTCCTTTTTCACCATAGCCCTCTATGGGCTTCCAAATATCCCTTTGCCAATTTCACAAGAACAGCCTTAGCGAAAGGCTTCTTGAAGGGAAAGATTTAACTCTGTGAGATGAATTAACAGAACACAGAGCAGTTTCTCAGAAAGCTTCTTTCCAGTTTTGAACGGAAGATATTTCCTTTTTCACCATAGCCCTCTATGTTCTTCCAAATATCCCTTTGCCAATTAAACAAGAACAGCCTTAGGGAAAGGCTTCTTGAAGGGAAAGATGTAACTCTGTGAGATGAATTAACAGAACACAGAGCAGTTTCTCAGAAAGCTTCCTTCCAGTTTTGAACGGAAGATATTACCTTTTTCACCATAGCCCTCTATGGGCTTCCAAATATCCCTTTGCCAATTCCAGAAGAACAGCCTTAGCGAAAGGCTTCTTGAAGGGAAAGATGTAACTCTGTGAGATGAATTCACAGAACACAGAGCAGTTTCTCAGAGCTTCTTTCCAGTTTTGAACGGAAGATATTTCCTTTTTCACCATAGCCCTCTATGGGCTTCCAAATATCCCTTTGCCAATTCCACAAGAACAGCCTTAGCGAAAGGCTTCTTGAAGGGAAAGATGTAAATCTGTGAGATGAATTAACAGAACACAGAGCAGTTTCTCAGAAAGCCTCTTTCCAGTTTTGAAGGGAAGATATTTCCTTTTTCACCATAGCCCTCTATGGGCTTCCAAATATCCCTTTGCCAGTTCCACAAGAACAGCCTTAGCGAAAGGCTTCTGAAGGGAAAGATGTAACTCTGTGAGATGAATTAACAGAACACAGAGCAGTTTCTCAGAATGCTTCTTTCCAGTTTTGAACGGAAGATATTTCCTTTTTCACCATAGCCCTCTATGGGCTTCCAAATATCCCTTTGCCAATTAAACAAGAACAGCCTTAGGGAAAGGCTTCTTGAAGGGAAAGATGTAACTCTGTGAGATGAATTAACAGAACACAGAGCAGTTTCTCAGAAAGCTTCTTTCCAGTTTTGAACGGAAGATATTTCCTTTTTCACCATAGCCCTCTATGGGCTTCCAAATATCCCTTTGCCAATTCCACAAGAACAGCCTTAGCGAAAGGCTTCTTGAAGGGAAAGATGTAATTCTGTGAGATGAATTCACAGAACACAGAGCAGTTTCTCAGAGCTTCTTTCCAGTTTTGAACGGAAGATATTTCCTTTTTCACCATAGCCCACTATGGGCTTACAAATATCCCTTTGCCAATTCCACAAGAACAGCCTTAGCGAAAGGCCTCTGAAGGGAAAGATGTAACTCTATGGGATGAATTCAGAGAACACAGAGCAGTTTCTCAGAAAGCTTCTTTCCACTTTTGAAAGGAAGATATTTCTTTTTTCACCATAGCCATCTATGGGCTTCCAAATATCCCTTTGCCAATTCCACAAGAACAGCCTTAGCGAAAGTCTTCTTGAAGGGAAAGATGTAACTCTGTGAGATGAATTAACAGAACACAGAGCAGTTTCTCAGAAAGCCTCTTTCCAGTTTTGAAGGGAAGATATTTCCTTTTTCACCATAGCCCTCTATGGGCTTCCAAATATCCCTTTGCCAATTCCACAAGAACAGCCTTAGCGAAAGGATTCTGAAGGGAAAGATGTAACTCTGTGAGATGAATTCACAGAACACAGAGCAGTTTCTCAGAGCTTCTTTCCAGTTTTGAACGGAAGATATTTCCTTTTTCACCTTAGCCCTCTATGGGCTTCCAAATATCCCTTTGCCAATTCCACAAGAACAGCCATAGCCAAAGGCTTCTTGAAGGGAAAGATGTAACTTTGTGAGATGAATTAACAGAACACAGAGCAGTTTCTCAGAAAGCTTCTTTCCAGTTTTGAACGGAAGATATTTCCTTTTTCACCATAGCCCTCTATGGGCTTCCAAATATACCTTTGCCAATTCCACAAGAACAGCCTTAGCGAAAGGATTCTTGAAGGGAAAGATGTAACTCTGTGAGATGAATTAACAGAACACAGAGCACTTTCTCAGAAAGCTTCTTTCCAGTTTTGAACGGAAGATATTTCCTTTTTCACCATAGCCCTCTATGGGCTTCCAAATATCCCTTTGCCAATTCCACAAGAACAGCCTTAGCGAAAGGCTTCTTGAACGGAAAGATGTAACTCTGTGAGATGAATTAACAGAACACAGAGCAGTTTTTCAGAAAGCTTCTTTCCAGTTTTGAACGGAAGATATTTCCTTTTTCACCATAGCCCTCTAAGGGCTTCCAAATATCCCTTTGCCAATTCCACAAGAACAGCCTTAGCGAAAGGCTTCTTGAAGGGAAAGATGTAAATCTGTGAGATGAATTAACAGAACACAGAGCAGTTTCTTAGAAAGCCTCTTTCCAGTTTTGAACGGAAGATATTTCCTTTTTCACCATAGCCCTCTATGGGCTTCCAAATATCCCTTTGCCAATTAAACAAGAACAGCCTTAGGGAAAGGCTTCTTGAAGGGAAAGATGTAACTCTGTGAGATGAATTAACAGAACACAGAGCAGTTTCTCAGAAAGCTTCCTTCCAGTTTTGAACGGAAGATATTTCCTTTTTCACCATAGCCCTCTATGGGCTTCCAAATATCTCTTTGCCAATTACAGAAGAACAGCCTTAGCGAAAGGCTTCTTGAAGGGAAAGATGTAACTCTGTGAGATGAATTCACAGAACACAGAGCAGTTTCTCAGAAAGCTTCTTTCCAGTTTTGAACGGAAGATATTTCCTTTTTCACCATAGCCCTCTATGGGCTTCCAAATATCCCTTTGCCAATTCCAGAAGAACAGCCTTAGCGAAAGGCTTCTTGAAGGGAAAGATGTAACTCTGTGAGATGAATTAACAGAACACAGAGCACTTTCTCAGAAAGCCTCTTTCCAGTTTTGAAGGGAAGATATTTCCTTTTTCACCATAGCCCTCTATGGGCTTCCAAATATCCCTTTGAAAATTCCACAAGAACAGCCTTAGCGAAAGGCTTCTGAAGGGAAAGATGTAACTCTGTGAGATGAATTCACAGAACACAGAGCAGTTTCTCAGAGCTTCTTTCCAGTTTTGAACGGAAGATATTTCCTTTTTCACCATAGCCCTCTATGGGCTTCCAAATATCCCTTTGCCAATTCCACAATAACAGCCATAGCCAAAGGCTTCTTGAAGGGAAAGATGTAACATTGTGAGATGAATTAACAGAACACAGAACAGTTTCTCAGAAAGCTTCTTTCCAGTTTTGAACGGAAGATATTTCCTTTTTCACCATAGCCCTCTATGGGCTTCCAAATATCCCTTTGCCAATTCCACAAGAACAGCCTTAGCGAAAGGATTCTTGAAGGGAAAGATGTAACTCTGTGAGATGAATTAACAGAACACAGAGCATTTTCTCAGAAAGCTTCTTTCCAGTTTTGAACGGAAGATATTTCCTTTTTCACCATAGCCCTCTATGGGTTTCCAAATATCCCTTTGCCAATTCCACAAGAACAGCCTTAGCGAAAGGCTTCCTGGAGGGAAAGATGTAACTCTGTGAGATGAATTAACAGAACACAGAGCAGTTTCTCAGAAAGCTTCTTTCCAGTTTTGAACGGAAGCTATTTCCTTTTTCACCATAGCCCTCTATGGGCTTCCAAATATCCCTTTGCAAATTAAACAAGAACAGCCTTAGGGAAAGGCTTCTTGAAGGGAAAGATGTAACTCTGTGAGACGAATTAACAGAACACAGAGCAGTTTCTCAGAAAGCTTCCTTCCAGTTTTGAACGGAAGATATTACCTTTTTCACCATAGCCCTGTATGGGCTTCCAAATATCCCTTTGCCAATTCCAGAAGAACAGCCTTAGCTAAAGGCTTCTTCAAGGGAAAGATGTAACTCTGTGAGATGAATTCACAGAACACAGAGCAGTTTCTCAGAGCTTCTTTCCAGTTTTGAACGGAAGATATTTCCTTTTTCACCATAGCCCTCTATGGGATTCCAAATATCCCTTTGCCAATTCCACAAGAACAACCTTAGCGAAAGGCTTCTTGAAGGGAAAGATGTAAATCTGTGAGATGAATTAACAGAACACAGAGCAGTTTCTCAGAAAGCCTCTTTCCAGTTTTGAAGGGAAGATATTTCCTTTTTCACCATAGCCCTCTATGGGCTTCCAAATATCCCTTTGCCAATTCCACAAGAACAGCCTTAGCGAAAGGCTTCTGAAGGGAAAGATGTAACTCTGTGAGATGAATTAACAGAACACAGAGCAGTTTCTCAGAAAGCTTCTTTCCAGTTTTGAACGGAAGATATTTCCTTTTTCACCATAGCCCTCTATGGGCTTCAAAATATCCCTTTGCCAATTCCATAAGAACAGCCTTAGCGAAAGGCCTCTGAAGGGAAAGATGTAACTCTATGGGATGAATTCAGAGAACACAGAGCAGTTTCTCAGAAAGCTTCTTTCCACTTTTGAAAGGAAGATATTTCTTTTTTCACCATAGCCATCTATGGGCTTCCAAATATCCCTTTGCCAATTCCACAAGAACAGCCTTAGCGAAAGGCTTCTTGAAGGGAACGATGTACCTCTTTGAGATGAATTAACAGAACACAGAGCAGTTTCTCAGAAAGTTTCTTTACCGTTTTGAACGGAAGATATTTCCTTTTTCACCATAGCCCTCTATGGGCTTCCAAATATCCCTTTGCCAATTCCACAAGAACAGCCTTAGCGAAAGGCTTCTTGAACGGAAAGATGTAACTGTGTGAGATGAATTAACAGAACACAGAGCAGTTTCTCAGAAAGCCTCTTTCCAGTTTTGAACGGAAGATATTTCCTTTTTCACCATAGCCCTCTATGGACTTCCAAATATCCCTTTGCCAATTCCACAAGAACAGCCTTAGCGAAAGGCTTCTGAAGGGAAAGATGTAACTCTGTGAGATGAATTAACAGAACACAGAGCAGTTTCTCAGAAAGCCTCTTTCCAGTTTTGAACGTAAGATAATTCCTTTTTCAACATAGCCCTCTAAGGGCTTCCAAATATCCCTTTGCCAATTTAACAAGAACAGCCTTATCGAAAGGCTTCTTGAAGGTAGAGATGTAACGCTGTGAGATGAAATAACAGAACACAGAGCAGTTTCTCAGAAAGCTTCTTTCCAGTTTTGAACGGAAGATATTTCCTTTTTCACCATAGCCCTCTATGGGCTTCCAAATATCCCTTAGCCAATTCCACAAGAACAGCCTTAGCGAAAGGCTTCTTGAAGGGAAAGATGTAAATCTGTGAGATGAATTAACAGAACACAGAGCAGTTTCTCAGAAAGCCTGTTTCCAGTTCTGAACGGAAGATATTTCCTTTTTCACCATAGCCCTCTATGGGCTTCTAAATATCCCTTTGCCAATTAAACAAGAACAGCCTTAGCGAAAGGCTTCTTGAAGGGAAAGATGTAACTCTGTGAGATGAATTAACAGAACACAGAGCAGTTTCTCAGAAAGTTTCTTTACCGTTTTGAACGGAAGATATTTCCTTTTTCACCATAGCCCTCTATGGGCTTCCAAATATCCCTTTGCCAATTCCACAAGAACAGCCTTAGCTAAAGGCTTCTTGAAGGGAAAGATGTAACTCTGTGAGATGAATTAACAGAACACAGAGCAGTTTCTCAGAAAGCTTCTTTCCAGTTTTGAACGGAAGATATTTCCTTTTTCACCATAGCCCTCTATGGGCTTCCAAATATCCCTTTGCCAATTCCACAAGAACAGCCTTAGCGAAAGGATTCTTGAAGGGAAAGATGTAACTCTGTGAGATGAATTAACAGAACACAGAGCACTTTCTCAGAAAGCTTCTTTCCAGTTTTGAACGGAAGATATTTCCTTTTTCACCATAGCCCTCTATGGGCTTCCAAATATCCCTTTGCCAATTCAACAAGAACAGCCTTAGCGAAAGGCTTCTTGAAGGGAAAGATGTAACTGTGTGAGATGAATTAACAGAACACAGAGCAGTTTTTCAGAAAGCTTCTTTCCAGTTTTGAACGGAAGATATTTCCTTTTTCACCATAGCCCTCTATGGGCTTCCAAATATCCCTTTGCCAATTCCACAGGAACAGCCTTAGCGAAAGGCTTCTTGAAGGGAAAGATGTAAATCTGTGAGATGAATTAACAGAACACAGAGCAGTTTCTCAGAAAGCTTCTTTCCAGTTTTGAACGGAAGATATTTCCTTTTTCACCATAGCCCTCTAAGGGCTTCCAAATATCCCTTTGCCAATTTAACAAGAACAGACTTATCGAAAGGCTTCTTGAAGGTAGAGATGTAACGCTGTGAGATGAAATAACAGAACACAGAGCAGTTTCTCAGAAAGCTTCTTTCCAGTTTTGAACGGAAGATATTTCCTTTTTCACCATAGCCCTCTATGGGCTTCCAAATATCACTTTGCCAGTTCCACAAGAACAGCCTCAGCGAAAGGCTTCTTCAAGGGAAAGATGTAACTCTGTGAGATGAATTAACAGAACACAGAACACTTTCTTAGAAAGATTCTTTCCAGTTTTGAACGGAAGATATTTCCTTTTTCACCATAGCCCTCTATGGGCTTCCAAATATCCCTTTGCCAATTCCACAAGAACAGCCTTAGCGAAAGGCTTCTTGAAGGGAAAGATGTAACTCTGTGAGATGAATTAACAGAACACAGAGGAGTTTCTTAGAAAGCTTCTTTCCCGTTTTGAACGGAAGATATTTCCTTTTTCACCATAGCCCTCTATGGGCTTCCAAATATCCCTTTGCCAATTCCACAAGAACAGCTTTAGCGAAAGGCTCCTTGAAGGGAAAGGTGTAACTCTGTGAGATGAATTCACAGAACACAGAGCAGTTTCTCAGAGCTTCTTTCCAGTTTTGAACGGAAGATATTTCCTTTTTCACCATAGCCCTCTATGGGCTTCCAATTATCCCTTTGCCAATTCCACAAGAACAGCCTTAGCCAAAGGCTTCTTGAAGGGAAAGATGTAACTTTGTGAGATGAATTAACAGAACACAGAGCAGTTTCTCAGAAAGCTTCTTTCCAGTTTTGAACGGAAGATATTTCCTTTCTCACCATAGCCCTCTATGGGATTCCAAATATCCCTTTGCCAATTCCACAAGAACAGCCTTAGCGAAATGCCTCTGAAGGGAAAGATGTAACTCTATGGGATGAATTCAGAGAACACAGAGCAGTTTCTCAGAAAGCTTCTTTCCACTTTTGAAAGGAAGATATTTCTTTTTTCACCGTAGCCATCTATGGGCTTCCAAATATCCCTTTGGCAATTCCACAAGAACAGCCTTAGCGAAAGGCTTCTTGAAGGGAAAGATGTAACTCTGAGAGGTGAAATAACAGAACACAGAGCAGTTTCTCAGAAACCTTCTTTCCAGTTTTGAACGGAAGTTATTTCCTTTTTCACCATAGCCCTCTAAGGGCTTTCAAATATCCCTTTGCCAATTCCACAAGAACAGCCTTAGCGAAAGGCTTCTTGAAGGGAAAGATGTAACTCTGTGAGATGAATTAACAGAACACAGAGCAGTTTCTCAGAAAGCTTCTTTCCAGTCTTGAACGGAAGATATTTCCTTTTTAACCATAACCCTCTATGGGCTTCCAAATATCCCTTTGACAATTCCACAAGAACAGCCTTAGGGAAAGGCTTCTTGATGGGAAAGAGGTAACTCTGTGAGATGAATTAATAGAACACAGAGCAGTTTCTAAGAAAGCTTCTTTCCAGTTTTGAACGGAAGATATTTCCTTTTTCACCAAAGCCCTCTATGGGCTTCCAAATATCCCTTTGCCAATTCCACAAGAACAGCCTTAGCGAAAGGCTTCTTGAAGGGAAAGATGTAAATCTGTGAGATGAATTAACAGAACACAGAGCAGTTTCTCAGAAAGCCTTTTTCCAGTTTTGAACTGAAGATATTTCCTTTTTCACCATAGCCCTCTATGGGCTTCCAAATATCCCTTTGCCAATTCCACAAGAACAGCCTTAGCGAAAGGCTTCTTGAAGGGAAAGATGTAACTCTGTGAGATGAATTAACAGAACACAGAGCAGTTTCTCAGAAAGCTTCTTTCCAGTTTTGAACGGAAGATATTTCCTTTTTCACCATAGCCCTCTATGGGCTTCCAAATATACCTTTGCCAATTCCACAAGAACAGCCTTAGCGAAAGGCTTCTTGAAGGGAAAGATGTAAATCTGTGAGATGAATTAACAGAACACAGAGCAGTTTCTCAGAAAGCCTCTTTCCAGTTTTGAAGGGAAGATATTTCCTTTTTCACCATAGCCCTCTATGGGCTTCCAAATATCCCTTTGCCAATTCCACAAGAACAGCCTTAGCGAAAGGATTCTGAAGGGAAAGATGTAGCTCTGTGAGATGAATTCACAGAACACAGAGCAGTTTCTCAGAGCTTCTTTCCAGTTTTGAACGGAAGATATTTCCTTTTTCACCATAGCCCTCTATGGGCTTCCAAATATCCCTTTGCCAATTCCACAAGAACAGCCATAGCCAAAGGCTTCTTGAAGGGAAAGATGTAACTCTGTGAGATGAATTAACAGAACACAGAGCAGTTTCTCAGAAAGCTTCTTTCCAGTTTTGAACGGAAGATATTTCCTTTTTCACCATAGCCCTCTATGGGCTTCCAAATATCCCTTTGCCAATTCCACAAGAACAGCCTTAGCGAAAGGATTCTTGAAGGGAAAGATGTAACTCTGTGAGATGAATTAACAGAACACAGAGCACTTTCTCAGAAAGCTTCTTTCCAGTTTTGAACGGAAGATATTTCCTTTTTCACCATAGCCCTCTATGGGCTTCCAAATATCCCTTTGCCAATTCCACAAGAACAGCCTTAGCGAAAGGCTTCTTGAACGGAAAGATGTAACTCTGTGAGATGAATTAACAGAACACTGAGCAGTTTTTCAGAAAGCTTCTTTCCAGTTTTGAACGGAAGATATTTCCTTTTTCACCATAGCCCTCTGTGGGCTTCCAAATATCCCTTTGCCAATTCCACAAGAACAGCCTTAGCGAAAGGCTTCTTGAAGGGAAAGATGTAAATCTGTGAGATGAATTAACAGAACACAGAGCAGTTTCTTAGAAAGCCTCTTTCCAGTTTTGAACGGAAGATATTTCCTTTTTCACCATAGCCCTCTATGGGCTTCCAAATATCCCTTTGCCAATTTCACAAGAACAGCCTTAGCGAAAGGCTTCTTGAAGGGAAAGATTTAACTCTGTGAGATGAATTAACAGAACACAGAGCAGTTTCTCAGAAAGCTTCTTTCCAGTTTTGAACGGAAGATATTTCCTTTTTCACCATAGCCCTCTATGTTCTTCCAAATATCCCTTTGCCAATTAAACAAGAACAGCCTTAGGGAAAGGCTTCTTGAAGGGAAAGATGTAACTCTGTGAGATGAATTAACAGAACACAGAGCAGTTTCTCAGAAAGCTTCCTTCCAGTTTTGAACGGAAGATATTACCTTTTTCACCATAGCCCTCTATGGGCTTCCAAATATCCCTTTGCCAATTCCAGAAGAACAGCCTTAGCGAAAGGCTTCTTGAAGGGAAAGATGTAACTCTGTGAGATGAATTCACAGAACACAGAGCAGTTTCTCAGAGCTTCTTTCCAGTTTTGAACGGAAGATATTTCCTTTTTCACCATAGCCCTCTATGGGCTTCCAAATATCCCTTTGCCAATTCCACAAGAACAGCCTTAGCGAAAGGCTTCTTGAAGGGAAAGATGTAAATCTGTGAGATGAATTAACAGAACACAGAGCAGTTTCTCAGAAAGCCTCTTTCCAGTTTTGAAGGGAAGATATTTCCTTTTTCACCATAGCCCTCTATGGGCTTCCAAATATCCCTTTGCCAGTTCCACAAGAACAGCCTTAGCGAAAGGCTTCTGAAGGGAAAGATGTAACTCTGTGAGATGAATTAACAGAACACAGAGCAGTTTCTCAGAATGCTTCTTTCCAGTTTTGAACGGAAGATATTTCCTTTTTCACCATAGCCCTCTATGGGCTTCCAAATATCCCTTTGCCAATTAAACAAGAACAGCCTTAGGGAAAGGCTTCTTGAAGGGAAAGATGTAACTCTGTGAGATGAATTAACAGAACACAGAGCAGTTTCTCAGAAAGCTTCTTTCCAGTTTTGAACGGAAGATATTTCCTTTTTCACCATAGCCCTCTATGGGCTTCCAAATATCCCTTTGCCAATTCCACAAGAACAGCCTTAGCGAAAGGCTTCTTGAAGGGAAAGATGTAATTCTGTGAGATGAATTCACAGAACACAGAGCAGTTTCTCAGAGCTTCTTTCCAGTTTTGAACGGAAGATATTTCCTTTTTCACCATAGCCCACTATGGGCTTACAAATATCCCTTTGCCAATTCCACAAGAACAGCCTTAGCGAAAGGCCTCTGAAGGGAAAGATGTAACTCTATGGGATGAATTCAGAGAACACAGAGCAGTTTCTCAGAAAGCTTCTTTCCACTTTTGAAAGGAAGATATTTCTTTTTTCACCATAGCCATCTATGGGCTTCCAAATATCCCTTTGCCAATTCCACAAGAACAGCCTTAGCGAAAGTCTTCTTGAAGGGAAAGATGTAACTCTGTGAGATGAATTAACAGAACACAGAGCAGTTTCTCAGAAAGCCTCTTTCCAGTTTTGAAGGGAAGATATTTCCTTTTTCACCATAGCCCTCTATGGGCTTCCAAATATCCCTTTGCCAATTCCACAAGAACAGCCTTAGCGAAAGGATTCTGAAGGGAAAGATGTAACTCTGTGAGATGAATTCACAGAACACAGAGCAGTTTCTCAGAGCTTCTTTCCAGTTTTGAACGGAAGATATTTCCTTTTTCACCTTAGCCCTCTATGGGCTTCCAAATATCCCTTTGCCAATTCCACAAGAACAGCCATAGCCAAAGGCTTCTTGAAGGGAAAGATGTAACTTTGTGAGATGAATTAACAGAACACAGAGCAGTTTCTCAGAAAGCTTCTTTCCAGTTTTGAACGGAAGATATTTCCTTTTTCACCATAGCCCTCTATGGGCTTCCAAATATACCTTTGCCAATTCCACAAGAACAGCCTTAGCGAAAGGATTCTTGAAGGGAAAGATGTAACTCTGTGAGATGAATTAACAGAACACAGAGCACTTTCTCAGAAAGCTTCTTTCCAGTTTTGAACGGAAGATATTTCCTTTTTCACCATAGCCCTCTATGGGCTTCCAAATATCCCTTTGCCAATTCCACAAGAACAGCCTTAGCGAAAGGCTTCTTGAACGGAAAGATGTAACTCTGTGAGATGAATTAACAGAACACAGAGCAGTTTTTCAGAAAGCTTCTTTCCAGTTTTGAACGGAAGATATTTCCTTTTTCACCGTAGCCCTCTAAGGGCTTCCAAATATCCCTTTGCCAATTCCACAAGAACAGCCTTAGCGAAAGGCTTCTTGAAGGGAAAGATGTAAATCTGTGAGATGAATTAACAGAACACAGAGCAGTTTCTTAGAAAGCCTCTTTCCAGTTTTGAACGGAAGATATTTCCTTTTTCACCATAGCCCTCTATGGGCTTCCAAATATCCCTTTGCCAATTAAACAAGAACAGCCTTAGGGAAAGGCTTCTTGAAGGGAAAGATGTAACTCTGTGAGATGAATTAACAGAACACAGAGCAGTTTCTCAGAAAGCTTCCTTCCAGTTTTGAACGGAAGATATTTCCTTTTTCACCATAGCCCTCTATGGGCTTCCAAATATCCCTTTGCCAATTACAGAAGAACAGCCTTAGCGAAAGGCTTCTTGAAGGGAAAGATGTAACTCTGTGAGATGAATTCACAGAACACAGAGCAGTTTCTCAGAAAGCTTCTTTCCAGTTTTGAACGGAAGATATTTCCTTTTTCACCATAGCCCTCTATGGGCTTCCAAATATCCCTTTGCCAATTCCAGAAGAACAGCCTTAGCGAAAGGCTTCTTGAAGGGAAAGATGTAACTCTGTGAGATGAATTAACAGAACACAGAGCACTTTCTCAGAAAGCCTCTTTCCAGTTTTGAAGGGAAGATATTTCCTTTTTCACCATAGCCCTCTATGGGCTTCCAAATATCCCTTTGAAAATTCCACAAGAACAGCCTTAGCGAAAGGCTTCTGAAGGGAAAGATGTAACTCTGTGAGATGAATTCACAGAACACAGAGCAGTTTCTCAGAGCTTCTTTCCAGTTTTGAACGGAAGATATTTCCTTTTTCACCATAGCCCTCTATGGGCTTCCAAATATCCCTTTGCCAATTCCACAATAACAGCCATAGCCAAAGGCTTCTTGAAGGGAAAGATGTAACATTGTGAGATGAATTAACAGAACACAGAACAGTTTCTCAGAAAGCTTCTTTCCAGTTTTGAACGGAAGATATTTCCTTTTTCACCATAGCCCTCTATGGGCTTCCAAATATCCCTTTGCCAATTCCACAAGAACAGCCTTAGCGAAAGGATTCTTGAAGGGAAAGATGTAACTCTGTGAGATGAATTAACAGAACACAGAGCATTTTCTCAGAAAGCTTCTTTCCAGTTTTGAACGGAAGATATTTCCTTTTTCACCATAGCCCTCTATGGGTTTCCAAATATCCCTTTGCCAATTCCACAAGAACAGCCTTAGCGAAAGGCTTCCTGGAGGGAAAGATGTAACTCTGTGAGATGAATTAACAGAACACAGAGCAGTTTCTCAGAAAGCTTCTTTCCAGTTTTGAACGGAAGCTATTTCCTTTTTCACCATAGCCCTCTATGGGCTTCCAAATATCCCTTTGCAAATTAAACAAGAACAGCCTTAGGGAAAGGCTTCTTGAAGGGAAAGATGTAACTCTGTGAGACGAATTAACAGAACACAGAGCAGTTTCTCAGAAAGCTTCCTTCCAGTTTTGAACGGAAGATATTACCTTTTTCACCATAGCCCTCTATGGGCTTCCAAATATCCCTTTGCCAATTCCAGAAGAACAGCCTTAGCTAAAGGCTTCTTCAAGGGAAAGATGTAACTCTGTGAGATGAATTCACAGAACACAGAGCAGTTTCTCAGAGCTTCTTTCCAGTTTTGAACGGAAGATATTTCCTTTTTCACCATAGCCCTCTATGGGATTCCAAATATCCCTTTGCCAATTCCACAAGAACAACCTTAGCGAAAGGCTTCTTGAAGGGAAAGATGTAAATCTGTGAGATGAATTAACAGAACACAGAGCAGTTTCTCAGAAAGCCTCTTTCCAGTTTTGAAGGGAAGATATTTCCTTTTTCACCATAGCCCTCTATGGGCTTCCAAATATCCCTTTGCCAATTCCACAAGAACAGCCTTAGCGAAAGGCTTCTGAAGGGAAAGATGTAACTCTGTGAGATGAATTAACAGAACACAGAGCAGTTTCTCAGAAAGCTTCTTTCCAGTTTTGAACGGAAGATATTTCCTTTTTCACCATAGCCCTCTATGGGCTTCAAAATATCCCTTTGCCAATTCCATAAGAACAGCCTTAGCGAAAGGCCTCTGAAGGGAAAGATGTAACTCTATGGGATGAATTCAGAGAACACAGAGCAGTTTCTCAGAAAGCTTCTTTCCACTTTTGAAAGGAAGATATTTCTTTTTTCACCATAGCCATCTATGGGCTTCCAAATATCCCTTTGCCAATTCCACAAGAACAGCCTTAGCGAAAGGCTTCTTGAAGGGAACGATGTACCTCTTTGAGATGAATTAACAGAACACAGAGCAGTTTCTCAGAAAGTTTCTTTACCGTTTTGAACGGAAGATATTTCCTTTTTCACCATAGCCCTCTATGGGCTTCCAAATATCCCTTTGCCAATTCCACAAGAACAGCCTTAGCGAAAGGCTTCTTGAACGGAAAGATGTAACTGTGTGAGATGAATTAACAGAACACAGAGCAGTTTCTCAGAAAGCCTCTTTCCAGTTTTGAACGGAAGATATTTCCTTTTTCACCATAGCCCTCTATGGACTTCCAAATATCCCTTTGCCAATTCCACAAGAACAGCCTTAGCGAAAGGCTTCTGAAGGGAAAGATGTAACTCTGTGAGATGAATTAACAGAACACAGAGCAGTTTCTCAGAAAGCCTCTTTCCAGTTTTGAACGTAAGATAATTCCTTTTTCAACATAGCCCTCTAAGGGCTTCCAAATATCCCTTTGCCAATTTAACAAGAACAGCCTTATCGAAAGGCTTCTTGAAGGTAGAGATGTAACGCTGTGAGATGAAATAACAGAACACAGAGCAGTTTCTCAGAAAGCTTCTTTCCAGTTTTGAACGGAAGATATTTCCTTTTTCACCATAGCCCTCTATGGGCTTCCAAATATCCCTTAGCCAATTCCACAAGAACAGCCTTAGCGAAAGGCTTCTTGAAGGGAAAGATGTAAATCTGTGAGATGAATTAACAGAACACAGAGCAGTTTCTCAGAAAGCCTGTTTCCAGTTCTGAACGGAAGATATTTCCTTTTTCACCATAGCCCTCTATGGGCTTCTAAATATCCCTTTGCCAATTAAACAAGAACAGCCTTAGCGAAAGGCTTCTTGAAGGGAAAGATGTAACTCTGTGAGATGAATTAACAGAACACAGAGCAGTTTCTCAGAAAGTTTCTTTACCGTTTTGAACGGAAGATATTTCCTTTTTCACCATAGCCCTCTATGGGCTTCCAAATATCCCTTTGCCAATTCCACAAGAACAGCCTTAGCTAAAGGCTTCTTGAAGGGAAAGATGTAACTCTGTGAGATGAATTAACAGAACACAGAGCAGTTTCTCAGAAAGCTTCTTTCCAGTTTTGAACGGAAGATATTTCCTTTTTCACCATAGCCCTCTATGGGCTTCCAAATATCCCTTTGCCAATTCCACAAGAACAGCCTTAGCGAAAGGATTCTTGAAGGGAAAGATGTAACTCTGTGAGATGAATTAACAGAACACAGAGCACTTTCTCAGAAAGCTTCTTTCCAGTTTTGAACGGAAGATATTTCCTTTTTCACCATAGCCCTCTATGGGCTTCCAAATATCCCTTTGCCAATTCAACAAGAACAGCCTTAGCGAAAGGCTTCTTGAAGGGAAAGATGTATCTGTGTGAGATGAATTAACAGAACACAGAGCAGTTTTTCAGAAAGCTTCTTTCCAGTTTTGAACGGAAGATATTTCCTTTTTCACCATAGCCCTCTATGGGCTTCCAAATATCCCTTTGCCAATTCCACAGGAACAGCCTTAGCGAAAGGCTTCTTGAAGGGAAAGATGTAAATCTGTGAGATGAATTAACAGAACACAGAGCAGTTTCTCAGAAAGCTTCTTTCCAGTTTTGAACGGAAGATATTTCCTTTTTCACCATAGCCCTCTAAGGGCTTCCAAATATCCCTTTGCCAATTTAACAAGAACAGACTTATCGAAAGGCTTCTTGAAGGTAGAGATGTAACGCTGTGAGATGAAATAACAGAACACAGAGCAGTTTCTCAGAAAGCTTCTTTCCAGTTTTGAACGGAAGATATTTCCTTTTTCACCATAGCCCTCTATGGGCTTCCAAATATCACTTTGCCAGTTCCACAAGAACAGCCTCAGCGAAAGGCTTCTTCAAGGGAAAGATGTAACTCTGTGAGATGAATTAACAGAACACAGAACACTTTCTTAGAAAGATTCTTTCCAGTTTTGAACGGAAGATATTTCCTTTTTCACCATAGCCCTCTATGGGCTTCCAAATATCCCTTTGCCAATTCCACAAGAACAGCCTTAGCGAAAGGCTTCTTGAAGGGAAAGATGTAACTCTGTGAGATGAATTAACAGAACACAGAGCAGTTTCTCAGAAAGTTTCTTTCCCGTTTTGAACGGAAGATATTTCCTTTTTTACCAAAGCCCTCTATGGGCTTCCAAATATCCCTTTGCGAATTCCACAAAAACAGCCTTAGCGAAAGGCTTCTTGAAGGAAAAGATGTAATTCTGTGAGATGAATTAAAAGAACAGAGAGCAGTTTCTCAGAAAGCTTCTTTCCAGTTTTGAACGGAAGATATTTCCTTTTTCACCATAGCCCTCTATGGGCTTCCAAATATCCCTTTGCCAATTCCACAAGAACAGCCTTAGCGAAAGGCTTCTTGAAGGGAAAGATGTATCTCTGTGAGATGAATTAACAGAACACAGAGCAGTTTCTCAGAAAGCTTCTTTCCAGTTTTGAACGGAAGATATTTCCTTTTTCACCATAGCCCTCTATGGGCTTCCAAATATCAATTTGCCAATTCCACAAGAACAGCCTTAGCGAAAGGCTTCTTGAAGGGAAAGATGTAACTCTGTGAGATGAATTAACAGAACACAGAGGAGTTTCTCAGAAAGCTTCTTTCCCGTTTTGAACGGAAGATATTTCCTTTTTCGCCATAGCCCTCTATGGGCTTCCAAATATCCCTTTGCCAATTCCACAAGAACAGCCTTAGCGAAAGGCTTCTTGAAGGGAAAGATGTAATTCTGTGAGATGAATTAACAGAACAGAGAGCAGTTTCTCAGAAAGCTTCTTTCCAGTTTTGAACGGAAGATATTTCCATTTTCACCATAGCCCTCTATGGGCTTCCAAATATCCCTTTGCCAATTCCACAAGAACAGCTTTAGCGAAAGGCTCCTTGAAGGGAAAGGTGTAACTCTGTGAGATGAATTCACAGAACACAGAGCAGTTTCTCAGAGCTTCTTTCCAGTTTTGAACGGAAGATATTTCCTTTTTCACCATAGCCCTCTATGGGCTTCCAAATATCCCTTTGCCAATTCCACAAGAACAGCCTTAGCCAAAGGCTTCTTGAAGGGAAAGATGTAACTTTGTGAGATGAATTAACAGAACACAGAGCAGTTTCTCAGAAAGCTTCTTTCCAGTTTTGAACGGAAGATATTTCCTTTCTCACCATAGCCCTCTATGGGCTTCAAAATATCCCTTTGCCAATTCCATAAGAACAGCCTTAGCGAAAGGCCTCTGAAGGGAAAGATGTAACACTATGGGATGAATTCAGAGAACACAGAGCAGTTTCTCAGAAAGCTTCTTTCCACTTTTGAAAGGAAGATATTTCTTTTTTCACCATAGCCATCTATGGGCTTCCAAATATCCCTTTGCCAATTCCACAAGAACAGCCTTAGCGAAAGGCTTCTTGAAGGGAACGATGTACCTCTGAGAGGTGAATTAACAGAACACAGAGCAGTTTCTCAGAAAGCTTCTTTCCAGTTTTGAACGGAAGATATTTCCTTTTTCACCATAGCCCTCTATGGGCTTCCAAATATCCCTTTGCCAATTCCACAAGAACAGCCTTAGCGAAAGGCTTCTTGAAGGGAAAGATGTAACTGTGTGAGATGAATTAACAGAACACAGAGCAGTTTCTCAGAAAGCCTCTTTCCAGTTTTGAACGGAAGATATTTCCTTTTTCACCATAGCCCTCTATGGACTTCCAAATATCCCTTTGCCAATTCCACAAGAACAGGCTTAGCGAAAGGCTTCTGAAGGGAAAGATGTAACTCTGTGAGATGAATTAACAGAACACAGAGCAGTTTCTCAGAAAGCCTCTTTCCAGTTTTGAACGTAAGATAATTCCTTTTTCAACATAGCCCTCTAAGGGCTTCCAAATATCCCTTTGCCAATTTAACAAGAACAGCCTTATCGAAAGGCTTCTTGAAGGTAGAGATGTAACGCTGTGAGATGAAATAACAGAACACAGAGCAGTTTCTCAGAAAGCTTCTTTCCAGTTTTGAACGGAAGATATTTCCTTTTTCACCATAGCCCTCTATGGGCTTCCAAATATCCCTTTGCCAATTCCACAAGAACAGCCTTAGCGAAAGGCTTCTTGAAGGGAAAGATGTAAATCTGTGAGATGAATTAACAGAACACAGAGCAGTTTCTCAGAAAGCCTGTTTCCAGTTCTGAACGGAAGATATTTCCTTTTTCACCATAGCCCTCTATGGGCTTCTAAATATCCCTTTGCCAATTAAACAAGAACAGCCTTAGCGAAAGGCTTCTTGAAGGGAAAGATGTAACTCTGTGAGATGAATTAACAGAACACAGAGCAGTTTCTCAGAAAGTTTCTTTACCGTTTTGAACGGAAGATATTTCCTTTTTCACCATAGCCCTCTATGGGCTTCCAAATATCCCTTTGCCAATTCCACAAGAACAGCCTTAGCTAAAGGCTTCCTGAAGGGAAAGATGTAACTCTGTGAGATGAATTAACAGAACACAGAGCAGTTTCTCAGAAAGCTTCTTTCCAGTTTTGAACGGAAGATATTTCCTTTTTCACCATAGCCCTCTATGGGCTTCCAAATATCCCTTTGCCAATTCCACAAGAACAGCCTTAGCGAAAGGATTCTTGAAGGGAAAGATGTAACTCTGTGAGATGAATTAACAGAACACAGAGCACTTTCTCAGAAAGCTTCTTTCCAGTTTTGAACGGAAGATATTTCCTTTTTCACCATAGCCCTCTATGGGCTTCCAAATATCCCTTTGCCAGTTCAACAAGAACAGCCTTAGCGAAAGGCTTCTTGAAGGGAAAGATGTAACTCTGTGAGATGAATTAACAGAACACAGAGCAGTTTTTCAGAAAGCTTCTTTCCAGTTTTGAACGGAAGATATTTCCTTTTTCACCATAGCCCTCTATGGGCTTCCAAATATCCCTTTGCCAATTCCACAGGAACAGCCTTAGCGAAAGGCTTCTTGAAGGGAAAGATGTAAATCTGTGAGATGAATTAACAGAACACAGAGCAGTTTCTCAGAAAGCTTCTTTCCAGTTTTGAACGGAAGATATTTCCTTTTTCACCATAGCCCTCTAAGGGCTTCCAAATATCCCTTTGCCAATTTAACAAGAACAGACTTATCGAAAGGCTTCTTGAAGGTAGAGATGTAACGCTGTGAGATGAAATAACAGAACACAGAACAGTTTCTCAGAAAGCTTCTTTCCAGTTCTGAACGGAAGATATTTCCTTTTTCACCATAGCCCTCTATGGGCTTCCAAATATCGCTTTGCCAGTTCCACAAGAACAGCCTCAGCGAAAGGCTTCTTCAAGGGAAAGATGTAACTCTGTGAGATGAATTAACAGAACACAGAACACTTTCTTAGAAAGATTCTTTCCAGTTTTGAACGGAAGATATTTCCTTTTTCACCATAGCCCTCTATGGGCTTCCAAATATCCCTTTGCCAATTCCACAAGAACAGCCTTAGCGAAAGGCTTCTTGAAGGGAAAGATGTAACTCTGTGAGATGAATTAACAGAACACAGAGCAGTTTCTCAGAAAGTTTCTTTACCGTTTTGAACGGAAGATATTTCCTTTTTTACCAAAGCCCTCTATGGGCTTCCAAATATCCCTTTGCGAATTCCACAAGAACAGTCTTAGCGAAAGGCTTCTTGAAGTAAAAGATGTAATTCTGTGAGATGAATTAAAAGAACAGAGAGCAGTTTCTCAGATAGCTTCTTTCCAGTTTTGAACGGAAGATATTTCCTTTTTCACCATAGCCCTCTATGGGCTTCCAAATATCCCTTTGCCAATTCCACAAGAACAGCCTTAGCGAAAGGCTTCTTGAAGGGAAAGATGTATCTCTGTGAGATGAATTAACAGAACACAGAGCAGTTTCTCAGAAAGCTTCTTTCCAGTTTTGAACGGAAGATATTTCCTTTTTCACCATAGCCCTCTATGGGCTTCCAAATATCAATTTGCCAATTCCACAAGAACAGCCTTAGCGAAAGGCTTCTTGAAGGGAAAGATGTAACTCTGTGAGATGAATTAACAGAACACAGAGGAGTTTCTCAGAAAGCTTCTTTCCCGTTTTGAACGGAAGATATTTCCTTTTTCACCATAGCCCTCTATGGGCTTCCAAATATCCCTTTGCCAATTCCACAAGAACAGCCTTAGCGAAAGGCTTCTTGAAGGGAAAGATGTAATTCTGTGAGATGAATTAACAGAACAGAGAGCAGTTTCTCAGAAAGCTTCTTTCCAGTTTTGAACGGAAGATATTTCCATTTTCACCATAGCCCTCTATGGGCTTCCAAATATCCCTTTGCCAATTCCACAAGAACAGCTTTAGCGAAAGGCTCCTTGAAGGGAAAGGTGTAACTCTGTGAGATGAATTCACAGAACACAGAGAAGTTTCTCAGAGCTTCTTTCCAGTTTTGAACGGAAGATATTTCCTTTTTCACCATAGCCCTCTATGGGCTTCCAAATATCCCTTTGCCAATTCCACAAGAACAGCCTTAGCCAAAGGCTTCTTGAAGGGAAAGATGTAACTTTGTGAGATGAATTAACAGAACACAGAGCAGTTTCTCAGAAAGCTTCTTTCCAGTTTTGAACGGAAGATATTTCCTTTCTCACCATAGCCCTCTATGGGATTCCAAATATCCCTTTGCCAATTCCACAAGAACACCCTTAGCGAAATGCCTCTGAAGGGAAAGATGTAACTCTATGGGATGAATTCAGAGAACACAGAGCAGTTTCTCAGAAAGCTTCTTTCCACTTTTGAAAGGAAGATATTTCTTTTTTCACCGTAGCCATCTATGGGCTTCCAAATATCCCTTTGGCAATTCCACAAGAACAGCCTTAGCGAAAGGCTTCTTGAAGGGAAAGATGTAACTCTGAGAGGTGAAATAACAGAACACAGAGCAGTTTCTCAGAAACCTTCTTTCCAGTTTTGAACGGAAGTTATTTCCTTTTTCACCATAGCCCTCTATGGGCTTTCAAATATCCCTTTGCCAATTCCACAAGAACAGCCTTAGCGAAAGGCTTCTTGAAGGGAAAGATGTAACTCTGTGAGATGAATTAACAGAACACAGAGCAGTTTCTCAGAAAGCTTCTTTCCAGTCTTGAACGGAAGATATTTCCTTTTTAACCATAACCCTCTATGGGCTTCCAAATATCCCTTTGACAATTCCACAAGAACAGCCTTAGGGAAAGGCTTCTTGAAGGGAAAGATGTAACTCTGTGAGATGAATTAACAGAACACAGAGCAGTTTCTCAGAAAGCTTCTTTCCAGATTTGAACGGAAGATAATTCCTTTTTCACCATAGCCCTCTAAGATCTTCCAAATATCCCTTTGCCAATTTAACAAGAACAGCCTTATCGAAAGGCTTCTTGAAGGTAGAGATGTAACGCTGTGAGATGAAATAACAGAACACAGAGCAGTTTCTCAGAAAGCTTCTTTCCAGTTTTGAACGGAAGATATTTCCTTTTTCACCATAGCCCTCTATGGGCTTCCAAATATCCCTTTGCCAATTCCACAAGAACAGCCTTAGCGAAAGGCTTCTTGAAGGGAAAGATGTAACTCTGTGAGATGAATTAACAGAACACAGAGGAGTTTCTCAGAAAGCTTCTTTCCCGTTTTGAACGGAAGATATTTCCTTTTTCACCATAGCCCTCTATGGGCTTCCAAATATCCCTTTGCCAATTCCACAAGAACAGCCTTAGCGAAAGGCTTCTTGAAGGGAAAGATGTAATTCTGTGAGATGAATTAACAGAACAGAGAGCAGTTTCTCAGAAAGCTTCTTTCCAGTTTTGAACGGAAGATATTTCCATTTTCACCATAGCCCTCTATGGGCTTCCAAATATCCCTTTGCCAATTCCACAAGAACAGCTTTAGCGAAAGGCTCCTTGAAGGGAAAGGTGTAACTCTGTGAGATGAATTCACAGAACACAGAGCAGTTTCTCAGAGCTTCTTTCCAGTTTTGAACGGAAGATATTTCCTTTTTCACCATAGCCCTCTATGGGCTTCCAAATATCCCTTTGCCAATTCCACAAGAACAGCCTTAGCCAAAGGCTTCTTGAAGGGAAAGTTGTAACTTTGTGAGATGAATTAACAGAACACAGAGCAGTTTCTCAGAAAGCTTCTTTCCAGTTTTGAACGGAAGATATTTCCTTTCTCACCATAGCCCTCTATGGGATTCCAAATATCCCTTTGCCAATTCCACAAGAACAGCCTTAGCGAAATGCCTCTGAAGGGAAAGATGTAACTCTATGGGATGAATTCAGAGAACACAGAGCAGTTTCTCAGAAAGCTTCTTTCCACTTTTGAAAGGAAGATATTTCTTTTTTCACCGTAGCCATCTATGGGCTTCCAAATATCCCTTTGGCAATTCCACAAGAACAGCCTTAGCGAAAGGCTTCTTGAAGGGAAAGATGTAACTCTGAGAGGTGAAATAACAGAACACAGAGCAGTTTCTCAGAAACCTTCTTTCCAGTTTTGAACGGAAGTTATTTCCTTTTTCACCATAGCCCTCTATGGGCTTTCAAATATCCCTTTGCCAATTCCACAAGAACAGCCTTAGCGAAAGGCTTCTTGAAGGGAAAGATGTAACTCTGTGAGATGAATTAACAGAACACAGAGCAGTTTCTCAGAAAGCTTCTTTCCAGTCTTGAACGGAAGATATTTCCTTTTTAACCATAACCCTCTATGGGCTTCCAAATATCCCTTTGACAATTCCACAAGAACAGCCTTAGGGAAAGGCTTCTTGAAGGGAAAGATGTAACTCTGTGAGATGAATTAACAGAACACAGAGCAGTTTCTCAGAAAGCTTCTTTCCAGATTTGAACGGAAGATAATTCCTTTTTCACCATAGCCCTCTAAGGGCTTCCAAATATCCCTTTGCCAATTTAACAAGAACAGCCTTATCGAAAGGCTTCTTGAAGGTAGAGATGTAACGCTGTGAGATGAAATAACAGAACACAGAGCAGTTTCTCAGAAAGCTTCTTTCCAGTTTTGAACGGAAGATATTTCCTTTTTCACCATAGCCCTCTATGGGCTTCCAAATATCCCTTTGCCAATTCCACAAGAACAGCCTTAGCGAAAGGCTTCTTGAAGGGAAAGATGTAAATCTGTGAGATGAATTAACAGAACACAGAGCAGTTTCTCAGAAAGCCTCTTTCCAGTTTTCAACGGAAGATATTTCCTTTTTCACCATAGCCCTCTATGGGCTTCTTAAATATCCCTTTGCCAATTCCTCAAGAACAGCCTTAGCGAAAGGCTTCTTGAAGGGAAAGATGTAACTCTGTGAGATGAATTAACAGAACACAGAGCAGTTTCTCAGAAAGTTTCTTTACCGTTTTGAACCGAAGATATTTCCTTTTTCACCATAGCCCTCTAGGGGCTTCCAAATATCCCTTTGCCAAATCCACAAGAACAGCCTTAGCGAAAGGCTTCTTGAAGGGAAAGGTGTAACTCTGTGAGATGAATTAACAGAACAGAGCAGTTTTTCAGAAAGCTTCTTTCCAGTTTTGAACGGAAGATATTTCCTTTTTCACCATAGCCCTCTATGGGCTTCCAAATATCCCTTTGCCAATTCCACAAGAACAGCCTTAGCGAAAGGCTTCTTGAAGGGAAAGATGTAAATCTGTGAGATGAATTAACAGAACACAGAGCAGTTTCTCAGAAAGCCTCTTTCCAGTTTTGAACGGAAGATATTTCCTTTTTCACCATAGCCCTCTATGGGCTTCCAAATATCCCTTTGCCAATTCCACAAGAACAGCCTTAGCGAAAGGCTTCTTGAACGGAAAGATGTAACTCTGTGAGATGAATTAACAGAACACTGAGCAGTTTTTCAGAAAGCTTCTTTCCAGTTTTGAACGGAAGATATTTCCTTTTTCACCATAGCCCTCTATGGGCTTCCAAATATCCCTTTGCCAATTCCACAAGAACAGCCTTAGCGAAAGGCTTCTTGAAGGGAAAGATGTAAATCTGTGAGATGAATTAACAGAACACAGAGCAGTTTCTTAGAAAGCCTCTTTCCAGTTTTGAACGGAAGATATTTCCTTTTTCACCATAGCCCTCTATGGGCTTCCAAATATCCCTTTGCCAATTTCACAAGAAGAGCCTTAGCGAAAGGCTTCTTGAAGGGAAAGATTTAACTCTGAGAGATGAATTAACAGAACACAGAGCAGTTTCTCAGAAAGCTTCTTTCCAGTTTTGAACGGAAGATATTTCCTTTTTCACCATAGCCCTCTATGGGCTTCCAAATATCCCTTTGCCAATTAAACAAGAACAGCCTTAGGGAAAGGCTTCTTGAAGGGAAAGATGTAACTCTGTGAGATGAATTAACAGAACACAGAGCAGTTTCTCAGAAAGTTTCTTTACCGTTTTGAACGGAAGATATTTCCTTTTTCACCATAGCCCTCTATGGGCTTCTAAATATCCCTTTGCCAATTCCACAAGAACAGCCTTAGCGAAAGGCTTCTTGAAGGGAAAGATGTAACTCTGTGAGATGAATTAACAGAACACAGAGCAGTTTCTCACAAAGCTTCTTTCCAGTTTTGAACGGAAGATATTTCCTTTTTCAGCGTAGCCCTCTATGGGCTTCAAAATATCACTTTGCCAATCCCACAAGAACAGCCTTAGCGAAAGGCTTCTTGAAGGGAAAGATGTAACTCTGTGAGATGAATTAACGGAACACAGAGCAGTTTCTCAGAAAGCTTCTTTCCAATTTTGAACTTAAGATATTTCTTTTTTCACCATAGCCCTCTATGGGCTTCCAAATATCCCTTTGACAATTCCACAAGAACAGCCTTAGCAAAAGGCTTCTTGAAGGGAAAGATGTAAATCTGTGAGATGAATTAACAGAACACAGAACAGTTTCTCAGAAAGTTTCTTTAACGTTTTGAACGGAAGATATTTCCTTTTTCACCATAGCCCTCTATGGGCTTCCAAATATCCCTTTGCCAATTCCAGAAGAACAGCGTTAGCGAAAGGCTTCTTGAAGGGAAAGATGTAACTCTGTGAGATGAATTCACAGAACACAGAGCAGTTTCTCAGAGCTTCTTTCCAGTTTTGAACGGAAGATATTTCCTTTTTCACCATAGCCCTCTATGGGCTTCCAAATATCCCTTTGCCAATTCCACAAGAACAGCCTTAGCCAAAGGCTTCTTGAAGGGAAACATGTAACTTTGTGAGATGAATTAACAGAACACAGAGCAGTTTCTCAGAAAGCTTCTTTCCAGTTTTGAACGGAAGATATTTCCTTTTTCACCATAGCCCTCTATGGGCTTCCAAATATCCCTTTGCCAATTCCAGAAGAACAGCCGTAGCGAAAGGCCTCTTGAAGGGAAAGATGTAACTCTGAGAGGTGAATTAACAGAAGACAGAGCCGTTTCTCAGAAACCTTCTTTCCAGTTTTGAACGGAAGATATTTCCTTTTTCACCATAGCCCTCTATGGGCTTCCAAATATCCCTTTGCCAATTCCACAAGAACAGCCTTAGCGAAAGGCTTCTTGAAGGGAAAGATGTAACTCTGTGAGATGAATTAACAGAACACAGAGCAGTTTCTCAGAAAGCTTCTTTCCAGTTTTGAACGGAAGATATTTCCTTTTTCACCATAGCCCTCTAAGGGCTTCCAAATATCCCTTTGCCAATTTAACAAGAACGGACTTATCGAAAGGCTTCTTGAAGGTAGAGATGTAACGCTGTGAGATGAAATAACAGAACACAGAGCAGTTTCTCAGAAAGCTTCTTTCCAGTTTTGAACGGAAGATATTTACTTTTTCACCATAGCCCTCTATGGGCTTCCAAATATCACTTTGCCAGTTCCACAAGAACAGCCTCAGCGAAAGGCTTCTTCAAGGGAAAGATGTAACTCTGTGAGATGAATTAACAGAACACAGAACAGTTTCTCAGAAAGCCTCTTTCCAGTTTTCAACGGAAGATATTTCCTTTTTCACCATAGCCCTCTATGGGGTTCTAAATATCCCTTTGCCAATTCCTCAAGAACAGCCTTAGCGAAAGGCTTCTTGAAGGGAAAGATGTAACTCTGTGAGATGAATTAACAGAACACAGAGCAGTTTCTCAGAAAGTTTCTTTACCGTTTTGAACCGAAGATATTTCCTTTTTCACCATAGCCCTCTATGGGCTTCCAAATATCCCTTTGCCAAATCCACAAGAACAGCCTTAGCGAAAGGCTTCTTGAAGGGAAAGGTGTAACTCTGTGAGATGAATTAACAGAACAGAGCAGTTTTTCAGAAAGCTTCTTTCCAGTTTTGAACGGAAGATATTTCCTTTTTCACCATAGCCCTCTATGGGCTTCCAAATATCCCTTTGCCAATTCCACAAGAACAGCCTTAGCGAAAGGCTTCTTGAAGGGAAAGATGTAAATCTGTGAAATGAATTAACAGAACACAGAGCAGTTTCTCAGAAAGCCTTTTTCCAGTTTTGAACAGAAGATATTTCCTTTTTCACCATAGCCCTCTATGGGCTTCCAAATATCCCTTTGCCAATTCCACAAGAACAGCCTTAGCGAAAGGCTTCTTGAAGGGAAAGATGTAACTCTGTGAGATGAATTAACAGAACACAGAGCAGTTTCTCAGAAAGCTTCTTTCCAGTTTTGAACGGAAGATATTTCCTTTTTCACCATAGCCCTCTATGGGCTTCCAAATATCCCTTTGCCAATTAAACAAGAACAGCCTTAGGGAAAGGCTTCTTGAAGGGAAAGATGTAACTCTGTGAGATGAATTAACAGAACACAGAGCAGTTTCTCAGAAAGCTTCCTTCCAGTTTTGAACGGAAGATATTTCCTTTTTCACCATAGCCCTCTATGGGCTTCCAAATATCCCTTTGCCAATTCCAGAAGAACAGCCTTAGCGAAAGGCTTCTTGAAGGGAAAGATGTAACTCTGTGAGATGAATTCACAGAACACAGAGCAGTTTCTCAGAGCTTGTTTCCAGTTTTGAACGGAAGATATTTCCTTTTTCACCATAGCCCTCTATGGGCTTCCAAATATCCCTTTGCCAATTCCACAAGAACAGCCTTAGCGAAAGGCTTCTTGAAGGGAAAGATGTAAATCTGTGAGATGAATTAACAGAACACAGAGCAGTTTCTCAGAAAGCCTCTTTCCAGTTTTGAAGGGAAGATATTTCCTTTTTCACCATAGCCCTCTATGGGCTTCCAAATATCCCTTTGCCAATTCCACAAGAACAGCCTTAGCGAAAGGATTCTGAAGGGAAAGATGTAACTCTGTGAGATGAATTCACAGAACACAGAGCAGTTTCTCAGAGCTTCTTTCCAGTTTTGAACGGAAGATATTTCCTTTTTCACCATAGCCCTCTATGGGCTTCCAAATATCCCTTTGCCAATTCCACAAGAACAGCCATAGCCAAAGGCTTCTTGAAGGGAAAGATGTAACTTTGTGAGATGAATTAACAGAACACAGAGCAGTTTCTCAGAACGCTTCTTTCCAGTTTTGAACGGAAGATATTTCCTTTTTCACCATAGCCCTCTATGGGCTTCCAAATATCCCTTTGCCAATTCCACAAGAACAGCCTTAGCGAAAGGATTCTTGAAGGGAAAGATGTAACTCTGTTAGATGAATTAACAGAACACAGAGCACTTTCTCAGAAAGCTTCTTTCCAGTTTTGTACGGAAGATATTTCCTTTTTCACCATAGCCCTCTATGGGCTTCCAAAAATCCCTTTGCCAATTCCACAAGAACAGCCTTAGCGAAAGGCTTCTTGAACGGAAAGATGTAACTCTGTGAGATGAATTAACAGAACACTGAGCAGTTTTTCAGAAAGCTTCTTTCCAGTTTTGAACGGAAGATATTTCCTTTTTCACCATAGCCCTCTATGGGCTTCCAAATATCCCTTTGCCAATTCCACAAGAACAGCCTTAGCGAAAGGCTTCTTGAAGGGAAAGATGTAAATCTGTGAGATGAATTAACAGAACACAGAGCAGTTTCTTAGAAAGCCTCTTTCCAGTTTTGAACGGAAGATATTTCCTTTTTCACCATAGCCCTCTATGGGCTTCCAAATATCCCTTTGCCAATTTCACAAGAACAGCCTTAGCGGAAGGCTTCTTGAAGGGAAAGATTTAACTCTGTGAGATGAATTAACAGAACACAGAGCAGTTTCTCAGAAAGCTTCTTTCCAGTTTTGAACGGAAGATATTTCCTTTTTCACCATAGCCCTCTATGGGCTTCCAAATATCCCTTTGCCAATTAAACAAGAACAGCCTTAGGGAAAGGCTTCTTGAAGGGAAAGATGTAACTCTGTGAGATGAATTAACAGAACACAGAGCAGTTTCTCAGAAAGCTTCCTTCCAGTTTTGAACGGAAGATATTACCTTTTTCACCATAGCCCTCTATGGGCTTCCAAATATCCCTTTGCCAATTCCAGAAGAACAGCCTTAGCGAAAGGCTTCTTGAAGGGAAAGATGTAACTCTGTGAGATGAATTCACAGAACACAGAGCAGTTTCTCAGAGCTTCTTTCCAGTTTTGAACGGAAGATATTTCCTTTTTCACCATAGCCCTCTATGGGCTTCCAAATATCCCTTTGCCAATTCCACAAGAACAGCCTTAGCGAAAGGCTTCTTGAAGGGAAAGATGTAAATCTGTGAGATGAATTAACAGAACACAGAGCAGTTTCTCAGAAAGCCTCTTTCCAGTTTTGAAGGGAAGATATTTCCTTTTTCACCATAGCCCTCTATGGGCTTCCAAATATCCCTTTGCCAGTTCCACAAGAACAGCCTTAGCGAAAGGCTTCTGAAGGGAAAGATGTAACTCTGTGAGATGAATTAACAGAACACAGAGCAGTTTCTCAGAAAGCTTCTTTCCAGTTTTGAACGGAAGATATTTCCTTTTTCACCATAGCCCTCTATGGGCTTCCAAATATCCCTTTGCCAATTAAACAAGAACAGCCTTAGGGAAAGGCTTCTTGAAGGGAAAGATGTAACTCTGTGAGATGAATTAACAGAACACAGAGCAGTTTCTCAGAAAGCTTCTTTCCAGTTTTGAACGGAAGATATTTCCTTTTTCACCATAGCCCTCTATGGGCTTCCAAATATCCCTTTGCCAATTCCACAAGAACAGCCTTAGCGAAAGGCTTCTTGAAGGGAAAGATGTAATTCTGTGAGATGAATTCACAGAACACAGAGCAGTTTCTCAGAGCTTCTTTCCAGTTTTGAACGGAAGATATTTCCTTTTTCACCATAGCCCACTACGGGCTTACAAATATCACTTTGCCAATTCCACAAGAACAGCCTTAGCGAAAGTCTTCTTGAAGGGAAAGATGTAACTCTGTGAGATGAATTAACAGAACACAGAGCAGTTTCTCAGAAAGCTTCTTTCCAGTTTTGAACGGAAGATATTTCCTTTTTCACCATAGCCCTCTATGGGCTTCCAAATATCCCTTTGTCAATTAAACAAGAACAGCCTTAGGGAAAGGCTTCTTGAAGGGAAAGATGTAACTCTGTGAGATGAATTAACAGAACGCAGAGCAGTTTCTCAGAAAGCTTCTTTCCAGTTTTGAACGGAAGATATTTCCTTTTTCACCATAGCCCTCTATGGGCTTCCAAATATCCCTTTGCCAATTCCAGAAGAACAGCCTTAGCGAAAGGCCTCTTGAAGGGAAAGATGTAACTCTGAGAGGTGAATTAACAGAACACAGAGCAGTTTCTCAGAAACCTTCTTTCCAGTTTTGAACGGAAGATATTTCCTTTTTCACCATAGCCCTCTATGGGCTTCCAAATATCCCTTTGCCAATTCCACAAGAACAACCTTAGCGAAAGGCTTCTTGAAGGGAAAGATGTACCTCTGTGAGATGAATTAACAGAACACAGAGCAGTTTCTCAGAAAGCTTCTTTCCAGTTTTGAACGGAAGATATTTCCTTTTTCACCATAGCCCTCTAAGGGCTTCCAAATATCCCTTTGCCAATTTAACAAGAACAGCCTTATCGAAAGGATTCTTGAAGGTAGAGATGTAACGCTGTGAGATGAAATAACAGAAACAGAGCAGTTTCTCAGAAAACTTCTTTCCAGTTTTGAACGGAAGATATTTCCTTTTTCACCATAGCCCTCTATGGGCTTCCAAATATCACTTTGCCAGTTCCACAAGAACAGCCTTAGGGAAAGGCTTCTTCAAGGGAAAGATGTAACTCTGTGAGATGAATTAACAGAACACAGAACAGTTTCTTAGAAAGATTCTTTCCAGTTTTGAACGGAAGATATTTCCTTTTTCACCATAGCCCTCTATGGGCTTCCAAATATCCCTTTGCCAATTCCACAAGAACAGCCTTAGCGAAAGGCTTCTTGAAGGGAAAGATGTAACTCTGTGAGATGAATTAACAGAACACAGAGCAGTTTCTCAGAAAGTTTCTTTACCGTTTTGAACGGAAGATATTTCTTTTTTCACCATAGCCCTCTATGGGCTTCTAAATATCCCTTTGCCAATTCCACAAGAACAGCCTTAGCGAAAGGCTTCTTGAAGGGAAAGATGTAACTCTGTGAGATGAATTAACAGAACACAGAGCAGTTTCTCACAAAGCTTCTTTCCAGTTTTGAACGGAAGATATTTCCTTTTTCAGCGTAGCCCTCTATGGGCTTCAAAATATCACTTTGCCAATCCCACAAGAACAGCCTTAGCGAAAGGCTTCTTGAAGGGAAAGATGTAACTCTGTGAGATGAATTAACAGAACACAGAGCAGTTTCTCAGAAAGCTTCTTTCCAGTTTCGAACGGAAGATATTTCCTTTTTCAGCGTAGCCCTCTATGGGCTTCAAAATATCACTTTGCCAATCCCACAAGAACAGCCTTAGCGAAAGGCTTCTTCAAGGGAAAGATGTAACTCTGTGAGATGAATTAACAGAACACAGAACAGTTTCTTAGAAAGATTCTTTCCAGTTTTGAACGGAAGATATTTCCTTTTTCACCATAGCCCTCTATGGGCTTCCAAATATCCCTTTGCCAATTCCACAAGAACAGCCTTAGCGAAAGGCTTCTTGAAGGGAAAGATGTAACTCTGTGAGATGAATTAACAGAACACAGAGCAGTTTCTCAGAAAGTTTCTTTCCCGTTTTGAACAGAAGATATTTCCTTTTTTACCATAGCCCTCTATGGGCTTCCAAATATCCCTTTGCCAATTCCACAAGAACAGCCTTACCGAAAGGCTTCTTGAAGGGAAAGATGTAATTCTGTGAGATGAATTAACAGAACAGAGAGCAGTTTCTCAGAAAGCTTCTTTCCAGTTTTGAACGGAAGATAATTCCTTTTTCACCATAGCCCTCTATGGGCTTGCAAATATCCCTTTGCCAATTCCACAAGAACAGCCTTAGCGAAAGGCTTCTTGAAGGGAAAGATGTAACTCTGTGAGATGAATTAACAGAACACAGAGCAGTTTCTCAGAAACCTTCTTTCCAGTTTTGAACGGAATATATTTCCTTTTTCACCATAGCCCTCTATGGGCTTCCAAATATCAATTTGCCAATTCCACAAGAACAGCCTTAGCGAAAGGCTTCTTGAAGGGAAAGATGTAACTCTGTGAGATGAATTAACAGAACACAGAGGAGTTTCTCAGAAAGCTTTTTCCCGTTTTGAACGGAAGATATTTCCTTTTTCACCATAGCCCTCTATGGGCTTCCAAATATCCCTTTGCCAATTCCACAAGAACAGCCTTAGCGAAAGGATTCTTGAAGGGAAAGATGTAATTCTGTGAGATGATTTAACAGAACAGAGAGCAGTTTCTCAGAAAGCTTATTCCAGTTTTAAACGGAAGATATTTCCTTTTTCACCATAGCCCTCTATGGGCTTCCAAATATCCCTTTGCCAATTCCACAAGAACAGCCTTATCGAAAGGCTGCTTAAAGGGTACGATGTAACTCTGTGAGATGAATTCACAGAACACAGAGCAGTTTCTCAGAGCTTCTTTCCAGTTTTGAACGGAAGATATTTCCTTTCTCACCATAGCCCTCTATGGGCTTCCAAATATCCCTTTGCCAATTCCACAAGAACAGCCTTAGCCAAAGGCTTCTTGAAGGGAAAGATGTAACTTTCTGAGATGAATTAACAGAACACAGAGCAGTTTCTCAGAAAGCTTCTTTCCAGTTTTGAACGGAAGATATTTCCTTTTTCACCATAGCCCTCTATGGGCTTCTAAATATCCCTTTGCCAATTCCAAAAGAACAGCCTTAGCGAAAGGCTTCTTGAAGGGAAAGATGTAACTCTATGGGATGAATTCAGAGAACACAGAGCAGTTTCTCAGAAAGTTTCTTTACCGTTTTGAACAGAAGATATTTCCTTTTTCACCGTAGCCATCTATGGGCTTCCAAATACCCCTTTGCCAATTCCACAAGAACAGCCTTAGCGAAAGGCTTCTTGAAGGGAAAGATGTAACTCTGAGAGGTGAAATAACAGAACACAGAGCAGTTTCTCAGAAACCTTCTTTCCAATTTTGAACGGAAGATATTTCCTTTTTCACCATAGCCCTCAATGGGCTTTCAAATATCCCTTTGCCAATTCCACAAGAACAGCCTTAGCGAAAGGCTTCTTGAAGGGAAAGATGTAACTTTGTGAGATGACTTAAGAGAACACAGAGCAGTTTCTCAGAAAGCTTCTTTCCAGTCTTGAACGGAAGATATTTCCTTTTTAAACATAACCCTCTATGGGCTTCCAAATATCCCTTTGCCAATTCCACAAGAACAGCCTTAGCGAAAGGCTTCTTGAAGGGAAAGATGTAAATCTGTGAGATGAATTAACACAACACAGAGCAGTTTCTCAGAAAGCCTCTTTCCAGTTTTCAACGGAAGGTATTTCCTTTTTCAACATAGCCCTCTATGGGCTTCTAAATATCCCTTTGCCAATTCCAAAAGAACAGCCTTAGCGAAAGGCTTCTTGAAGGGAAAGATGTAACTCTGTGAGATGAATTAACAGAACACAGAGCAGTTTCTCAGAAAGTTTCTTTACCGTTTTGAACCGAAGATATTTCCTTTTTCACCATAGCCCTCTATGGGCTTCCAGATATCCCTTGGCCAAATCCACAAGAACAGCCTTAGCTAAAGGCTTCTTGAAGGGAAAGATGTAACTCTGTGAGATGAATTAACAGAACACAGAGCAGTTTCTCAGAAAGTTTCTTTACCGTTTTGAACCGAAGATATTTCCTTTTTCACCATAGCCCTCTATGGGCTTCCAAATATCCCTTTGCCAAATCCACAAGAACAGCCTTAGCTAAAGGCTTCTTGAAGGGAAAGATGTAACTCTGTGAGATGAATTAACAGAACACAGAGCAGTTTCTCAGAAAGCTTCTTTCCAGTTTTGAACGGAAGATATTTCCTTTTTCACCATAGCCCTCTAGGGGCTTCCAAATATCCCTTTGCCAATTCCACAAGAACAGCCTTAGCGAAAGGATTCTTGAAGGGAAAGATGTAAATCTGTGAGATGAATTAACAGAACACAGAGCACTTTCTCAGAAAGCTTCTTTCCAGTTTTGAACGGAAGATATTTCCTTTTTCACCATAGCCCTCTATGGGCTTCCAAATATCCCTTTGCCAATTCCACAAGAACAGCCTTAGCGAAAGGCTTCTTGAAGGGAAAGATGTAACTCTGTGAGATGAATTAACAGAACACAGAGCAGTTTCTCAGAAAGCTTCTTTCCAGTTTTGAACGGAAGATATTTCCTTTTTCACCATAGCCCTCTATGGGCTTCCAAATATCCCTTTGCCAATTCCACAAGAACAGCCTTAGCGAAAGGCTTCTTGAAGGGAAAGATGTATCTCTGTGAGATGAATTAACAGAACACAGAGCAGTTTCTCAGAAAGCCTCTTTCCAGTTTTGAACGGAAGATAATTCCTTTTTCACCATAGCCCTCTAAGGGCTTCCAAATATCCCTTTGCCAATTTAACAAGAACAGCCTTATCGAAAGGCTTCTTGAAGGTAGAGATGTAACGCTGTGAGATGAAATAACAGAACACAGAGCAGTTTCTCAGAAAGCTTCTTTCCAGTTTTGAACGGAAGATATTTCCTCTTTCACCATAGCCCTCTATGGGCTTCCAAATATCCCTTTGCCAATTCCACAAGAACAGCCTTAGCGAAAGGCTTCTTGAAGGGAAAGATGTAAATCTGTCAGATGAATTAACAGAACACAGAGCAGTTTCTCAGAAAGCCTCTTTCCAATTTTGAACGGAAGATATTTCCTTTTTCACCATAGCCCTCTATGGGCTTCTAAATATCCCTTTGCCAATTCCACAAGAACAGCCTTAGCGAAAGGCTTCTTGAAGGGAAAGATGTAACTCTATGGGATGAATTCAGAGAACACAGAGCAGTTTCTCAGAAAGCTTCTTTCCACTTTTGAAAGGAAGATACTTCTTTTTTCACCGTAGCCATCTATGGGCTTCCAAATATCCCTTTGCCAATTCCACAAGAACAGCCTTAGCGAAAGGCTTCTTGAAGGGAAAGATGTAACTCTGAGAGGTGAAATAACAGAACACAGAGCAGTTTCTCAGAAACCTTCTTTCCAGTTTTGAACGGAAGATATTTCCTTTTTCACCATAGCCCTCTATGGGCTTCCAAATATCCCTTTGCCAATTCCACAAGAACAGCCTTAGCGAAAGGCTTCTTGAAGGGAAAGATGTAAATCTGTGAGATGAATTAACAGAACACAGGGCACTTTCTCAGAAAGCCTCTTTCCAGTTTTGAACGGAAGATATTTCCTTTTTCACCATAGCCCTCTATGGGCTTCCAAATATCCCTTTGCCAATTCCACAAGAAGAGCCTTAGCGAAAGGATTCTTGAAGGGAAAGATGTAACTCTGTGAGATGAATTAACAGAACACAGAGCACTTTCTCAGAAAGCTTCTTTCCAGTTTTGAACGGAAGATATTTCCTTTTTCACCATAGCCCTCTATGGGCTTCCAAATATCCCTTTGCCAATTCCACAAGAACAGCCTTAGCGAAAGGCTTCTTGAAGGGAAAGATGTAACTCTGTGAGATGAATTAACAGAACACAGAGCAGTTTTTCAGAAAGCTTCTTTCCAGTTTTGAACGGAAGATATTTCCTTTTTCACCATAGCCCCCTATGGGCTTCCAAATATCCCTTTGCCAATTCCACAAGAACAGCCTTAGCGAAAGGCTTCTGGAAGGGAAAGATGTACATCTGTGAGATGAATTAACAGAACACAGAGCAGTTTCTCAGAAAGCCTCTTTCCAGTTTTGAACTGAAGATATTTCCTTTTTACCATAGCCCTCTATGGGCTTCCAAATATCCCTTTGCCAATTCCACAAGAACAGCCTTAGCGAAAGGCTTCTTGAAGGGAAAGATGTAACTCTGTGAGATGAATTAACAGAACACAGAGCAGTTTCTCAGACAGCTTCTTTCCAGTTTTGAACGGAAGATATTTGCTTTTTCACCATAGCCCTCTATGGGCTTCCAAATATCCCTTTGCCAATTCCACAAGAACAGCCTTAGCTAAAGGCTTCTTGAAGGGAAAGATGTAACTCTGTGAGATGAATTAACAGAACACAGAGCAGTTTCTCAGAAAGCTTCTTTCCAGTTTTGAACGGAAGATATTTCCTTTTTCACCATAGCCCTCTATGGGCTTCCAAATATCCCTTTGCCAATTCCACAAGAACAGCCTTAGCGAAAGGATTCTTGAAGGGAAAGATGTAACTCTGTGAGATGAATTAACAGAACACAGAGCACTTTCTCAGAAAGCTTCTTTCCAGTTTTGAACGGAAGATATTTCCTTTTTCACCATAGCCTTCTATGGGCTTTCAAATATCCCTTTGCCAATTCCACAAGAACAGCCTTAGCGAAAGGCTTCTTGAAGGGAAAGATGTAACTTTGTGAGATGAATTAACAGAACACAGAGCAGTTTTTCAGAAAGCTTCTTTCCAGTTTTGAACGGAAGATATTTCCTTTTTCAACATAGCCCTCTATGGGCTTCCAAATATCCCTTTGCCAATTCCACAAGAACAGCCTTAGCGAAAGGCTTCTTGAAGGGAAAGATATAACTCTGTGAGATGAATTAACAGAACACAGAGCAGTTTCTCAGAAAGTTTCTTTACCGTTTTGAACCGAAGATATTTCCTTTTTCACCATAGCCCTCTATGGGCTTAAAAATATCCCTTTGCCAATTCCACAAGAACAGCCTTAGCGAAAGGCTTCTTGAAGGGAAAGATGTAACTCTGTGAGATGAATTAACAGAACACAGAGCAGTTTTTCGGAAAGCTTCTTTCCAGTTTTGAACGGAAGATATTTCCTTTTTCACCATAGCCCTCTATGGGCTTCCAAATATCCCTTTGCCAATTCCACAAGAACAGCCTTAGCGAAAGGCTTCTTGAAGGGAAAGATGTAAATCTGTGAGATGAATTAACAGAACACAGAGCAGTTTCTCAGAAAGCCTCTTTCCAGTTTTGAACTGAAGATATTTCCTTTTTACCATAGCCCTCTATGGGCTTCCAAATATCCCTTTGCCAATTCCACAAGAACAGCCTTAGCGAAAGGCTTCTTGAAGGGAAAGATGTAACTCTGTGAGATGAATTAACAGAACACAGAGCAGTTTCTCAGAAAGCTTCTTTCCAGATTTGAACGGAAGATAATTCCTTTTTCACCATAGCCCTCTAAGGGCTTCCAAATATCCCTTTGCCAATTTAACAAGAACAGCCTTATCGAAAGGCTTCTTGAAGGTAGAGATGTAACGCTGTGAGATGAAATAACAGAACACAGAGCAGTTTCTCAGAAAGCTTCTTTCCAGTTTTGAACGGAAGATATTTCCTTTCTCACCATAGCCCTCTATGGGCTTCCAAATATCCCTTTGCCAATTCCACAAGAACAGCCGTAGCGAAAGGCTTCTTGAAGGGAAAGATGTAAATCTGTGAGATGAATTAACAGAACACAGAGCAGTTTCTCAGAAAGCCTCTTTCCAGTTTTCAACGGAAGATATTTCCTTTTTCACCATAGCCCTCTATGGGCTTCTAAATATCCCTTTGCCAATTCCAAAAGAACAGCCTTAGCGAAAGGCTTCTTGAAGGGAAAGATGTAACTCTGTGAGATGAATTAACAGAACACAGAGCAGTTTCTCAGAAAGTTTCTTTACCGTTCTGAACCGAAGATATTTCCTTTTTCATCATAGCCCTCTATGGGCTTCCAAATATCCCTTTGCCAAATCCACAAGAACAGCCTTAGCTAAAGGCTTCTTGAAGGGAAAGATGTAACTCTGTGAGATGAATTAACAGAACACAGAGCAGTTTCTCAGAAAGCTTCTTTCCAGTTTTGAACGGAAGATATTTCCTTTTTCACCATAGCCCTCTATGGGCTTCCAAATATCCCTTTGCCAATTCCACAAGAACAGCCTTAGCGAAAGGATTCTTGAAAGGAAAGATGTAAATCTGTGAGATGAATTAACAGAACACAGAGCACTTTCGCAGAAAGCTTCTTTCCAGTTTTGAACGGAAGATATTTCCTTTTTCACCATAGCCCTCTATGGGCTTCCAAATATCCCTTTGCCAATTCCACAAGAACAGCCTTAGCGAAAGGATTCTTGAAGGGAAAGATGTAACTCTGTGAGATGAATTAACAGAACACAGAGCAGTTTCTCAGAAAGCTTCTTTCCAGTTTTGAACGGAAGATATTTCCTTTTTCACCATAGCCCTCTATGGGCTTCCAAATATCCCTTTGCCAATTCCACAAGAACAGCCTTAGCGAAAGGCTTCTTGAAGGGAAAGATGTAACTCTGTGAGATGAATTAACAGAACACAGAGCAGTTTCTCAGAAAGCCTCTTTCCAGTTTTGAACGGAAGATAATTCCTTTTTCACCATAGCCCTCTAAGGGCTTCCAAATATCCCTTTGCCAATTTAACAAGAACAGCCTTATCGAAAGGCTTCTTGAAGGTAGAGATGTAACGCTGTGAGATGAAATAACAGAACACAGAGCAGTTTCTCAGAAAGCTTCTTTCCAGTTTTGAACGGAAGATATTTCCTCTTTCACCATAGCCATCTATGGGCTTCCAAATATCCCTTTGCCAATTCCACAAGAACAGCCTTAGCGAAAGGCTTCTTGAAGGGAAAGATGTAAATCTGTGAGATGAATTAACAGAACACAGAGCAGTTTCTCAGAAAGCCTCTTTCCAATTTTTAACGGAAGATATTTCCTTTTTCACCATAGCCCTCTATGGGCTTCTAAATATCCCTTTGCCAATTCCACAAGAACAGCCTTAGCGAAAGGCTTCTTGAAGGGAAAGATGTAACTCTGTGAGATGAATTAACAGAACACAGAGCAGTTTTTCAGAAAGCTTCTTTCCAGTTTTGAACGGAAGATATTTCCTTTTTCACCATAGCCCCCTATGGGCTTCCAAATATCCCTTTGCCAATTCCACAAGAACAGCCTTAGCGAAAGGCTTCTGGAAGGGAAAGATGTACATCTGTGAGATGAATTAACAGAACACAGAGCAGTTTCTCAGAAAGCCTCTTTCCAGTTTTGAACTGAAGATATTTCCTTTTTACCATAGCCCTCTATGGGCTTCCAAATATCCCTTTGCCAATTCCACAAGAACAGCCTTAGCGAAAGGCTTCTTGAAGGGAAAGATGTAACTCTGTGAGATGAATTAACAGAACACAGAGCAGTTTCTCAGACAGCTTCTTTCCAGTTTTGAACGGAAGATATTTGCTTTTTCACCATAGCCCTCTATGGGCTTCCAAATATCCCTTTGCCAATTCCACAAGAACAGCCTTAGCTAAAGGCTTCTTGAAGGGAAAGATGTAACTCTGTGAGATGAATTAACAGAACACAGAGCAGTTTCTCAGAAAGCTTCTTTCCAGTTTTGAACGGAAGATATTTCCTTTTTCACCATAGCCCTCTATGGGCTTCCAAATATCCCTTTGCCAATTCCACAAGAACAGCCTTAGCGAAAGGATTCTTGAAGGGAAAGATGTAACTCTGTGAGATGAATTAACAGAACACAGAGCACTTTCTCAGAAAGCTTCTTTCCAGTTTTGAACGGAAGATATTTCCTTTTTCACCATAGCCTTCTATGGGCTTTCAAATATCCCTTTGCCAATTCCACAAGAACAGCCTTAGCGAAAGGCTTCTTGAAGGGAAAGATGTAACTTTGTGAGATGAATTAACAGAACACAGAGCAGTTTTTCAGAAAGCTTCTTTCCAGTTTTGAACGGAAGATATTTCCTTTTTCACCATAGCCCACTATGGGCTTCCAAATATCCCTTTGCCAATTCCACAAGAACAGCCTTAGCGAAAGGCTTCTTGAAGGGAAAGATATAACTCTGTGAGATGAATTAACAGAACACAGAGCAGTTTCTCAGAAAGTTTCTTTACCGTTTTGAACCGAAGATATTTCCTTTTTCACCATAGCCCTCTATGGGCTTAAAAATATCCCTTTGCCAATTCCACAAGAACAGCCTTAGCGAAAGGCTTCTTGAAGGGAAAGATGTAACTCTGTGAGATGAATTAACAGAACACAGAGCAGTTTTTCGGAAAGCTTCTTTCCAGTTTTGAACGGAAGATATTTCCTTTTTCACCATAGCCCTCTATGGGCTTCCAAATATCCCTTTGCCAATTCCACAAGAACAGCCTTAGCGAAAGGCTTCTTGAAGGGAGAGATGTAAATCTGTGAGATGAATTAACAGAACACAGAGCAGTTTCTCAGAAAGCCTCTTTCCAGTTTTGAACTGAAGATATTTCCTTTTTACCATAGCCCTCTATGGGCTTCCAAATATCCCTTTGCCAATTCCACAAGAACAGCCTTAGCGAAAGGCTTCTTGAAGGGAAAGATGTAACTCTGTGAGATGAATTAACAGAACACAGAGCAGTTTCTCAGAAAGCTTCTTTCCAGATTTGAACGGAAGATAATTCCTTTTTCACCATAGCCCTCTAAGGGCTTCCAAATATCCCTTTGCCAATTTAACAAGAACAGCCTTATCGAAAGGCTTCTTGAAGGTAGAGATGTAACGCTGTGAGATGAAATAACAGAACACAGAGCAGTTTCTCAGAAAGCTTCTTTCCAGTTTTGAACGGAAGATATTTCCTTTCTCACCATAGCCCTCTATGGGCTTCCAAATATCCCTTTGCCAATTCCACAAGAACAGCCGTAGCGAAAGGCTTCTTGAAGGGAAAGATGTAAATCTGTGAGATGAATTAACAGAACACAGAGCAGTTTCTCAGAAAGCCTCTTTCCAGTTTTCAACGGAAGATATTTCCTTTTTCACCATAGCCCTCTATGGGCTTCTAAATATCCCTTTGCCAATTCCAAAAGAACAGCCTTAGCGAAAGGCTTCTTGAAGGGAAAGATGTAACTCTGTGAGATGAATTAACAGAACACAGAGCAGTTTCTCAGAAAGTTTCTTTACCGTTCTGAACCGAAGATATTTCCTTTTTCATCATAGCCCTCTATGGGCTTCCAAATATCCCTTTGCCAAATCCACAAGAACAGCCTTAGCTAAAGGCTTCTTGAAGGGAAAGATGTAACTCTGTGAGATGAATTAACAGAACACAGAGCAGTTTCTCAGAAAGCTTCTTTCCAGTTTTGAACGGAAGATATTTCCTTTTTCACCATAGCCCTCTATGGGCTTCCAAATATCCCTTTGCCAATTCCACAAGAACAGCCTTAGCGAAAGGATTCTTGAAAGGAAAGATGTAAATCTGTGAGATGAATTAACAGAACACAGAGCACTTTCGCAGAAAGCTTCTTTCCAGTTTTGAACGGAAGATATTTCCTTTTTCACAATAGCCCTCTATGGGCTTCCAAATATCCCTTTGCCAATTCCACAAGAACAGCCTTAGCGAAAGGATTCTTGAAGGGAAAGATGTAACTCTGTGAGATGAATTAACAGAACACAGAGCAGTTTCTCAGAAAGCTTCTTTCCAGTTTTGAACGGAAGATATTTCCTTTTTCACCATAGCCCTCTATGGGCTTCCAAATATCCCTTTGCCAATTCCACAAGAACAGCCTTAGCGAAAGGCTTCTTGAAGGGAAAGATGTAACTCTGTGAGATGAATTAACAGAACACAGAGCAGTTTCTCAGAAAGCCTCTTTCCAGTTTTGAACGGAAGATAATTCCTTTTTCACCATAGCCCTCTAAGGGCTTCCAAATATCCCTTTGCCAATTTAACAAGAACAGCCTTATCGAAAGGCTTCTTGAAGGTAGAGATGTAACGCTGTGAGATGAAATAACAGAACACAGAGCAGTTTCTCAGAAAGCTTCTTTCCAGTTTTGAACGGAAGATATTTCCTCTTTCACCATAGCCATCTATGGGCTTCCAAATATCCCTTTGCCAATTCCACAAGAACAGCCTTAGCGAAAGGCTTCTTGAAGGGAAAGATGTAAATCTGTGAGATGAATTAACAGAACACAGAGCAGTTTCTCAGAAAGCCTCTTTCCAATTTTTAACGGAAGATATTTCCTTTTTCACCATAGCCCTCTATGGGCTTCTAAATATCCCTTTGCCAATTCCACAAGAACAGCCTTAGCGAAAGGCTTCTTGAAGGGAAAGATGTAACTCTGTGAGATGAATTAACAGAACACAGAGCAGTTTCTCAGAAAGTTTCTTTACCGTTTTGAACGGAAGATATTTCCTTTTTCACCATAGCCCTCTATGGGCTTCCAAATATCCCTTTGCCAATTCCACAAGAACAGCCTTAGCTAAAGGCTTCTTGAAGGGAAAGATGTAACTCTGTGAGATGAATTAACAGAACACAGAGCAGTTTCTCAGAAAGCTTCTTTTCAGTTTTGAACGGAAAATATTTCCTTTTTCACCATAGCCCTGTATGGGCTTCCAAATATCCCTTTGCCAATTCCACAAGAACAGCCTTAGCGAAAGGATTCTTGAAGGGAAAGATGTAACTCTGTGAGATGAATTAACAGAACACAGAGCACTTTCTCAGAAAGCTTCTTTCCAGTTTTGAACGGAAGATATTTCCTTTTTCACCATAGCCCTCTATGGGCTTCCAAATATCCCTTTGCCAATTCCACAAGAACAGCCTTAGCGAAAGGCTTCTTGAAGGGAAAGATGTAACTCTGTGAGATGAATTAACAGAACACAGAGCAGTTTTTCAGAAAGCTTCTTTCCAGTTTTGAACGGAAGATATTTCCTTTTTCACCATAGCCCTCTATGGGCTTCCAAATATCCCTTTGCCAATTCCACAAGAACAGCCTTAGCGAAATGCTTCTTGAAGGGAAAGATGTAAATCTGTGAGATGAATTAACAGAACACAGAGCAGTTTCTCAGAAAGCCTCTTTCCAGTTTTGAACTGAAGATATTTCCTTTTTACCATAACCCTCTATGGGCTTCCAAATATCCCTTTGCCAATTCCACAAGAACAGCCTTAGCGAAAGGCTTCTTGAAGGGAAAGATGTAACTCTGTGAGATGAATTAACAGAACACAGAGCAGTTTCTCAGAAAGCTTCTTTCCAGTTTTGAACGGAAGATATTTCCTTTCTCACCATAGCCCTCTATGGGCTTCCAAATATCCCTTTGCCAATTCCACAAGAACAGCCGTAGCGAAAGGCTTCTTGAAGGGAAAGATGTAAATCTGTGAGATGAATTAACAGAACACAGAGCAGTTTCTCAGAAAGCCTCTTTCCAGTTTTCAACGGAAGATATTTCCTTTTTCACCATAGCCCTCTATGGGCTTCTAAATATCCCTTTGCCAATTCCAAAAGAACGGCCTTAGCGAAAGGCTTCTTGAAGGGAAAGATGTAACTCTGTGAGATGAATTAACAGAACACAGAGCAGTTTCTCAGAAAGTTTCTTTACCGTTTTGAACCGAAGATATTTCCTTTTTCACCATAGCCCTCTATGGGCTTCCAAATATCCCTTTGCCAAATCCACAAGAACAGCCTTAGCTAAAGGCTTCTTGAAGGGAAAGATGTAACTCTGTGAGATGAATTAACAGAACACAGAGCAGTTTCTCAGAAAGCTTCTTTCCAGTTTTGAACGGAAGATATTTCCTTTTTCACCATAGCCCTCTATGGGCTTCCAAATATCCCTTTGCCAATTCCACAAGAACAGCCTTAGCGAAAGGATTCTTGAAAGGAAAGATGTAAATCTGTGAGATGAATTAACAGAACACAGAGCACTTTCTCAGAAAGCTTCTTTCCAGTTTTGAACGGAAGATATTTCCTTTTTCACCATAGCCCTCTATGGGCTTCCAAATATCCCTTTGCCAATTCCACAAGAACAGCCTTAGCGAAAGGCTTCTTGAAGGGAAAGATGTAACTCTGTGAGATGAATTAACAGAACACAGAGCAGTTTCTCAGAAAGCCTCTTTCCAGTTTTGAACGGAAGATAATTCCTTTTTCACCATAGCCCTCTAAGGGCTTCCAAATATCCCTTTGCCAATTTAACAAGAAAAGCCTTATCGAAAGGCTTCTTGAAGGTAGAGATGTAACGCTGTGAGATGAAATAACAGAACACAGAGCAGTTTCTCAGAAAGCTTCTTTCCAGTTTTGAACGGAAGATATTTCCTCTTTCACCATAGCCCTCTATGGGCTTCCAAATATCCCTTTGCCAATTCCACAAGAACAGCCTTAGCGAAAGGCTTCTTGAAGGGAAAGATGTAAATCTGTGAGATGAATTAACAGAACACAGAGCAGTTTCTCAGAAAGCCTCTTTCCAATTTTTAACGGAAGATATTTCCTTTTTCACCATAGCCCTCTATGGGCTTCTAAATATCCCTTTGCCAATTCCACAAGAACAGCCTTAGCGAAAGGCTTCTTGAAGGGAAAGATGTAACTCTTTGAGATGAATTAACAGAACACAGAGCAGTTTCTCAGAAAGTTTCTTTACCGTTTTGAACGGAAGATATTTCCTTTTTCACCATAGCCCTCTATGGGCTTCCAAATATCCCTTTGCCAATTCCACAAGAACAGCCTTAGCTAAAGGCTTCTTGAAGGGAAAGATGTAACTCTGTGAGATGAATTAACAGAACACAGAGCAGTTTCTCAGAAAGCCTCTTTCCAGTTTTGAACTGAAGATATTTCCTTTTTACCATAGCCCTCTATGGGCTTCCAAATATCCCTTTGCCAATTCCACAAGAACAGCCTTAGCGAAAGGCTTCTTGAAGGGAAAGATGTAACTCTGTGAGATGAATTAACAGAACACAGAGCAGTTTCTCAGAAAGCTTCTTTCCAGATTTGAACGGAAGATAATTCCTTTTTCACCATAGCCCTCTAAGGGCTTCCAAATATCCCTTTGCCAATTTAACAAGAACAGCCTTATCGAAAGGCTTCTTGAAGGTAGAGATGTAACGCTGTGAGATGAAATAACAGAACACAGAGCAGTTTCTCAGAAAGCTTCTTTCCAGTTTTGAACGGAAGATATTTCCTTTCTCACCATAGCCCTCTATGGGCTTCCAAATATCCCTTTGCCAATTCCACAAGAACAGCCGTAGCGAAAGGCTTCTTGAAGGGAAAGATGTAAATCTGTGAGATGAATTAACAGAACACAGAGCAGTTTCTCAGAAAGCCTCTTTCCAGTTTTCAACGGAAGATATTTCCTTTTTCACCATAGCCCTCTATGGGCTTCTAAATATCCCTTTGCCAATTCCAAAAGAACAGCCTTAGCGAAAGGCTTCTTGAAGGGAAAGATGTAACTCTGTGAGATGAATGAACAGAACACAGAGCAGTTTCTCAGAAAGTTTCTTTACCGTTCTGAACCGAAGATATTTCCTTTTTCACCATAGCCCTCTATGGGCTTCCAAATATCCCTTTGCCAAATCCACAAGAACAGCCTTAGCTAAAGGCTTCTTGAAGGGAAAGATGTAACTCTGTGAGATGAATTAACAGAACACAGAGCAGTTTCTCAGAAAGCTTCTTTCCAGTTTTGAACGGAAGATATTTCCTTTTTCACCATAGCCCTCTATGGGCTTCCAAATATCCCTTTGCCAATTCCACAAGAACAGCCTTAGCGAAAGGATTCTTGAAAGGAAAGATGTAAATCTGTGAGATGAATTAACAGAACACAGAGCACTTTCTCAGAAAGCTTCTTTCCAGTTTTGAACGGAAGATATTTCCTTTTTCACCATAGCCCTCTATGGGCTTCCAAATATCCCTTTGCCAATTCCACAAGAACAGCCTTAGCGAAAGGATTCTTGAAGGGAAAGATGTAACTCTGTGAGATGAATTAACAGAACACAGAGCAGTTTCTCAGAAAGCTTCTTTCCAGTTTTGAACGGAAGATATTTCCTTTTTCACCATAGCCCTCTATGGGCTTCCAAATATCCCTTTGCCAATTCCACAAGAACAGCCTTAGCGAAAGGCTTCTTGAAGGGAAAGATGTAACTCTGTGAGATGAATTAACAGAACACAGAGCAGTTTCTCAGAAAGCCTCTTTCCAGTTTTGAACGGAAGATAATTCCTTTTTCACCATAGCCCTCTAAGGGCTTCCAAATATCCCTTTGCCAATTTAACAAGAACAGCCTTATCGAAAGGCTTCTTGAAGGTAGAGATGTAACGCTGTGAGATGAAATAACAGAACACAGAGCAGTTTCTCAGAAAGCTTCTTTCCAGTTTTGAACGGAAGATATTTCCTCTTTCACCATAGCCCTCTATGGGCTTCCAAATATCCCTTTGCCAATTCCACAAGAACAGCCTTAGCGAAAGGCTTCTTGAAGGGAAAGATGTAAATCTGTGAGATGAATTAACAGAACACAGAGCAGTTTCTCAGAAAGCCTCTTTCCAATTTTTAACGGAAGATATTTCCTTTTTCACCATAGCCCTCTATGGGCTTCTAAATATCCCTTTGCCAATTCCACAAGAACAGCCTTAGCGAAAGGCTTCTTGAAGGGAAAGATGTAACTCTGTGAGATGAATTAACAGAACACAGAGCAGTTTCTCAGAAAGTTTCTTTACCGTTTTGAACGGAAGATATTTCCTTTTTCACCATAGCCCTCTATGGGCTTCCAAATATCCCTTTGCCAATTCCACAAGAACAGCCTTAGCTAAAGGCTTCTTGAAGGGAAAGATGTAACTCTGTGAGATGAATTAACAGAACACAGAGCAGTTTCTCAGAAAGCTTCTTTCCAGTTTTGAACGGAAAATATTTCCTTTTTCACCATAGCCCTCTATGGGCTTCCAAATATCCCTTTGCCAATTCCACAAGAACAGCCTTAGCGAAATGCTTCTTGAAGGGAAAGATGTAAATCTGTGAGATGAATTAACAGAACACAGAGCAGTTTCTCAGAAAGCCTCTTTCCAGTTTTGAACTGAAGATATTTCCTTTTTACCATAGCCCTCTATGGGCTTCCAAATATCCCTTTGCCAATTCCACAAGAACAGCCTTAGCGAAAGGCTTCTTGAAGGGAAAGATGTAACTCTGTGAGATGAATTAACAGAACACAGAGCAGTTTCTCAGAAAGCTTCTTTCCAGTTTTGAACGGAAGATATTTCCTTTCTCACCATAGCCCTCTATGGGCTTCCAAATATCCCTTTGCCAATTCCACAAGAACAGCCGTAGCGAAAGGCTTCTTGAAGGGAAAGATGTAAATCTGTGAGATGAATTAACAGAACACAGAGCAGTTTCTCAGAAAGCCTCTTTCCAGTTTTCAACGGAAGATATTTCCTTTTTCACCATAGCCCTCTAAGGGCTTCTAAATATCCCTTTGCCAATTCCACAAGAACAGCCTTAGCGAAAGGCTTCTTGAAGGGAAAGATGTAACTCTGTGAGATGAATTAACAGAACACAGAGCAGTTTCTCAGAAAGTTTCTTTACCGTTTTGAACCGAAGATATTTCCTTTTTCACCATAGCCCTCTATGGGCTTCCAAATATCCCTTTGCCAAATCCACAAGAACAGCCTTAGCTAAAGGCTTCTTGAAGGGAAAGATGTAACTCTGTGAGATGAATTAACAGAACACAGAGCAGTTTCTCAGAAAGCTTCTTTCCAGTTTTGAACGGAAGATATTTCCTTTTTCACCATAGCCCTCTATGGGCTTCCAAATATCCCTTTGCCAATTCCACAAGAACAGCCTTAGCGAAAGGATTCTTGAAAGGAAAGATGTAAATCTGTGAGATGAATTAACAGAACACAGAGCACTTTCTCAGAAAGCTTCTTTCCAGTTTTGAACGGAAGATATTTCCTTTTTCACCATAGCCCTCTATGGGCTTCCAAATATCCCTTTGCCAATTCCACAAGAACAGCCTTAGCGAAAGGCTTCTTGAAGGGAAAGATGTAACTCTGTGAGATGAATTAACAGAACACAGAGCAGTTTCTCAGAAAGCTTCTTTCCAGTTTTGAACGGAAGATATTTCCTTTTTCACCATAGCCCTCTATGGGCTTCCAAATATCCCTTTGCCAATTCCACAAGAACAGCCTTAGCGAAAGGCTTCTTGAAGGGAAAGATGTAACTCTGTGAGATGAATTAACAGAACACAGAGCAGTTTCTCAGAAAGCCTCTTTCCAGTTTTGAACGGAAGATAATTCCTTTTTCACCATAGCCCTCTAAGGGCTTCCAAATATCCCTTTGCCAATTTAACAAGAACAGCCTTATCGAAAGGCTTCTTGAAGGTAGAGATGTAACGCTGTGAGATGAAATAACAGAACACAGAGCAGTTTCTCAGAAAGCTTCTTTCCAGTTTTGAACGGAAGATATTTCCTCTTTCACCATAGCCCTCTATGGGCTTCCAAATATCCCTTTGCCAATTCCACAAGAACAGCCTTAGCGAAAGGCTTCTTGAAGGGAAAGATGTAAATCTGTGAGATGAATTAACAGAACACAGAGCAGTTTCTCAGAAAGCCTCTTTCCAATTTTTAACGGAAGATATTTCCTTTTTCACCATAGCCCTCTATGGGCTTCTAAATATCCCTTTGCCAATTCCACAAGAACAGCCTTAGCGAAAGGCTTCTTGAAGGGAAAGATGTAACTCTTTGAGATGAATTAACAGAACACAGAGCAGTTTCTCAGAAAGTTTCTTTACCGTTTTGAACGGAAGATATTTCCTTTTTCACCATAGCCCTCTATGGGCTTCCAAATATCCCTTTGCCAATTCCACAAGAACAGCCTTAGCTAAAGGCTTCTTGAAGGGAAAGATGTAACTCTGTGAGATGAATTAACAGAACACAGAGCAGTTTCTCAGAAAGCTTCTTTCCAGTTTTGAACGGAAGATATTTCCTTTTTCACCATAGCCCTCTATGGGCTTCCAAATATCCCTTTGCCAATTCCACAAGAACAGCCTTAGCGAAAGGATTCTTGAAGGGAAAGATGTAACTCTGTGAGATGAATTAACAGAACACAGAGCACTTTCTCAGAAAGCTTCTTTCCAGTTTTGAACGAAAGATATTTCCTTTTTCACCATAGCCCTCTATGGGCTTCCAAATATCCCTTTGCCAATTCCACAAGAACAGCCTTAAGGAAAGGCTTCTTGAAGGGAAAGATGTAACTCTGTGAGATGAATTAACAGAACACAGAGCAGTTTTTCAGAAAGCTTCTTTCCAGTTTTGAACGGAAGATATTTCCTTTTTCACCATAGCCCTCTATGGGCTTCCAAATATCCCTTTGCCAATTCCACAAGAACAGCCTTAGCGAAATGCTTCTTGAAGGGAAAGATGTAAATCTGTGAGATGAATTAACAGAACACAGAGCAGTTTCTCAGAAAGCCTCTTTCCAGTTTTGAACTGAAGATATTTCCTTTTTACCATAGCCCTCTATGGGCTTCCAAATATCCCTTTGCCAATTCCACAAGAACAGCCTTAGCGAAAGGCTTCTTGAAGGGAAAGATGTAACTCTGTGAGATGAATTAACAGAACACAGAGCAGTTTCTCAGAAAGCTTCTTTCCAGTTTTGAACGGAAGATATTTCCTTTTTCACCATAGCCCTCTATCGGCTTCCAAATATCCCTTTGCCAATTAAACAAGAACAGCCTTAGGGAAAGGCTTCTTGAAGGGAAAGATGTAACTCTGTGAGATGAATTAACAGAACACAGAGCAGTTTCTCAGAAAGCTTCCTTCCAGTTTTGAACGGAAGATATTTCCTTTTTCACCATAGCCCTCTATGGGCTTCCAAATATCCCTTTGCCAATTCCAGAAGAACAGCCTTAGCGAAAGGCTTCTTGAAGGGAAAGATGTAACTCTGTGAGATGAATTCACAGAACACAGAGCAGTTTCTCAGAGCTTCTTTCCAGTTTTGAACGGAAGATATTTCCTTTTTCACCATAGCCCTCTATGGGCTTCCAAATATCCCTTTGCCAATTCCACAAGAACAGCCTTAGCGAAAGGCTTCTTGAAGGGAAAGATGTAAATCTGTGAGATGAATTAACAGAACACAGAGCAGTTTCTCAGAAAGCCTCTTTCCAGTTTTGAAGGGAAGATATTTCCTTTTTCACCATAGCCCTCTATGGGCTTCCAAATATCCCTTTGCCAATTCCACAAGAACAGCCTTAGCGAAAGGCTTCTGAAGGGAAAGATGTAACTCTGTGAGATGAATTCACAGAACACAGAGCAGTTTCTCAGAGCTTCTTTCCGGTTTTGAACGGAAGATATTTCCTTTTTCACCATAGCCCTCTATGGGATTCCAAATATCCCTTTGCCAATTCCACAAGAACAGCCATAGCCAAAAGCTTCTTGAAGGGAAAGATGTAACATTGTGAGATGAATTAACAGAACACAGAACAGTTTCTCAGAAAGCTTCTTTCCAGTTTTGAACGGAAGATATTTCCTTTTTCACCATAGCCCTCTATGGGCTTCCAAATATCCCTTTGCCAATTCCACAAGAACAGCCTTAGCGAAAGGATTCTTGAAGGGAAAGATGTAACTCTGTGAGATGAATTAACAGAACACAGAGCACTTTCTCAGAAAGCTTCTTTCCTGTTTTGAACGGAAGATATTTCCTTTTTCACCATAGCCCTCTATGGGCTTCCAAATATCCCTTTGCCAATTCCACAAGAACAGCCTTAGCGAAAGGCTTCTTGAACGGAAAGATGTAACTCTGTGAGATGAGTTAACAGAACACGGAGCAGTTTTTCAGAAAGCTTCTTTCCAGTTTTGAACGGAAGATATTTCCTTTTTCACCATAGCCCTCTTTGGGCTTCCAAATATTCCTTTGCCAATTCCACAAGAACAGCCTTAGCGAAAGGCTTCTTGAAGGGAAAGATGTAAATCTGTGAGATGAATTAACAGAACACAGACCAGTTTCTCAGAAAGCCTCTTTCCAGTTTTGAACGGAAGATATTTCCTTTTTCACCATAACCCTCTAAGGGCTTCCAAATATCCCTTTGCCAATTCCACAAGAACAGCCTTAGCGAAAGGCCTCTGAAGGGAAAGATGTAACTCTATGGGATGAATTCAGAGAACACAGAGCAGTTTCTCAGAAAGCTTCTTTCCACTTTTGAAAGGAAGATATTTCTTTTTTCACCATAGCCATCTATGGGCTTCCAAATATCCCTTTGCCAATTCCACAAGAACAGCCTTAGCGAAAGGCTTCTTGAAGGGAAAGATGTAACTCTGAGAGGTGAATTAACAGAACACAGAGCAGTTTCTCAGAAAGCTTCTTTCCAGTTTTGAACGGAAGATATTTCCTTTTTCACCATAGCCCTCTATGGGCTTCCAAATATCCCTTTGCCAATTCCACAAGAACAGCCTTAGCGAAAGGCTTCTTGAAGGGAAAGATGTAACTCTGTGAGATGAATTAACAGAACACAGAGCAGTTTCTCAGAAAGCCTCTTTCCAGTTTTGAACGGAAGATATTTCCTTTTTCACCATAGCCCTCTATGGACTTCCAAATATCCCTTTGCCAATTCCACAAGAACAGCCTTAGCGAAAGGCTTCTGAAGGGAAAGATGTAACTCTGTGAGATGAATTAACAGAACACAGAGCAGTTTCTCAGAAAGCCTCTTTCCAGTTTTGAACGGAAGATAATTCCTTTTTCAACATAGCCCTCTAAGGGCTTCCAAACATCCCTTTGTCAATTTAACAAGAACAGCCTTATCGAAAGGCTTCTTGAAGGTAGAGATGTAACGCTGTGAGATGAAATAACAGAACACAGAGCAGTTTCTCAGAAAGCTTCTTTCCAGTTTTGAACGGAAGATATTTCCTTTTTCACCATAGCCCTCTATGGGCTTCTAAATATCCCTTTGCCAATTAAACAAGAACAGCCTTAGCGAAAGGCTTCTTGAAGGGAAAGATGTAACTCTGTGAGATGAATTAACAGAACACAGAGCAGTTTCTCAGAAAGTTTCTTTACCGTTTTGAACGGAAGATATTTCCTTTTTCACCATAGCCCTCTATGGGCTTCCAAATATCCCTTTGCCAATTCCAGAAGAACAGCCTTAGCGAAAGGCTTCTTGAAGGGAAAGATGTAACTCTGTGAGATCAATTCACAGAACACAGAGCAGTTTCTCAGAGCTTCTTTCCAGTTTTGAACGGAAGATATTTCCTTTTTCACCATAGCCCTATATGGGCTTCCAAATATCCCTTTGCCAATTCCACAAGAACAGCCTTAGCCAAAGGCTTCTTGAAGGGAAAGATGTAACTTTGTGAGATGAATTAACAGAACACAGAGCAGTTTCTCAGAAAGCTTCTTTCCAGTTTTGAACGGAAAATATTTCCTTTTTCACCATAGCCCTCTATAGGCTTCCAAATATCCCTTTGCCAATTCCAGAAGAACAGCCGTAGCGAAAGGCCTCTTGAAGGGAAAGATGTAACTCTGAGAAGTGAATTAACAGAACACAGAGCAGTTTCTCAGAAACCTTCTTTCCAGTTTTGAACGGAAGATATTTCCTTTTTCAGCATAGCCCTCTATGGGCTTCCAAATATCCCTTTGCCAATTCCACAAGAACAGCCTTAGCGAAAGGCTTCTTGAAGGGAAAGATGTAACTCTGTGAGATGAATTAACAGAACACAGAGCAGTTTCTCAGAAAGCTTCTTTCCCGTCTTGAACGGAAGATATTTCCTTTTTAACCATAGCCCTCTATGGGCTTCCAAATATCCCTTTGCCAATTCCACAAGAACAGCCTTAGCGAAAGGCTTCTTGCAGGGAAAGATGTAACTCTGAGAGGTGAAATAACAGAACACAGAGCAGTTTCTCAGAAACCTTCTTTCCAGTTTTGAACGGAAGATATTTCCTTTTACACCATAGCCCTCTATGGGCTTCCAAATATCCCTTTGCCAATTTAACAAGAACAGACTTATCGAAAGGCTTCTTGAAGGTAGAGATGTAACGCTGTGAGATGAAATAACAGAACACAGAGCAGTTTCTCAGAAAGCTTCTTTCCAGTTTTGAACGGAAGGTATTTACTTTTTCACCATAGCCCTCTATGGGCTTCCAAATATCACTTTGCCAGTTCCACAAGAACAGCCTCAGCGAAAGGCTTCTTCAAGGGAAAGATGTAACTCTGTGAGATGAATTAACAGAACACAGAACAGTTTCTTAGAAAGATTCTTTCCAGTTTTGAACGGAAGATATTTCCTTTTTCACCATAGCCCTCTATGGGCTTCCAAATATCCCTTTGCCAATTCCACAAGAACAGCCTTAGCGAAAGGCTTCTTGAAGGGAAAGATGTAACTCTGTGAGATGAATTAACAGAACACAGAGCAGTTTCTCAGAAAGTTTCTTTCCCGTTTTGAACGGAAGATATTTCCTTTTTCACCATAGCCCTCTATGGGCTTCCAAATATCCCTTTGCCAATTCCACAAGAACAGCCTTAGGGAAAGGCTTCTTGAAGGGAAAGATGTAATTCTGTGAGATGAATTAACAGAACAGAGAGCAGTTTCTCAGAAAGCTTCTTTCCAGTTTTGAACGGAAGATAATTCCTTTTTCACCGTAGCCCTCTATGGGCTTGCAAATATCCCTTTGCCAATTCCACAAGAACAGCCTTAGCGAAAGGCTTCTTGAAGGGAAAGATGTAACTCTGTGAGATGAATTAACAGAACACAGAGCAGTTTCTCATAAAGCTTCTTTCCAGTTTTGAACGGAATATATTTCCTTTTTCACCATAGCCCTCTATGGGCTTCCAAATATCAATTTGCCAATTCCACAAGAACAGCCTTAGCGAAAGGCTTCTTGAGGGGAAAGATGTAACTCTGTGAGATGAATTAACAGAACACAGAGGAGTTTCTCAGAAAGCTTCTTTCCCGTTTTGAACGGAAGATATTTCCTTTTTCACCATAGCCCTCTATGGGCTTCCAAATATCCCTTTGCCAATTCCACAAGAACAGCCTTAGCGAAAGGCTTCTTGAAGGGAAAGATGTAATTCTGTGAGATGAATTAACAGAACAGAGAGCAGTTTCTCAGAAAGCTTATTCCAGTTTTAAACGGAAGATATTTCCTTTTTCACCATAGCCCTCTATGGGCTTCCAAATATCCCTTTGCCAATTCCACAAGAACAGCCTTAGCGAAAGGCTCCTTGAAGGGTACGATGTAACTCTGTGAGATGAATTCACAGAACACAGAGCAGTTTCTCAGAGCTTCTTTCCAGTTTTGAACGGAAGATATTTCCTTTTTCACCATAGCCCTCTATGGGCTTCCAAATATCCCTTTGCCAATTCCACAAGAACAGCCTTAGCCAAAGGCTTCTTAAAGGGAAAGATGTAACTTTGTGAGATGAATTAACAGAACACAGAGCAGTTTCTCAGAAAGCTTCCTTCCAGTTTTGAACGGAAGATATTTCCTTTTTCACCATAGCCCTCTATGGGCTTCCAAATATCCCTTTGCCAATTCCACAAGAACAGCCTTAGCGAAAGGCCTCTGAAGGGAAAGATGTAACCCTATGGGATGAATTCAGAGAACACAGAGCAGTTTCTCAGAAAGCTTCTTTCCACTTTTGAAAGGAAGATATTTCTTTTTTCACCGTAGCCATCTATGGGCTTCCAAATATCCCTTTGTCAATTCCACAAGAACAGCCTTAGCGAAAGGCTTCTTGAAGGGAAAGATGTAACTCTGAGAGGTGAAATAACAGAACACAGAGCAGTTTCTCAGAAACCTTCTTTCCAATTTTGAACGGAAGATATTTCCTTTTTCACCATAGCCCTCAATGGGCTTTCAAATATCCCTTTGCCAATTCCACAAGAACAGCCTTAGCGAAAGGCTTCTTGAAGGGAAAGATGTAACTCTGTGAGATGACTTAAGAGAACACAGAGCAGTTTCTCAGAAAGCTTCTTTCCAGTCTTGAACGGAAGATATTTCCTTTTTAACCATAACCCTCTATGGGCTTCCAAATATCCCTTTGCCAATTCCACAAGAACAGCCTTAGGGAAAGGCTTCTTGAAGGGAAAGATGTAACTCTGTGAGATGAATTAACAGAACACAGAGCAGTTTCTCAGAAAGCTTCTTTCCAGATTTGAACGGAAGATAATTCCTTTTTCACCATAGCCCTCTAAGGGCTTCCAAATATCCCTTTGCCAATTTAACAAGAACAGCCTTATCGAAAGGCTTCTTGAAGGTAGAGATGTAACGCTGTGAGATGAAATAACAGAACACAGAGCAGTTTCTCAGAAAGCTTCTTTCCAGTTTTGAACGGAAGATATTTCCTTTCTCACCATAGCCCTCTATGGGCTTCCAAATATCCCTTTGCCAATTCCACAAGAACAGCCGTAGCGAAAGGCTTCTTGAAGGGAAAGATGTAAATCTGTGAGATGAATTAACAGAACACAGAGCAGTTTCTCAGAAAGCCTCTTTCCAGTTTTCAACGGAAGATATTTCCTTTTTCACCATAGCCCTCTATGGGCTTCTAAATATCCCTTTGCCAATTCCACAAGAACAGCCTTAGCGAAAGGCTTCTTGAAGGGAAAGATGTAACTCTGTGAGATGAATTAACAGAACACAGAGCAGTTTCTCAGAAAGTTTCTTTACCGTTTTGAACCGAAGATATTTCCTTTTTCACCATAGCCCTCTATGGGCTTCCAAATATCCCTTTGCCAAATCCACAAGAACAGCCTTAGCGAAAGGCTTCTTGAAGGGAAAGATGTAACTCTGTGAGATGAATTAACAGAACACAGAGCAGTTTCTCAGAAAGCTTCTTTCCAGTTTTGAACGGAAGATATTTCCTTTTTCACCATAGCCCTCTATGGGCTTCCAAATATCCCTTTGCCAATTCCACAAGAACAGCCTTAGCGAAAGGATTCTTGAAAGGAAAGATGTAAATCTGTGAGATGAATTAACAGAACACAGAGCACTTTCTCAGAAAGCTTCTTTCCAGTTTTAAACGGAAGATATTTCCTTTTTCACCATAGCCCTCTATGGGCTTCCAAATATCCCTTTGCCAATTCCACAAGAACAGCCTTAGCGAAAGGCTTCTTGAAGGGAAAGATGTAACTCTGTGAGATGAATTAACAGAACACAGAGCAGTTTCTCAGAAAGCTTCTTTCCAGTTTTGAACGGAAGATATTTCCTTTTTCACCATAGCCCTCTATGGGCTTCCAAATATCCCTTTGCCAATTCCACAAGAACAGCCTTAGCGAAAGGCTTCTTGAAGGGAAAGATGTAACTCTGTGAGATGAATTAACAGAACACAGAGCAGTTTCTCAGAAAGCCTCTTTCCAGTTTTGAACGGAAGATAATTCCTTTTTCACCATAGCCCTCTAAGGGCTTCCAAATATCCCTTTGCCAATTTAACAAGAACAGCCTTATCGAAAGGCTTCTTGAAGGTAGAGATGTAACGCTGTGAGATGAAATAACAGAACACAGAGCAGTTTCTCAGAAAGCTTCTTTCCAGTTTTGAACGGAAGATATTTCCTCTTTCACCATAGCCCTCTATGGGCTTCCAAATATCCCTTTGCCAATTCCACAAGAACAGCCTTAGCGAAAGGCTTCTTGAAGGGAAAGATGTAAATCTGTGAGATGAATTAACAGAACACAGAGCAGTTTCTCAGAAAGCCTCTTTCCAATTTTTAACGGAAGATATTTCCTTTTTCACCATAGCCCTCTATGGGCTTCTAAATATCCCTTTGCCAATTCCACAAGAACAGCCTTAGCGAAAGGCTTCTTGAAGGGAAAGATGTAACTCTTTGAGATGAATTAACAGAACACAGAGCAGTTTCTCAGAAAGTTTCTTTACCGTTTTGAACGGAAGATATTTCCTTTTTCACCATAGCCCTCTATGGGCTTCCAAATATCCCTTTGCCAATTCCACAAGAACAGCCTTAGCTAAAGGCTTCTTGAAGGGAAAGATGTAACTCTGTGAGATGAATTAACAGAACACAGAGCAGTTTCTCAGAAAGCTTCTTTCCAGTTTTGAACGGAAGATATTTCCTTTTTCACCATAGCCCTCTATGGGCTTCCAAATATCCCTTTGCCAATTCCACAAGAACAGCCTTAGCGAAAGGATTCTTGAAGGGAAAGATGTAACTCTGTGAGATGAATTAACAGAACACAGAGCACTTTCTCAGAAAGCTTCTTTCCAGTTTTGAACGGAAGATATTTCCTTTTTCACCATAGCCCTCTATGGGCTTCCAAATATCCCTTTGCCAATTCCACAAGAACAGCCTTAAGGAAAGGCTTCTTGAAGGGAAAGATGTAACTCTATGAGATGAATTAACAGAACACAGAGCAGTTTTTCAGAAAGCTTCTTTCCAGTTTTGAACGGAAGATATTTCCTTTTTCACCATAGCCCTCTATGGGCTTCCAAATATCCCTTTGCCAATTCCACAAGAACAGCCTTAGCGAAATGCTTCTTGAAGGGAAAGATGTAAATCTGTGAGATGAATTAACAGAACACAGAGCAGTTTCTCAGAAAGCCTCTTTCCAGTTTTGAACTGAAGATATTTCCTTTTTACCATAGCCCTCTATGGGCTTCCAAATATCCCTTTGCCAATTCCACAAGAACAGCCTTAGCGAAAGGCTTCTTGAAGGGAAAGATGTAACTCTGTGAGATGAATTAACAGAACACAGAGCAGTTTCTCAGAAAGCTTCTTTCCAGTTTTGAACGGAAGATATTTCCTTTTTCACCATAGCCCTCTATGGGCTTCCAAATATCCCTTTGCCAATTAAACAAGAACAGCCTTAGGGAAAGGCTTCTTGAAGGGAAAGATGTAACTCTGTGAGATGAAATAACAGAACACAGAGCAGTTTCTCAGAAAGCTTCCTTCCAGTTTTGAACGGAAGATATTTCCTTTTTCACCATAGCCCTCTATGGGCTTCCAAATATCCCTTTGCCAATTCCACAAGAACAGCCTTAGCGAAAGGCTTCTTGAAGGGAAAGATGTAAATCTGTGAGATGAATTAACAGAACACAGAGCAGTTTCTCAGAAAGCCTCTTTCCAGTTTTGAAGGGAAGATATTTCCTTTTTCACCATAGCCCTCTATGGGCTTCCAAATATCCCTTTGCCAATTCCACAAGAACAGCCTTAGCGAAAGGCTTCTGAAGGGAAAGATGTAACTCTGTGAGATGAATTCACAGAACACAGAGCAGTTTCTCAGAGCTTCTTTCCGGTTTTGAACGGAAGATATTTCCTTTTTCACCATAGCCCTCTATGGGATTCCAAATATCCCTTTGCCAATTCCACAAGAACAGCCATAGCCAAAAGCTTCTTGAAGGGAAAGATGTAACATTGTGAGATGAATTAACAGAACACAGAACAGTTTCTCAGAAAGCTTCTTTCCAGTTTTGAACGGAAGATATTTCCTTTTTCACCATAGCCCTCTATGGGCTTCCAAATATCCCTTTGCCAATTCCACAAGAACAGCCTTAGCGAAAGGATTCTTGAAGGGAAAGATGTAACTCTGTGAGATGAATTAACAGAACACAGAGCACTTTCTCAGAAAGCTTCTTTCCTGTTTTGAACGGAAGATATTTCCTTTTTCACCATAGCCCTCTATGGGCTTCCAAATATCCCTTTGCCAATTCCACAAGAACAGCCTTAGCGAAAGGCTTCTTGAACGGAAAGATGTAACTCTGTGAGATGAATTAACAGAACACGGAGCAGTTTTTCAGAAAGCTTCTTTCCAGTTTTGAACGGAAGATATTTCCTTTTTCACCATAGCCCTCTATGGGCTTCCAAATATTCCTTTGCCAATTCCACAAGAACAGCCTTAGCGAAAGGCTTCTTGAAGGGAAAGATGTAAATCTGTGAGATGAATTAACAGAACACAGACCAGTTTCTCAGAAAGCCTCTTTCCAGTTTTGAACGGAAGATATTTCCTTTTTCACCATAGCCCTCTATGGGCTTCCAAATATCCCTTTGCCAATTCCACAAGAACAGACTTAGCGAACGGCTTCTGAAGGGAAAGATGTAACTCTGTGAGATGAATTAACAGAACACAGAGCAGTTTCTCAGAAAGCTTCTTTCCAGTTTTGAACGGAAGATATTTCCTTTTTCACCATAGCCCTCTATGGGCTTCCAAATATCCCTTTGCCAATTAAACAAGAACAGCCTTAGGGAAAGGCTTCTTGAAGGGAAAGATGTAACTCTGTGAGATGAATTAACAGAACACAGAGCAGATTCTCAGAAAGCTTCTTTCCAGTTTTGAACGGAAGATATTTCCTTTTTCACCATAGCCCTCTATGGTCTTCCAAATATCCCTTTGCCAATTCTACAAGAACAGCCTTAGCGAAAGGCTTCTTGAAGGGAAAGATGTAACTCTGTGAGATGAATTCACAGAACACAGAGCAGTTTCTCAGAGCTTCTTTCCAGTTTTGAACGGAAGATATTTCCTTTTTCACCATAACCCTCTATGGGCTTCCAAATATCCCTTTGCCAATTCCACAAGAACAGCCTTAGCGAAAGGCCTCTGAAGGGAAAGATGTAACTCTATGGGATGAATTAACAGAACACAGAGCAGTTTCTCAGAAAGCTTCTTTCCACTTTTGAAAGGAAGATATTTCTTTTTTCACCATAGCCATCTATGGGCTTCCAAATATCCCTTTGCCAATTCCACAAGAACAGCCTTAGCGAAAGGCTTCTTGAAGGGAAAGATGTAACTCTGAGAGGTGAATTAACAGAACACAGAGCAGATTCTCAGAAAGCTTCTTTCCAGTTTTGAACGGAAGATATTTCCTTTTTCACCATAGCCCTCTATGGGCTTCCAAATATCCCTTTGCCAATTCCACAAGAACAGCCTTAGCGAAAGGCTTCTTGAAGGGAAAGATGTAACTCTGTGAGATGAATTAACAGAACACAGAGCAGTTTCTCAGAAAGCCTCTTTCCAGTTTTGAACGGAAGATATTTCCTTTTTCACCATAGCCCTCTATGGACTTCCAAATATCCCTTTGCCAATTCCACAAGAACAGCCTTAGCGAAAGGCTTCTGAAGGGAAAGATGTAACTCTGTGAGATGAATTAACAGAACACAGAGCAGTTTCTCAGAAAGCCTCTTTCCAGTTTTGAACGGAAGATAATTCCTTTTTCAACATAGCCCTCTAAGGGCTTCCAAACATCCCTTTGCCAATTTAACAAGAACAGCCTTATCGAAAGGCTTCTTGAAGGTAGAGATGTAACGCTGTGAGATGAAATAACAGAACACAGAGCAGTTTCTCAGAAAGCTTCTTTCCAGTTTTGAACGGAAGATATTTCCTTTTTCACCATAGCCCTCTATGGGCTTCTAAATATCCCTTTGCCAATTAAACAAGAACAGCCTTAGCGAAAGGCTTCTTGAAGGGAAAGATGTAACTCTGTGAGATGAATTAACAGAACACAGAGCAGTTTCTCAGAAAGTTTCTTTACCGTTTTGAACGGAAGATATTTCCTTTTTCACCATAGCCCTCTATGGGCTTCCAAATATCCCTTTGCCAATTCCAGAAGAACAGCCTTAGCGAAAGGCTTCTTGAAGGGAAAGATGTAACTCTGTGAGATCAATTCACAGAACACAGAGCAGTTTCTCAGAAAGCTTCTTTCCCGTCTTGAACGGAAGATATTTCCTTTTTAACCATAGCCCTCTATGGGCTTCCAAATATCCCTTTGCCAATTCCACAAGAACAGCCTTAGCGAAAGGCTTCTTGCAGGGAAAGATGTAACTCTGAGAGGTGAAATAACAGAACACAGAGCAGTTTCTCAGAAACCTTCTTTCCAGTTTTGAACGGAAGATATTTCCTTTTTCACCATAGCCCTCTATGGGCTTCCAAATATCCCTTTGCCAATTCCACAAGAACAGCCTTAGCGAAAGGCTTCTTGAAGGGAAAGATGTAAATCTGTGAGATGAATTAACAGAACACAGAGCAGTTTCTCAGAAAGCCTCTTTCCAGTTTTCAACGGAAGATATTTCCTTTTTCACCATAGCCCTCTATGGGCTTCTAAATATCCCTTTGCCAATTCCACAAGAACAGCCTTAGCGAAAGGCTTCTTGAAGGGAAAGATGTAACTCTGTGAGATGAATTAACAGAACACAGAGCAGTTTCTCAGAAAGTTTCTTTACCGTTTTGAACCGAAGATATTTCCTTTTTCACCATAGCCCTCTATGGGCTTCCAAATATCCCTTTGCCAAATCCACAAGAACAGCCTTAGCTAAAGGCTTCTTGAAGGGAAAGATGTAACTCTGTGAGATGAATTAACAGAACACAGAGCAGTTTCTCAGAAAGCTTCTTTCCAGTTTTGAACGGAAGATATTTCCTTTTTCACCATAGCCCTCTATGGGCTTCCAAATATCCCTTTGCCAATTCCACAAGAACAGCCTTAGCGAAAGGATTCTTGAAGGGAAAGATGTAATCTGTGAGATGAATTAACAGAACACAGAGCACTTTCTCAGAAAGCTTCTTTCCAGTTTTGAACGGAAGATATTTCCTTTTTCACCATAGCCCTCTATGGGCTTCCAAATATCCCTTTGCCAATTCCACAAGAACAGCCTTAGCGAAAGGCTTCTTGAAGGGAAAGATGTAACTCTGTGAGATGAATTAACAGAACACAGAGCAGTTTCTCAGAAAGCTTCTTTCCAGTTTTGAACGGAAGATATTTCCTTTTTCCCCATAGCCCTCTATGGGCTTCCAAATATCCCTTTGCCAATTCCACAAGAACAGCCTTAGCGAAAGGCTTCTTGAAGGGAAAGATGTAACTCTGTGAGATGAATTAACGGAACACAGAGCAGTTTCTCAGAAAGCCTCTTTCCAGTTTTGAACGGAAGATAATTCCTTTTTCACCATAGCCCTCTAAGGGCTTCCAAATATCCCTTTGCCAATTTAACAAGAACAGCCTTATCGAAAGGCTTCTTGAAGGTAGAGATGTAACGCTGTGAGATGAAATAACAGAACACAGAGCAGTTTCTCAGAAAGCTTCTTTCCAGTTTTGAACGGAAGATATTTCCTCTTTCACCAGAGCCCTCTATGGGCTTCCAAATATCCCTTTGCCAATTCCACAAGAACAGCCTTAGCGAAAGAATTCTTGAAGGGAAAGATGTAAATCTGTGAGATGAATTAACAGAACACAGAGCAGTTTCTCAAAAAGCCTCTTTCCAATTTTGAACGGAAGATATTTCCTTTTTCACCATAGCCCTCTATGGGCTTCTAAATATCCCTTTGCCAATTCCACAAGAACAGCCTTAGCGAAAGGCTTCTTGAAGGGAAAGATGTAACTCTGTGAGATGAATTAACAGAACACAGAGCAGTTTCTCAGAAAGTTTCTTTCCAGTTTTGAACGGAAGATATTTCCTTTTTCACCATAGCCCTCTATGGGCTTCCAAATATCCCTTTGCCAATTCCACAAGAACAGCCTTAGCTAAAGGCTTCTTGAAGGGAAAGATGTAACTCTGTGAGATGAATTAACAGAACACAGAGCAGTTTCTCAGAAAGCTTCTTTCCAGTTTTGAACGGAAGATATTTCCTTTTTCACAATAGCCCTCTATGGGCTTCCAAATATCCCTTTGCCAATTCCACAAGAACAGCCTTAGCGAAAGGCTTCTTGAAGGGAAAGATGTAAATCTGTGAGATGAATTAACAGAACACAGAGCAGTTTCTCAGAAAGCCTCTTTCCAGTTTTGAACTGAAGATATTTCCTTTTTACCATAGCCTTCTATGGGCTTCCAAATATCCCTTTGCCAATTCCACAAGAACAGCCTTAGCGAAAGGCTTCTTGAAGGGAAAGATGTAACTCTGTGAGATGAATTAACAGAACACAGAGCAGTTTCTCAGAAAGCTTCTTTCCAGTTTTGAACGGAAGATATTTCCTTTTTCACCATAGCCCTCTAAGGGCTTCCAAATATCCCTTTGCCAATTTAACAAGAACAGCCTTATCGAAAGGCTTCTTGAAGGTAGAGACGTAACGCTGTGAGATGAAATAACAGAACACAGAGCAGTTTCTCAGAAAGCTTCTTTCCAGTTTTGAACGGAAGATACTTCCTCTTTCACCAGAGCCCTCTATGGGCTTCCAAATATCCCTTTGCCAATTCCACAAGAACAGCCTTAGCGAAAGGCTTCTTCAAGGGAAAGATGTAAATCTGTGAGATGAATTAACAGAACACAGAGCAGTTTCTCAGAAAGCCTCTTTCCAATTTTGAACGGAAGATATTTCCTTTTTCACCATAGCCCTCTATGGGCTTCTAAATATCCCTTTGCCAATTCCACAAGAACAGCCTTATCGAAAGGCTTCTTGAAGGGAAAGATGTAACTCTGTGAGATGAATTAACAGAACACAGAGCAGTTTCTCAGAAAGTTTCTTTACCGTTTTGAACGGAAGATATTTCCTTTTTCACCATAGAACTCTATGGGCTTCCAAATATCCCTTTGCCAATTCCACAAGAACAGCCTTAGCTAAAGGCTTCTTGAAGGGAAAGATGTAACTCTGTGAGATGAATTAACAGAACACAGAGCAGTTTCTCAGAAAGCTTCTTTCCAGTTTTGAACGGAAGATATTTCCTTTTTCACCATAGCCCTCTATGGGCTTCCAAATATCCCTTTGCCAATTCCACAAGAACAGCCTTAGCGAAAGGATTCTTGAAGGGAAAGATGTAACTCTGTGAGATGAATTAACAGAACACAGAGCACCTTCTCAGAAAGCTTCTTTCCAGTTTTGAACGAAAGATATTTCCTTTTTCACCATAGCCCTCTAGGTGCTTCCAAATATCCCTTTGCCAATTCCACAAGAACAGCCTTAGCGAAAGGCTTCTTGAAGGGAAAGATATAACTCTGTGAGATGAATTAACAGAACACAGAGCAGTTTTTCAGAAAGCTTCTTTCCAGTTTTGAACGGAAGATATTTCCTTTTTCACCATAGCCCTCTATGGGCTTCCAAATATCCCTTTGCCAATTCCACAAGAACAGCCTTAGCGAAAGGCTTCTTGAAGGGAAAGATGTAAATCTGTGAGATGATTTAACAGAACACAGAGCAGTTTCTCAGAAAGCCTCTTTCCAGTTTTGAACTGAAGATATTTCCTTTTTACCATAGCCCTCTAAGGGCTTCCAAATATCCCTTTGCCAATTCCACAAGAACAGCCTTAGCGAAAGGCTTCTTGAAGGGAAAGATGTAACTCTGTGAGATGAATTAACAGAACACAGAGCAGTTTCTCAGAAAGCTTCTTTCCAGTTTTGAACGGAAGATATTTCCTTTTTCACCATAGCCCTCTATGGGCTTCCAAATATCCCTTTGCCAATTAAACAAGAACAGCCTTAGGGAAAGGCTTCTTGAAGGGAAAGATGTAACTCTGTGAGATGAATTAACAGAACACAGAGCAGTTTCTCAGAAAGTTTCTTTCCAGTTTTGAACGGAAGATATTTCCTTTTTCACCTTAGCCCTCTATGGGCTTCCAAATATCCCTTTGCCAATTCCACAAGAACAGCCATAGCCAAAGGCTTCTTGAAGGGAAAGATGTAACTTTGTGAGATGAATTAACAGAACACAGAGCAGTTTCTCAGAAAGCTTCTTTCCAGTTTTGAACGGAATATATTTCCTTTTTCACCATAGCCCTCTATGGGCTTCCAAATATCAATTTGCCAATTCCACAAGAACAGCCTTAGCGAAAGGCTTCTTGAAGGGAAAGATGTAACTCTGTGAGATGAATTAACAGAACACAGAGGAGTTTCTCAGAAAGCTTCTTTCCCGTTTTGAACGGAAGATATTTCCTTTTTCACCATAGCCCTCTATGGGCTTCCAAATATCCCTTTGCCAATTCCACAAGAACAGCCTTAGCGAAAGGCTTCTTGAAGGGAAAGATGTAATTCTGTGAGATGAATTAACAGAACAGAGAGCAGTTTCTCAGAAAGCTTATTCCAGTTTTAAACGGAAGATATTTCCTTTTTCACCATAGCCCTCTATGGGCTTCCAAATATCCCTTTGCCAATTCCACAAGAACAGCCTTAGCGAAAGGCTCCTTGAAGGGTACGATGTAACTCTGTGAGATGAATTCACAGAACACAGAGCAGTTTCTCAGAGCTTCTTTCCAGTTTTGAACGGAAGATATTTCCTTTTTCACCATAGCCCTCTATGGGCTTCCAAATATCCCTTTGCCAATTCCACAAGAACAGCCTTAGCCAAAGGCTTCTTGAAGGGAAAGATGTAACTTTGTGAGATGAATTAACAGAACACAGAGCAGTTTCTCAGAAAGCTTCTTTCCAGTTTTGAACGGAAGATATTTCCTTTTTCACCATAGCCCTCTATGGGCTTCCAAATATCCCTTTGCCAATTCCACAAGAACAGCCTTAGCGAAAGGCCTCTGAAGGGAAAGATGTAACCCTATGGGATGAATTCAGAGAACACAGAGCAGTTTCTCAGAAAACTTCTTTCCACTTTTGAAAGGAAGATATTTCTTTTTTCACCGTAGCCATCTATGGGCTTCCAAATATCCCTTTGCCAATTCCACAAGAACAGCCTTAGCGAAAGGCTTCTTGAAGGGAAAGATGTAACTCTGAGAGGTGAAATAACAGAACACAGAGCAGTTTCTCAGAAACCTTCTTTCCAATTTTGAACGGAAGATATTTCCTTTTTCACCATAGCCCTCAATGGGCTTTCAAATATCCCTTTGCCAATTCCACAAGAACAGCCTTAGCGAAAGGCTTCTTGAAGGGAAAGATGTAACTCTGTGAGATGACTTAAGAGAACACAGAGCAGTTTCTCAGAAAGCTTCTTTCCAGTCTTGAACGGAAGATATTTCCTTTTTAACCATAACCCTCTATGGGCTTCCAAATATCCCTTTGCCAATTCCACAAGAACAGCCTTAGGGAAAGGCTTCTTGAAGGGAAAGATGTAACTCTGTGAGATGAATTAACAGAACACAGAGCAGTTTCTCAGAAAGCTTCTTTCCAGATTTGAACGGAAGATAATTCCTTTTTCACCATAGCCCTCTAAGGGCTTCCAAATATCCCTTTGCCAATTTAACAAGAACAGCCTTATCGAAAGGCTTCTTGAAGGTAGAGATGTAACGCTGTGAGATGAAATAACAGAACAGAGAGCAGTTTCTCAGAAAGCTTCTTTCCAGTTTTGAACGGAAGATATTTCCTCTTTGACCATAGCCCTCTATGGGCTTCCAAATATCCCATTGCCAATTCCACAAGAACAGCCTTAGCGAAAGGCTTCTTGAAGGGAAAGATGTAAATCTGTGAGATGAATTAACAGAACACAGAGCAGTTTCTCAGAAAGCCTCTTTCCAATTTTGAACGGAAGATATTTCCTTTTTCACCATAGCCCTCTAGGGGCTTCTAAATATCCCTTTGCCAATTCCACAAGAACAGCCTTAGGGAAAGGCTTCTTGAAGGGAAAGATGTAACTCTGTGAGATGAATTAACAGAACACAGAGCAGTTTCTCAGAAAGTTTCTTTACCGTTTTGAACGGAAGATATTTCCTTTTTCACCATAGCCCTCTATGGGCTTCCAAATATCCCTTTGCCAATTCCACAAGAACAGCCTTAGCTAAAGGCTTCTTGAAGGGAAAGATGTAACTCTGTGAGATGAATTAACAGAACACAGAGCAGTTTCTCAGAAAGCTTCTTTCCAGTTTTGAACGGAAGATATTTCCTTTTTCACCATAGCCCTCTATGGGCTTCCAAATATCCCTTTGCCAATTCCACAAGAACAGCCTTAGCGAAAGGATTCTTGAAGGGAAAGATGTAACTCTGTGAGATGAATTAACAGAACACAGAGTACTTTCTCAGAAAGCTTCTTTCCAGTTTTGAACGGAAGATATTTCCTTTTTCACCATAGCCCTCTATGGGCTTCCAAATATCCCTTTGCCAATTCCACAAGAACAGCCTTAGCGAAAGGCTTCTTGAAGGGAAAGATGTAACTCTGTGAGATGAATTAACAGAACACAGAGTAGTTTTTCAGAAAGCTTCTTTCCAGTTTTGAACGGAAGATATTTCCTTTTTCACCATAGCCCTCTATGGGCTTCCAAATATCCCTTTGCCAATTCCACAAGAACAGCCTTAGCGAAAGGCTTCTTGAAGGGAAAGATGTAAATCTGTGAGATGAATTAACAGAACACAGAGCAGTTTCTCAGAAAGCCTCTTTCCAGTTTTGAACTGAAGATATTTCCTTTTTACCATAGCCCTCTATGGGCTTCCAAATATCCCTTTGCCAATTCCACAAACACAGCCTTAGCGAAAGGCTTCTTGAAGGGAAAGGTGTAACTCTGTGAGATGAATTAACAGAACACAGAGCAGTTTCTCAGAAAGCTTCTTTCCAGTTTTGAACGGAAGATATTTCCTTTTTCACCATAGCCCTCTATGGGCTTCCAAATATCCCTTTGCCAATTAAACAAGAACAGCCTTAGGGAAAGGCTTCCTGAAGGGAAAGATGTAACTCTGTGAGATGAATTAACAGAACACAGAGCAGTTTCTCAGAAAGCTTCCTTCCAGTTTTGAACGGAAGATATTTCCTTTTTCAACATAGCCCTCTATGGGCTTCCAAATATCCCTTTGCCAATTCCAGAAGAACAGCCTTAGCGAAAGGCTTCTTGAATTGAAAGATGTAACTCTGTGAGATGAATTCACAGAACACAGAGCAGTTTCTCAGAGCTTCTTTCCAGTTTTGAACGGAAGATATTTCCTTTTTCACCATAGCCCTCTATGGGCTTCCAAATATCCCTTTGCCAATTCCACAAGAACAGCCTTAGCGAAAGGCTTCTTGAAGGGAAAGATGTAAATCTGTGAGATGAATTAACAGAACACAGAGCAGTTTCTCAGAAAGCCTCTTTCCAGTTTTGAAGGGAAGATATTTCCTTTTTCACCATAGCCCTCTATGGGCTTCCAAATATCCCTTTGCCAATTCCACAAGAACAGCCTTAGCGAAAGGCTTCTGAAGGGAAAGATGTAACTCTGTGAGATGAATTCACAGAACACAGAGCAGTTTCTCAGAGCTTCTTTCCAGTTTTGAACGGAAGATATTTCCTTTTTCACCATAGCCCTCTATGGGCTTCCAAATATCCCTTTGCCAATTCCACAAGAACAGCCATAGCCAAAGGCTTCTTGAAGGGAAAGATGTAACATTGTGAGATGAATTAACAGAACACAGAACAGTTTCTCAGAAAGCTTCTTTCCAGTTTTGAACGGAAGATATTTCCTTTTTCACCATAGCCCTCTATGGGCTTCCAAATATCCCCTTGCCAATTCCACAAGAACAGCCTTAGCCAAAGGCTTCTTGAAGGGAAAGATGTAACTCTGTGAGATGAATTAACAGAACACAGAGCACTTTCTCAGAAAGCTTCTTTCCAGTTTTGAACGGAAGGTATTTCCTTTTTCACCATAGCCCTCTATGGGCTTCCAAATATCCCTTTGCCAATTCCACAAGAACAGCCTTAGCGAAAGTCTTCTTGAAGGGAAAGATGTAACTCTGTGAGATGAATTAACAGAACACAGAGCAGTTTCTCAGAAAGCTTCTTTCCAGTTTTGAACGGAAGATATTTCCTTTTTCACCATACCCCTCTATGGGCTTCCAAATATCCCTTTGCCAATTCCACAAGAACAGCCTTAGCGAAAGGATTCTTGAAGGGAAAGATGTAAATCTGTGAGATGAATTAACAGAACACAGCGCAGTTTCTCAGAAAGCCTCTTTCCAGTTTTGAACGGAAGATATTTCCTTTTTCACCATAGCGCTCTATGGGCTTCCAAATATCCCTTTGCCAATTCCACAAGAACAGCCTTAGCGAAAGGCTTCTTGAAGGGAAAGATGTAACTCTGTGAGATGAATTAACAGAACGCAGAGCAGTTTCTCAGAAAGCTTCTTTCCAGTTTTGAACGGAAGATATTTCCTTTTTCACCATAGCCCTCTATGGGCTTCCAAATATCCCTTTGCCAATTAAACAAGAACAGCCTTAGGGTAAGGCTTCTTGAAGGGAAAGATGTAACTCTGTGAGATGAATTAATAGAACGCAGAGCAGTTTCTCAGAAAGCTTCTTTCAAGTTTTGAACGGAATATATTTCCTTTTTCACCATAGCCCTCTATGGGCTTCCAAATATCAATTTGCCAATTCCACAAGAACAGCCTTAGCGAAAGGCTTCTTGAAGGGAAAGATGTAACTCTGTGAGATGAATTAACAGAACACAGAGGAGTTTCTCAGAAAGCTTCTTTCCCGTTTTGAACGGAAGATATTTCCTTTTTCACCATAGCCCTCTATGGGCTTCCAAATATCCCTTTGCCAATTCCACAAGAACAGCCTTAGCGAAAGGCTTCTTGAAGGGAAAGATGTAATTCTGTGAGATGAATTCACAGAACAGAGAGCAGTTTCTCAGAAAGCTTCTTTCCAGTTTTAAACGGAAGATATTTCCTTTTTCACCATAGCCCTATATGGGCTTCCAAATATCCCTTTGCCAATTCCACAAGAACAGCCTTAGCGAAAGGCTCCTTGAAGGGTACGATGTAACTCTGTGAGATGAATTCACAGAACACAGAGCAGTTTCTCAGAGCTTCTTTCCAGTTTTGAACGGAAGATATTTCCTTTTTCACCATAGCCCTCTATGGGCTTCCAAATATCCCTTTGCCAATTCCACAAGAACAGCCTTAGCCAAAGGCTTCCTGAAGGGAAAGATGTAACTTTGTGAGATGAATTAACAGAACACAGAGCAGTTTCTCAGAAAGCTTCTTTCCAGTTTTGAACGGAAGATATTTCCTTTTTCACCATAGCCCTCTATGGGCTTCCAAATATCCCTTTGCCAATTCCACAAGAACAGCCTTAGCGAAAGGCTTCTTGAAGGGAAAGATGTAACTCTGAGAGGTGAAATAACAGAACACAGAGCAGTTTCTCAGAAACCTTCTTTCCAATTTTGAACGGAAGATATTTCCTTTTTCACCATAGCCCTCAATGGGCTTTCAAATATCCCTTTGACAATTCCACAAGAACAGCCTTAGCGAAAGGCTTCTTGAAGGGAAAGATGTAACTCTGTGAGATGACTTAAGAGAACACAGAGCAGTTTCTCAGAAAGCTTCTTTCCAGTCTTGAACGGAAGATATTTCCTTTTTAACCATAACCCTCTATGGGCTTCCAAATATCCCTTTGCCAATTCCACAAGAACAGCCTTAGGGAAAGGCTTCTTGAAGGGAAAGATGTAACTCTGTGAGATGAATTAACAGAACACAGAGCAGTTTCTCAGAAAGCTTCTTTCCAGATTTGAACGGAAGATAATTCCTTTTTCACCATAGCCCTCTAAGGGCTTCCAAATATCCCTTTGCCAATTTAACAAGAACAGACTTATCGAAAGGCTTCTTGAAGGTAGAGATGTAACGCTGTGAGATGAAATAACAGAACACAGAGCAGTTTCTCAGAAAGCTTCTTTCCAGTTTTGAACGGAAGATATTTCCTTTCTCACCATAGCCCTCTATGGGCTTCCAAATATCCCTTTGCCAATTCCACAAGAAAAGCCTTAGCGAAAGGCTTCTTTAAGGGAAAGATGTAAATCTGTGAGATGAATTAACAGAATACAGAGCAGTTTCTCAGAAAGCCTCTTTCCAGTTTTCAACGGAAGATATTTCCTTTTTCACCATAGCCCTCTATGGGCTTCTAAATATCCCTTTGCCAATTCCACAAGAACAGCCTTAGCGAAAGGCTTCTTGAAGGGAAAGATGTAACTCTGTGAGATGAATTAACAGAACACAGAGCAGTTTCTCAGAAAGTTTCTTTACCGTTTTGAACCGAAGATATTTCCTTTTTCACCATAGCCCTCTATGGGCTTCCAAATATCCCTTTGCCAATTCCTCAAGAACAGCCTTAGCGAAAGGCTTCTTGAAGGGAAAGATGTAACTCTGTGAGATGAATTAACAGAACACAGAGCACTTTCTCAGAAAGCTTCTTTCCAGTTTTGAACGGAAGATATTTCCTTTTTCACCATAGCCCTCTATGGGCTTCCAAATATCCCTTTGCCAATTCCACAAGAACAGCCTTAGCGAAAGGCTTCTTGAAGGGAAAGATGTAACTCTGTGAGATGAATTAACAGAACACAGAGCAGTTTCTCAGAAAGCTTCTTTCCAGTTTTGAACGGAAGATATTTCCTTTTTCACCATAGCCCTCTATGGGCTTCCAAATATCCCTTTGCCAATTCCACAAGAACAGCCTTAGCGAAAGGCTTCTTGAAGGGAAAGATGTAACTCTGTGAGATGAATTAACAGAACACAGAGCAGTTTCTCAGAAAGCCTCTTTCCAGTTTTGAACGGAAGATAATTCCTTTTTCACCATAGCCTTCTAAGGGCTTCCAATTATCCCTTTGCCAATTTAACAAGAACAGCCTTATCGAAAGGCTTCTTGAAGGTAGAGATGTAACGCTGTGAGATGAAATAACAGAACACAGAGCAGTTTCTCAGAAAGCTTCTTTCCAGTTTTGAACGGAAGATATTTCCTCTTTGACCATAGCCCTCTATGGGCTTCCAAATATCCCTTTGCCAATTCCACAAGAACAGCCTTAGCGAAAGGCTTCTTGAAGGTAAAGATGTAAATCTGTGAGATGAATTAACAGAACACAGAGCAGTTTCTCAGAAAGCCTCTTTCCAATTTTGAACGGAAGATATTTCCTTTTTCACCATAGCCCTCTATGGGCTTCTAAATATCCCTATTTCCAATTCCAAAAGAACAGCCTTAGCGAAAGGCTTCTTGAAGGGAAAGATGTAACTCTGTGAGATGAATTAACAGAACACAGAGCAGTTTCTCAGAAAGTTTCTTTACCGTTTTGAACGGAAGATATTTCCTTTTTCACCATAGCCCTCTATGGGCTTCCAAATATCCCTTTGCCAATTCCACAAGAACAGCCTTAGCTAAAGGCTTCTTGAAGGGAAAGATGTAACTCTGTGAGATGAATTAACAGAACACAGAGCAGTTTCTCAGAAAGCTTCTTTCCAGTTTTGAACGGAAGATATTTCCTTTTTCACCATAGCCCTCTATGGGCTTCCAAATATCCCTTTGCCAATTCCACAAGAACAGCCTTAGCGAAAGGATTCTTGAAGGGAAAGATGTAACTCTGTGAGATGAATTAACAGAACACAGAGTACTTTCTCAGAAAGCTTCTTTCCAGTTTTGAACGGAAGATATTTCCTTTTTCACCATAGCCCTCTATGGGCTTCCAAATATCCCTTTGCCAATTCCACAAGAACAGCCTTAGCGAAAGGCTTCTTGAAGGGAATGATGTATCTCTGTGAGATGAATTAACAGAACACAGAGCAGTTTTTCAGAAAGCTTCTTTCCAGTTTTGAACGGAAGATATTTCCTTTTTCACCATAGCCCTCTATGGGCTTCCAAATATCCCTTTGCCAATTCCACAAGAACAGCCTTAGCGAAAGGCTTCTTGAAGGGAAAGATGTAAATCTGTGAGATGAATTAACAGAACACAGAGCAGTTTCTCAGAAAGCCTCTTTCCAGTTTTGAACTGAAGATATTTCCTTTTTACCATAGCCCTCTATGGGCTTCCAAATATCCCTTTGCCAATTCCACAAACACAGCCTTAGCGAAAGGCTTCTTGAAGGGAAAGGTGTAACTCTGTGAGATGAATTAACAGAACACAGAGCAGTTTCTCAGAAAGCTTCTTTCCAGTTTTGAACGGAAGATATTTCCTTTTTCACCATAGCCCTCTATGGGCTTCCAAATATCCCTTTGCCAATTAAACAAGAACAGCCTTAGGGAAAGGCTTCCTGAAGGGAAAGATGTAACTCTGTGAGATGAATTAACAGAACACAGAGCAGTTTCTCAGAAAGCTTCCTTCCAGTTTTGAACGGAAGATATTTCCTTTTTCACCATAGCCCTCTATGGGCTTCCAAATATCCCTTTGCCAATTCCAGAAGAACAGCCTTAGCGAAAGGCTTCTTGAATTGAAAGATGTAACTCTGTGAGATGAATTCACAGAACACAGAGCAGTTTCTCAGAGCTTCTTTCCAGTTTTGAACGGAAGATATTTCCTTTTTCACCATAGCCCTCTATGGGCTTCCAAATATCCCTTTGCCAATTCCACAAGAACAGCCTTAGCGAAAGGCTTCTTGAAGGGAAAGATGTAAATCTGTGAGATGAATTAACAGAACACAGAGCAGTTTCTCAGAAAGCCTCTTTCCAGTTTTGAAGGGAAGATATTTCCTTTTTCACCATAGCCCTCTATGGGCTTCCAAATATCCCTTTGCCAATTCCACAAGAACAGCCTTAGCGAAAGGCTTCTGAAGGGAAAGATGTAACTCTGTGAGATGAATTCACAGAACACAGAGCAGTTTCTCAGAGCTTCTTTCCAGTTTTGAACGGAAGATATTTCCTTTTTCACCATAGCCCTCTATGGGCTTCCAAATATCCCTTTGCCAATTCCACAAGAACAGCCATAGCCAAAGGCTTCTTGAAGGGAAAGATGTAACATTGTGAGATGAATTAACAGAACACAGAACAGTTTCTCAGAAAGCTTCTTTCCAGTTTTGAACGGAAGATATTTCCTTTTTCACCATAGCCCTCTATGGGCTTCCAAATATCCCTTTGCCAATTCCACAAGAACAGCCTTAGCGAAAGGATTCTTGAAGGGAAAGATGTAAATCTGTGAGATGAATTAACAGAACACAGCGCAGTTTCTCAGAAAGCCTCTTTCCAGTTTTGAACGGAAGATATTTCCTTTTTCACCATAGCGCTCTATGGGCTTCCAAATATCCCTTTGCCAATTCCACAAGAACAGCCTTAGCGAAAGGCTTCTTGAAGGGAAAGATGTAACTCTGTGAGATGAATTAACAGAACACAGAGCAGTTTCTCAGAAAGCTTCTTTCCAGTTTTGAACGGAAGATATTTCCTTTTTCACCATAGCCCTCTATGGGCTTCCAAATATCCCTTTGCCAATTTAACAAGAACAGCCTTAGGGAAAGGCTTCTTGAAGGGAAAGATGTAACTCTGTGAGATGAATTAATAGAACGCAGAGCAGTTTCTCAGAAAGCTTCTTTCAAGTTTTGAACGGAATATATTTCCTTTTTCACCATAGCCCTCTATGGGCTTCCAAATATCAATTTGCCAATTCCACAAGAACAGCCTTAGCGAAAGGCTTCTTGAAGGGAAAGATGTAACTCTGTGAGATGAATTAACAGAACACAGAGGAGTTTCTCAGAAAGCTTCTTTCCCGTTTTGAACGGAAAATATTTCCTTTTTCACCATAGCCCTCTATGGGCTTCCAAATATCCCTTTGCCAATTCCACAAGAACAGCCTTAGCGAAAGGCTTCTTGAAGGGAAAGATGTAATTCTGTGAGATGAATTAACAGAACAGAGAGCAGTTTCTCAGAAAGCTTCTTTCCAGTTTTAAACGGAAGATATTTCCTTTTTCACCATAGCCCTCAATGGGCTTCCAAATATCCCTTTGCCAATTCCACAAGAACAGCCTTAGCGAAAGGCTCCTTGAAGGGTACGATGTAACTCTGTGAGATGAATTCACAGAACACAGAGCAGTTTCTCAGAGCTTCTTTCCAGTTTTGAAAGGAAGATATTTCCTTTTTCACCATAGCCCTCTATGGGCTTCCAAATATCCCTTTGCCAATTCCACAAGAACAGCCTTAGCCAAAGGCTTCCTGAAGGGAAAGATGTAACTTTGTGAGATGAATTAACAGAACACAGAGCAGTTTCTCAGAAAGCTTCTTTCCAGTTTTGAACGGAAGATATTTCTTTTTTCACCATAGCCCTCTATGGGCTTCCAAATATCCCTTTGCCAATTCCACAAGAACAGCCTTAGCAAAAGGCTTCTTGAAGGGAAAGATGTAAATCTGTGAGATGAATTAACAGAACACAGAACAGTTTCTCAGAAAGTTTCTTTAACGTTTTGAACGGAAGATATTTCCTTTTTCACCATAGCCCTCTATGGGCTTCCAAATATCCCTTTGCCAATTCCAGAAGAACAGCGTTAGCGAAAGGCTTCTTGAAGGGAAAGATGTCACTCTGTGAGATGAATTCACAGAACACAGAGCAGTTTCTCAGAGCTTCTTTCCAGTTTTGAACGGAAGATATTTCCTTTTTCACCATAACCCTCTATGGGCTTCCAAATATCCCTTTGCCAATTCCACAAGAACAGCCTTAGCCAAAGGCTTCTTGAAGGGAAAGATGTAACTTTGTGAGATGAATTAACAGAACACAGAGCAGTTTCTCAGAAAGCTTCTTTCCAGTTTTGAACGGAAGATATTTCCTTTTTCACCATAGCCCTCAATGGGCTTCCAAATATCCCTTTGCCAATTCCAGAAGAACAGCCGTAGCGAAAGGCCTCTTGAAGGAAAAGATGTAACTCTGAGAGGTGAATTAACAGAAGACAGAGCAGTTTCTCAGAAACCTTCTTTCCAGTTTTGAACGGAAGATATTTCCTTTTTCACCATAGCCCTCTATGGGCTTCCAAATATCACTTTGCCAATTCCACAAGAACAGCCTTAGCGAAAGGCTTCTTGAAGGGAAAGATGTAATTCTGTGAGATGAATTAACAGAACAGAGAGCAGTTTCTCAGAAAGTTTCTTTCCAGTTTTGAACGGAAGATAATTCCTTTTTCACCGTAGGCCTCTATGGGCTTGCAAATATCCCTTTACCAATTCCACAAGAACAGCCTTAGCGAAAGGCTTCTTGAAGGGAAAGATGTAACTCTGTGAGATGAATTAACAGAACACAGAGCAGTTTCTCAGAAAGCTTCTTTCCAGTTTTGAACGGAATATATTTCCTTTTTCACCATAGCCCTCTATGGGCTTCCAAATATCAATTTGCCAATTCCACAAGAACAGCCTTAGCGAAAGGCTTCTTGAAGGGAAAGATGTAACTCTGTGAGATGAATTAACAGAACACAGAGGAGTTTCTCAGAAAGCTTCTTTCCCGTTTTGAACGGAAGATATTTCCTTTTTCACCATAGCCCTCTATGGGCTTCCAAATATCCCTTTGCCAATTCCACAAGAACAGCCTTAGCGAAAGGCTCCTTGAAGGGTACGATGTAACTCTGTGAGATGAATTCACAGAACACAGAGCAGTTTCTCAGAGCTTCTTTCCAGTTTTGAACGGAAGATATTTCCTTTTTCACCATAGCCCTCTATGGGCTTCCAAATATCCCTTTGCCAATTCCACAAGAACAGCCATAGCCAAAGGCTTCTTGAAGGGAAAGATGTAACTTTGTGAGATGAATTAACAGAACACAGAGCAGTTTCTCAGAAAGCTTCTTTCCAGTTTTGAACGGAAGATATTTCCTTTTTCACCATAGCCCTCTATGGGCTTCCAAATATCCCTTTGCCAATTCCACAAGAACAGCCTTAGCGAAAGGCCTCTGAAGGGAAAGATGTAACTCTATGGGATGAATTCAGAGAACACAGAGCAGTTTCTCAGAAAGCTTCTTTCCACTTTTGAAAGGAAGATATTTCTTTTTTCACCGTAGCCATCTATGGGCTTCCAAATATCCCTTTGCCAATTCCACAAGAACAGCCTTAGCGAAAGGCTTCTTGAAGGGAAAGATGTAACTCTGAGAGGTGAAATAACAGAACACAGAGCAGTTTCTCAGAAACCTTCTTTCCAATTTTGAACGGAAGATATTTCCTTTTTCACCATAGCCCTCAATGGGCTTTCAAATATCCCTTTGCCAATTCCACAAGAACAGCCTTAGCGAAAGGCTTCTTGAAGGGAAAGATGTAACTCTGTGAGATGACTTAAGAGAACACAGAGCAGTTTCTCAGAAAGCTTCTTTCCAGTCTTGAACGGAAGATATTCCCTTTTTAACCATAACCCTCTATGGGCTTCCAAATATCCCTTTGCCAATTCCACAAGAACAGCCTTAGGGAAAGGCTTCTTGAAGGGAAAGATGTAACTCTGTGAGGTGAATTAACAGAACACAGAGCAGTTTCTCAGAAAGCTTCTTTCCAGATTTGAACGGAAGATAATTCCTTTTTCACCATAGCCCTCTAAGGGCTTCCAAATATCCCTTTGCCAATTTAACAAGAACAACCTTATCGAAAGGCTTCTTGAAGGTAGAGATGTAACGCTGTGAGATGAAATATACAGAACACAGAGCAGTTTCTCAGAAAGCTTCTTTCCAGTTTTGAACGGAAGATATTTCCTTTCTCACCATAGCCCTCTATGGGCTTCCAAATATCCCTTTGCCAATTCCACAAGAACAGCCTTAGCGAAAGGCTTCTTGAAGGGAAAGATGTAAATCTGTGAGATGAATTAACAGAACACAGAGCAGTTTCTCAGAAAGCCTCTTTCCAGTTTTCAACGGAAGATATTTCCTTTTTCACCATAGCCCTCTATGGGCTTCTAAATATCCCTTTGCCAATTCCAGAAGAACAGCCTTAGCGAAAGGCTTCTTGAAGGGAAAGATGTAACTCTGTGAGATGAATTAACAGAACACAGAGCAGTTTCTCAGAAAGTTTCTTTACCGTTTTGAACCGAAGATATTTCCTTTTTCACCATAGCCCTCTATGGGCTTCCAAATATCCCTTTGCCAAATCCACAAGAACAGCCTTAGCTAAAGGCTTCTTGAAGGGAAAGATGTAACTCTGTGAGATGAATTAACAGAACACAGAGCAGTTTCTCAGAAAGCTTCTTTCCAGTTTTGAACGGAAGATATTTCCTTTTTCACCATAGCCCTCTATGGGCTTCCAAATATCCCTTTGCCAATTCCACAAGAACAGCCTTAGCGAAAGGATTCTTGAAGGGAAAGATGTAACGCTGTGAGATGAATTAACAGAACACAGAGCACTTTCTCAGAAAGCTTCTTTCCAGTTTTGAACGGAAGATATTTCCTTTTTCACCATAGCCCTCTATGGGCTTCCAAATATCCCTTTGCCAATTCCACAAGAACAGCCTTAGCGAAAGGCTTCTTGAAGGGAAAGATGTAACTCTGTGAGATGAATTAACAGAACACAGAGCAGTTTTTCAGAAAGCTTCTTTCCAGTTTTGAACGGAAGATATTTCCTTTTTCACCATAGCCCTCTATGGGCTTCCAAATATCCCTTTGCCAATTCCACAAGAACAGCCTTAGCGAAAGGCTTCTTGAAGGGAAAGATGTAAATCTGTGAGATGAATTAACAGAACACAGAGCAGTTTCTCAGAAAGCCTCTTTCCAGTTTTGAACTGAAGATATTTCCTTTTTACCATAGCCCTCTATGGGCTTCCAAATATCCCTTTGCCAATTCCACAAACACAGCCTTAGCGAAAGGCTTCTTGAAGGGAAAGGTGTAACTCTGTGAGATGAATTAACAGAACACAGAGCAGTTTCTCAGAAAGCTTCTTTCCAGTTTTGAACGGAAGATATTTCCTTTTTCACCATAGCCCTCTATGGGCTTCCAAATATCCCTTTGCCAATTAAACAACAACAGCCTTAGGAAAAGGCTTCCTGAAGGGAAAGATGTAACTCTGTGAGATGAATTAACAGAACACAGAGCAGTTTCTCAGAAAGCTTCCTTCCAGTTTTGAACGGAAGATATTTCCTTTTTCACCATAGCCCTCTATGGGCTTCCAAATATCCCTTTGCCAATTCCAGAAGAACAGCCTTAGCGAAAGGCTTCTTGAAGGGAAAGATGTAACTCTGTGAGATGAATTCACAGAACACAGAGCAGTTTCTCAGAGCTTCTTTCCAGTTTTGAACGGAAGATATTTCCTTTTTCACCGTAGCCCTCTATGGGCTTCCAAATATCCCTTTGCCAATTCCACAAGAACAGCCTTAGCGAAAGGCTTCTTGAAGGGAAAGATGTAAATCTGTGAGATGAATTAACAGAACACAGAGCAGTTTCTCAGAAAGCCTCTTTCCAGTTTTGAAGGGAAGATATTTCCTTTTTCACCATAGCCCTCTATGGGCTTCCAAATATCCCTTTGCCAATTCCACAAGAACAGCCTTAGCGAAAGGCTTCTGAAGGGAAAGATGTAACTCTGTGAGATGAATTCACAGAACACAGAGCAGTTTCTCAGAGCTTCTTTCCAGTTTTGAACGGAAGATATTTCCTTTTTCAACATAGCCCTCTATGGGCTTCCAAATATCCCTTTGCCAATTCCACAAGAACAGCCATAGCCAAAGGCTTCTTGAAGGGAAAGATGTAACATTGTGAGATGAATTAACAGAACACAGAACAGTTTCTCAGAAAGCTTCTTTCCAGTTTTGAACGGAAGATATTTCCTTTTTCACCATAGCCCTCTATGGGCTTCCAAATATCCCCTTGCCAATTCCACAAGAACAGCCTTAGCCAAAGGCTTCTTGAAGGGAAAGATGTAACTCTGTGAGATGAATTAACAGAACACAGAGCACTTTCTCAGAAAGCTTCTTTCCAGTTTTGAACGGAAGGTATTTCCTTTTTCACCATAGCCCTCTATGGGCTTCCAAATATCCCTTTGCCAATTCCACAAGAACAGCCTTAGCGAAAGTCTTCTTGAAGGGAAAGATGTAACTCTGTGAGATGAATTAACAGAACACAGAGCAGTTTCTCAGAAAGCTTCTTTCCAGTTTTGAACGGAAGATATTTCCTTTTTCACCATACCCCTCTATGGGCTTCCAAATATCCCTTTGCCAATTCCACAAGAACAGCCTTAGCGAAAGGATTCTTGAAGGGAAAGATGTAAATCTGTGAGATGAATTAACAGAACACAGCGCAGTTTCTCAGAAAGCCTCTTTCCAGTTTTGAACGGAAGATATTTCCTTTTTCACCATAGCGCTCTATGGGCTTCCAAATATCCCTTTGCCAATTCCACAAGAACAGCCTTAGCGAAAGGCTTCTTGAAGGGAAAGATGTAACTCTGTGAGATGAATTAACAGAACACAGAGCAGTTTCTCAGAAAGCTTCTTTCCAGTTTTGAACGGAAGATATTTCCTTTTTCACCATAGCCCTCTATGGGCTTCCAAATATCCCTTTGCCAATTAAACAAGAACAGCCTTAGGGAAAGGCTTCTTGAAGGGAAAGATGTAACTCTGTGAGATGAATTAAAAGAACGCAGCCAGTTTCTCAGAAAGCTTCTTTAAAGTTTTGAACGGAATATATTTCCTTTTTCACCATAGCCCTCTATGGGCTTCCAAATATCAATTTGCCAATTCCACAAGAACAGCCTTAGCGAAAGGCTTCTTAAAGGGAAAGATGTAACTCTGTGAGATGAATTAACAGAACACAGAGGAGTTTCTCAGAAAGCTTCTTTCCAGTTTTGAACGGAAGATATTTCCTTTTTCACCATAGCCCTCTATGGGCTTCCAAATATCCCTTTGCCAATTCCACAAGAACAGCCTTAGCGAAAGGCTTCTTGAAGGGAAAGATGTAATTCTGTGAGATGAATTAACAGAACAGAGAGCAGTTTCTCAGAAAGCTTCTTTCCAGTTTTAAACGGAAGATATTTCCTTTTTCACCATAGCCCTCTATGGGCTTCCAAATATCCCTTTGCCAATTCCACAAGAACAGCCTTAGCGAAAGGCTCCTTGAAGGGTACGATGTAACTCTGAGAGGTGAAATAACAGAACACAGAGCAGTTTGTCAGAAACCTTCTTTCCAGTTTTGAACGGAAGATATTTCCTTTTTCACCATAGCCCTCTATGGGCTTCCAAATATCCCTTTGCCAATTCCACAAGAACAGCCTTAGCGAAAGGCTTCTTGAAGGGAAAGATGTAACTCTGTGAGATGAATTAACAGAACACAGAGCAGTTTCTCAGAAAGCCTCTTTCCAGTTTTGATCGGAAGATAATTCCTTTTTCACCATAGCCTTCTAAGGGCTTCCAAATATCCCTTTGCCAATTTAACAAGAACAGCCTTATCGAAAGGCTTCTTGAAGGTAGAGATGTAACGCTGTGAGATGAAATAACAGAACACAGAGCAGTTTCTCAGAAAGCTTCTTTCCAGTTTTGAACGGAAGATATTTCCTCTTTGACCATAGCCCTCTATGGGCTTCCAAATATCCCTTTGCCAATTCCACAAGAACAGCCTTAGCGAAAGGCTTCTTGAAGGGAAAGATGTAAATCTGTGAGATGAATTAACAGAACACAGAGCAGTTTCTCAGAAAGCCTCTTTCCAATTTTGAACGGAAGATATTTCCTTTTTCACCATAGCCCTCTATGGGCTTCTAAATATCCCTTTGCCAATTCCACAAGAACAGCCTTAGCGAAAGGCTTCTTGAAGGGAAAGATGTAACTCTGTGAGATGAATTAACAGAACACAGAGCAGTTTCTCAGAAAGTTTCTTTACCGTTTTGAACGGAAGATATTTCCTTTTTCACCATAGCCCTCTATGGGCTTCCAAATATCCCTTTGCCAATTCCACAAGAACAGCCTTAGCTAAAGGCTTCTTGAAGGGAAAGATGTAACTCTGTGAGATGAATTAACAGAACACAGAGCAGTTTCTCAGAAAGCTTCTTTCCAGTTTTGAACGGAAGATATTTCCTTTTTCACCATAGCCCTCTATGGGCTTCCAAATATCCCTTTGCCAATTCCACAAGAACAGCCTTAGCGAAAGGATTCTTGAAGGGAAAGATGTAACTCTGTGAGATGAATTAACAGAACACAGAGCACTTTCTCAGAAAGCTTCTTTCCAGTTTTGAACGGAAGATATTTCCTTTTTCACCATAGCCCTCTATGGGCTTCCAAATATCCCTTTGCCAATTCCACAAGAACAGCCTTAGCGAAAGGCTTCTTGAAGGGAAAGATGTAACTCTGTGAGATGAATTAACAGAACACAGAGCAGTTTTTCAGAAAGCTTCTTTCCAGTTTTGAACGGAAGATATTTCCTTTTTCACCATAGCCCTCTATGGGCTTCCAAATATCCCTTTGCCAATTCCACAAGAACAGCCTTAGCGAATGGCTTCTTGAAGGGAAAGATGTAAATCTGTGAGATGAATTAACAGAACACAGAGCAGTTTCTCAGAAAGCCTCTTTCCAGTTTTGAACTGAAGATATTTCCTTTTTACCATAGCCCTCTATGGGCTTCCAAATATCCCTTTGCCAATTCCACAAACACAGCCTTAGCGAAAGGCTTCTTGAAGGGAAAGGTGTAACTCTGTGAGATGAATTAACAGAACACAGAGCAGTTTCTCAGAAAGCTTCTTTCCAGTTTTGAACGGAAGATATTTCCTTTTTCACCATAGCCCTCTATGGGCTTCCAAATATCCCTTTGCCAATTAAACAAGAACAGCCTTAGGGAAAGGCTTCCTGAAGGGAAAGATGTAACTCTGTGAGATGAATTAACAGAACACAGAGCAGTTTCTCAGAAAGCTTCCTTCCAGTTTTGAACGGAAGATATTTCCTTTTTCACCATAGCCCTCTATGGGCTTCCAAATATCCCTTTGCCAATTCCAGAAGAACAGCCTTAGCGAAAGGCTTCTTGAAGGGAAAGATGTAACTCTGTGAGATGAATTCACAGAACACAGAGCAGTTTCTCAGAGCTTCTTTCCAGTTTTGAACGGAAGATATTTCCTTTTTCACCATAGCCCTCTATGGGCTTCCAAATATCCCTTTGCCAATTCCACAAGAACAGCCTTAGCGAAAGGCTTCTTGAAGGGAAAGATGTAAATCTGTGAGATGAATTAACAGAACACAGAGCAGTTTCTCAGAAAGCCTCTTTCCAGTTTTGAAGGGAAGATATTTCCTTTTTCACCATAGCCCTCTATGGGCTTCCAAATATCCCTTTGCCAATTCCACAAGAACAGCCTTAGCGAAAGGCTTCTGAAGGGAAAGATGTAACTCTGTGAGATGAATTCACAGAACAAAGAGCAGTTTCTTAGAGCTTCTTTCCAGTTTTGAACGGAAGATATTTCCTTTTTCACCATAGCCCTCTATGGGCTTCCAAATATCCCTTTGCCAATTCCACAAGAACAGCCATAGCCAAAGGCTTCTTGAAGGGAAAGATGTAACATTGTGAGATGAATTAACAGAGCACAGAACAGTTTCTCAGAAAGCTTCTTTCCAGTTTTGAACGGAAGATATTTCCTTTTTCACCATAGCCCTCTATGGGCTTCCAAATATCCCCTTGCCAATTCCACAAGAACAGCCTTAGCCAAAGGCTTCTTGAAGGGAAAGATGTAACTCTGTGAGATGAATTAACAGAACACAGAGCACTTTCTCAGAAAGCTTCTTTCCAGTTTTGAACGGAAGGTATTTCCTTTTTCACCATAGCCCTCTATGGGCTTCCAAATATCCCTTTGCCAATTCCACAAGAACAGCCTTAGCGAAAGTCTTCTTGAAGGGAAAGATGTAACTCTGTGAGATGAATTAACAGAACACAGAGCAGTTTCTCAGAAAGCTTCTTTCCAGTTTTGAACGGAAGATATTTCCTTTTTCACCATACCCCTCTATGGGCTTCCAAATATCCCTTTGCCAATTCCACAAGAACAGCCTTAGCGAAAGGATTCTTGAAGGGAAAGATGTAAATCTGTGAGATGAATTAACAGAACACAGCGCAGTTTCTCAGAAAGCCTCTTTCCAGTTTTCAACGGAAGATATTTCCTTTTTCACCATAGCGCTCTATGGGCTTCCAAATATCCCTTTGCCAATTCCACAAGAACAGCCTTAGCGAAAGGCTTCTTGAAGGGAAAGATGTAACTCTGTGAGATGAATTAACAGAACACAGAGCAGTTTCTCAGAAAGCTTCTTTCCAGTTTTGAACGGAAGATATTTCCTTTTTCACCATAGCCCTCTATGGGCTTCCAAATATCCCTTTGCCAATTAAACAAGAACAGCCTTAGGGAAAGGCTTCTTGAAGGGAAAGATGTAACTCTGTGAGATGAATTAAAAGAACGCAGAGCAGTTTCTCAGAAAGCTTCTTTCAAGTTTTGAACGGAATATATTTCCTTTTTCACCATAGCCCTCTATGGGCTTCCAAATATCAATTTGCCAATTCCACAAGAACAGCCTTAGCGAAAGGCTTCTTGAAGGGAAAGATGTAACTCTGTGAGATGAATTAACAGAACACAGAGGAGTTTCTCAGAAAGCTTCTTTCCCGTTTTGAACGGAAGATATTTCCTTTTTCACCATAGCCCTCTATGGGCTTCCAAATATCCCTTTGCCAATTCCACAAGAACAGCCTTAGCGAAAGGCTTCTTGAAGGGAAAGATGTAATTCTGTGAGATGAATTAACAGAACAGAGAGCAGTTTCTCAGAAAGCTTCTTTCCAGTTTTAAACGGAAGATATTTCCTTTTTCACCATAGCCCTCTATGGGCTTCCAAATATCCCTTTGCCAATTCCACAAGAACAGCCTTAGCGAAAGGCTCCTTGAAGGGTACGATGTAACTCTGTGAGATGAATTCACAGAACACAGAGCAGTTTCTCAGAGCTTCTTTCCAGTTTTGAACGGAAGATATTTCCTTTTTCACCATAGCCCTCTATGGGCTTCCAAATATCCCTTTGCCAATTCCACAAGAACAGCCTTAGCCAAAGGCTTCCTGAAGGGAAAGATGTAACTTTGTGAGATGAATTAACAGAACACAGAGCAGTTTCTCAGAAAGCTTCTTTCCAGTTTTGAACGGAAGATATTTCCTTTTTCACCATAGCCCTCTATGGGCTTCCAAATATCCCTTTGCCAATTCCACAAGAACAGCCTTAGCGAAAGGCCTCTGAAGGGAAAGATGTAACTCTATGGGATGAATTCAGAGAACACAGAGCAGGTTCTCAGAAAGCTTCTTTCCACTTTTGAAAGGAAGATATTTCTTTTTTCACCGTAGCCATCTATGGGCCTCCAAATATCCCTTTGCCAATTCCACAAGAACAGCCTTTGCGAAAGGCTTCTTGAAGGGAAAGATGTAACTCTGAGAGGTGAAATAACAGAACACAGAGCAGTTTCTCAGAAACCTTCTTTCCAGTTTTGAACGGAAGATATTTCCTTTTTCACCATAGCCCTCTATGGGCTTCCAAATATCCCTTTGCCAATTCCACAAGAACAGCCTTAGCGAAAGGCTTCTTGAAGGGAAAGATGTAACTCTGTGAGATGAATTAACAGAACACAGAGCAGTTTCTCAGAAAGCCTCTTTCCAGTTTTGAACGGAAGATAATTCCTTTTTCACCATAGCCCTCTAAGGGCTTCCAAATATCCCTTTGCCAATTTAACAAGAACAGCCTTATCGAAAGGCTTCTTGAAGGTAGAGATGTAACGCTGTGAGATGAAATAACAGAACACAGAGCAGTTTCTCAGAAAGCTTCTTTCCAGTTTTGAACGGAAGATATTTCCTCTTTCACCATAGCCCTCTATGGGCTTCCAAATATCCCTTTGCCAATTCCACAAGAACAGCCTTAGCGAAAGGCTTCTTCAAGGGAAAGATGTAAATCTGTGAGATGAATTAACAGAACACAGAGCAGTTTCTCAGAAAGCCTCTTTCCAATTTTGAACGGAAGATATTTCCTTTTTCACCATAGCCCTCTATGGGCTTCTGAATATCCCTTTGCCAATTCCACAAGAACAGCCTTAGCGAAAGGCTTCTTGAAGGGAAAGATGTAACTCTGTGAGATGAATTAACAGAACACAGAGCAGTTTCTCAGAAAGTTTCTTTACCGTTTTGAACGGAAGATATTTCCTTTTTCACCATAGCCCTCTATGGGCTTCCAAATATCCCTTTGCCAATTCCACAAGAACAGCCTTAGCGAAAGGCTTCTTGAAGGGAAAGATGTAAATCTGTGAGATGAATTAACAGAACACAGAGCAGTTTCTCAGAAAGCCTCTTTCCAGTTTTGAAGGGAAGATATTTCCTTTTTCACCATAGCCCTCTATGGGCTTCCAAATATCCCTTTGCCAATTCCACAAGAACAGCCTTAGCGAAAGGCTTCTGAAGGGAAAGATGTAACTCTGTGAGATGAATTCACAGAACACAGAGCAGTTTCTCAGAGCTTCTTTCCAGTTTTGAACGGAAGATATTTCCTTTTTCACCATAGCCCTCTATGGGCTTCCAAATATCCCTTTGCCAATTCCACAAGAACAGCCATAGCCAAAGGCTTCTTGAAGGGAAAGATGTAACATTGTGAGATGAATTAACAGAACACAGAACAGTTTCTCAGAAAGCTTCTTTCCAGTTTTGAACGGAAGATATTTCCTTTTTCACCATAGCCCTCTATGGGCTTCCAAATATCCCCTTGCCAATTCCACAAGAACAGCCTTAGCCAAAGGCTTCTTGAAGGGAAAGATGTAACTCTGTGAGATGAATTAACAGAACACAGAGCACTTTCTCAGAAAGCTTCTTTCCAGTTTTGAACGGAAGGTATTTCCTTTTTCACCATAGCCCTCTATGGGCTTCCAAATATCCCTTTGCCAATTCCACAAGAACAGCCTTAGCGAAAGTCTTCTTGAAGGGAAAGATGTAACTCTGTGAGATGAATTAACAGAACACAGAGCAGTTTCTCAGAAAGCTTCTTTCCAGTTTTGAACGGAAGATATTTCCTTTTTCACCATACCCCTCTATGGGCTTCCAAATATCCCTTTGCCAATTCCACAAGAACAGCCTTAGCGAAAGGATTCTTGAAGGGAAAGATGTAAATCTGTGAGATGAATTAACAGAACACAGCGCAGTTTCTCAGAAAGCCTCTTTCCAGTTTTGAACGGAAGATATTTCCTTTTTCACCATAGCGCTCTATGGGCTTCCAAATATCCCTTTGCCAATTCCACAAGAACAGCCTTAGCGAAAGGCTTCTTGAAGGGAAAGATGTAACTCTGTGAGATGAATTAACAGAACACAGAGCAGTTTCTCAGAAAGCTTCTTTCCAGTTTTGAACGGAAGATATTTCCTTTTTCACCATAGCCCTCTATGGGCTTCCAAATATCCCTTTGCCAATTAAACAAGAACAGCCTTAGGGAAAGGCTTCTTGAAGGGAAAGATGTAACTCTGTGAGATGAATTAATAGAACGCAGAGCAGTTTCTCAGAAAGCTTCTTTCAAGTTTTGAACGGAATATATTTCCTTTTTCACCATAGCCCTCTATGGGCTTCCAAATATCAATTTGCCAATTCCACAAGAACAGCCTTAGCGAAAGGCTTCTTGAAGGGAAAGATGTAACTCTGTGAGATGAATTAACAGAACACAGAGGAGTTTCTCAGAAAGCTTCTTTCCCGTTTTGAACGGAAAATATTTCCTTTTTCACCATAGCCCTCTATGGGCTTCCAAATATCCCTTTGCCAATTCCACAAGAACAGCCTTAGCGAAAGGCTTCTTGAAGGGAAAGATGTAATTCTGTGAGATGAATTAACAGAACAGAGAGCAGTTTCTCAGAAAGCTTCTTTCCAGTTTTAAACGGAAGATATTTCCTTTTTCACCATAGCCCTCAATGGGCTTCCAAATATCCCTTTGCCAATTCCACAAGAACAGCCTTAGCGAAAGGCTCCTTGAAGGGTACGATGTAACTCTGTGAGATGAATTCACAGAACACAGAGCAGTTTCTCAGAGCTTCTTTCCAGTTTTGAAAGGAAGATATTTCCTTTTTCACCATAGCCCTCTATGGGCTTCCAAATATCCCTTTGCCAATTCCACAAGAACAGCCTTAGCCAAAGGCTTCCTGAAGGGAAAGATGTAACTTTGTGAGATGAATTAACAGAACACAGAGCAGTTTCTCAGAAAGCTTCTTTCCAGTTTTGAACGGAAGATATTTCTTTTTTCACCATAGCCCTCTATGGGCTTCCAAATATCCCTTTGCCAATTCCACAAGAACAGCCTTAGCAAAAGGCTTCTTGAAGGGAAAGATGTAAATCTGTGAGATGAATTAACAGAACACAGAACAGTTTCTCAGAAAGTTTCTTTAACGTTTTGAACGGAAGATATTTCCTTTTTCACCATAGCCCTCTATGGGCTTCCAAATATCCCTTTGCCAATTCCAGAAGAACAGCGTTAGCGAAAGGCTTCTTGAAGGGAAAGATGTCACTCTGTGAGATGAATTCACAGAACACAGAGCAGTTTCTCAGAGCTTCTTTCCAGTTTTGAACGGAAGATATTTCCTTTTTCACCATAGCCCTCTATGGGCTTCCAAATATCCCTTTGCCAATTCCACAAGAACAGCCTTAGCCAAAGGCTTCTTGAAGGGAAAGATGTAACTTTGTGAGATGAATTAACAGAACACAGAGCAGTTTCTCAGAAAGCTTCTTTCCAGTTTTGAACGGAAGATATTTCCTTTTTCACCATAGCCCTCTATGGGCTTCCAAATATCCCTTTGCCAATTCCAGAAGAACAGCCGTAGCGAAAGGCCTCTTGAAGGAAAAGATGTAACTCTGAGAGGTGAATTAACAGAAGACAGAGCAGTTTCTCAGAAACCTTCTTTCCAGTTTTGAACGGAAGATATTTCCTTTTTCACCATAGCCCTCTATGGGCTTCCAAATATCCCTTTGCCAATTCCACAAGAACAGCCTTAGCGAAAGGCTTCTTGAAGGGAAAGATGTAACTCTGTGAGATGAATTAACAGAACACAGAGCAGTTTCTCAGAAAGCTTCTTTCCAGTTTTGAACGGAAGATATTTCCTTTTTCACCATAGCCCTCTAAGGGCTTCCAAATATCCCTTTGCCAATTTAACAAGAACAGACTTATCGAAAGGCTTCTTGAAGGTAGAGATGTAACGCTGTGAGATGAAATAACAGAACACAGAGCAGTTTCTCAGAAAGCTTCTTTCCAGTTTTGAACGGAAGATATTTACTTTTTCACCATAGCCCTCTATGGGCTTCCAAATATCACTTTGCCAGTTCCACAAGAACAGCCTCAGCGAAAGGCTTCTTCAAGGGAAAGATGTAACTCTGTGAGATGAATTAACAGAACACAGAACAGTTTCTTAGAAAGATTCTTTCCAGTTTTGAACGGAAGATATTTCCTTTTTCACCACAGCCCTCTATGGGCTTCCAAATATCCCTTTGCCAATTCCACAAGAACAGCCTTAGCGAAAGGCTTCTTGAAGGGAAAGATGTAATTCTGTGAGATGAATTAACAGAACAGAGAGCAGTTTCTCAGAAAGTTTCTTTCCAGTTTTGAACGGAAGATAATTCCTTTTTCACCGTAGGCCTCTATGGGCTTGCAAATATCCCTTTACCAATTCCACAAGAACAGCCTTAGCGAAAGGCTTCTTGAAGGGAAAGATGTAACTCTGTGAGATGAATTAACAGAACACAGAGCAGTTTCTCAGAAAGCTTCTTTCCAGTTTTGAACGGAATATATTTCCTTTTTCACCATAGCCCTCTATGGGCTTCCAAATATCAATTTGCCAATTCCACAAGAACAGCCTTAGCGAAAGGCTTCTTGAAGGGAAAGATGTAACTCTGTGAGATGAATTAACAGAACACAGAGGAGTTTCTCAGAAAGCTTCTTTCCCGTTTTGAACGGAAGATATTTCCTTTTTCACCATAGCCCTCTATGGGCTTCCAAATATCCCTTTGCCAATTCCACAAGAACAGCCTTAGCGAAAGGCTCCTTGAAGGGTACGATGTAACTCTGTGAGATGAATTCACAGAACACAGAGCAGTTTCTCAGAGCTTCTTTCCAGTTTTGAACGGAAGATATTTCCTTTTTCACCATAGCCCTCTATGGGCTTCCAAATATCCCTTTGCCAATTCCACAAGAACAGCCATAGCCAAAGGCTTCTTGAAGGGAAAGATGTAACTTTGTGAGATGAATTAACAGAACACAGAGCAGTTTCTCAGAAAGCTTCTTTCCAGTTTTGAACGGAAGATATTTCCTTTTTCACCATAGCCCTCTATGGGCTTCCAAATATCCCTTTGCCAATTCCACAAGAACAGCCTTAGCGAAAGGCCTCTGAAGGGAAAGATGTAACTCTATGGGATGAATTCAGAGAACACAGAGCAGTTTCTCAGAAAGCTTCTTTCCACTTTTGAAAGGAAGATATTTCTTTTTTCACCGTAGCCATCTATGGGCTTCCAAATATCCCTTTGCCAATTCCACAAGAACAGCCTTAGCGAAAGGCTTCTTGAAGGGAAAGATGTAACTCTGAGAGGTGAAATAACAGAACACAGAGCAGTTTCTCAGAAACCTTCTTTCCAATTTTGAACGGAAGATATTTCCTTTTTCACCATAGCCCTCAATGGGCTTTCAAATATCCCTTTGCCAATTCCACAAGAACAGCCTTAGCGAAAGGCTTCTTGAAGGGAAAGATGTAACTCTGTGAGATGACTTAAGAGAACACAGAGCAGTTTCTCAGAAAGCTTCTTTCCAGTCTTGAACGGAAGATATTCCCTTTTTAACCATAACCCTCTATGGGCTTCCAAATATCCCTTTGCCAATTCCACAAGAACAGCCTTAGGGAAAGGCTTCTTGAAGGGAAAGATGTAACTCTGTGAGGTGAATTAACAGAACACAGAGCAGTTTCTCAGAAAGCTTCTTTCCAGATTTGAACGGAAGATAATTCCTTTTTCACCATAGCCCTCTAAGGGCTTCCAAATATCCCTTTGCCAATTTAACAAGAACAACCTTATCGAAAGGCTTCTTGAAGGTAGAGATGTAACGCTGTGAGATGAAATATACAGAACACAGAGCAGTTTCTCAGAAAGCTTCTTTCCAGTTTTGAACGGAAGATATTTCCTTTCTCACCATAGCCCTCTATGGGCTTCCAAATATCCCTTTGCCAATTCCACAAGAACAGCCTTAGCGAAAGGCTTCTTGAAGGGAAAGATGTAAATCTGTGAGATGAATTAACAGAACACAGAGCAGTTTCTCAGAAAGCCTCTTTCCAGTTTTCAACGGAAGATATTTCCTTTTTCACCATAGCCCTCTATGGGCTTCTAAATATCCCTTTGCCAATTCCAGAAGAACAGCCTTAGCGAAAGGCTTCTTGAAGGGAAAGATGTAACTCTGTGAGATGAATTAACAGAACACAGAGCAGTTTCTCAGAAAGTTTCTTTACCGTTTTGAACCGAAGATATTTCCTTTTTCACCATAGCCCTCTATGGGCTTCCAAATATCCCTTTGCCAAATCCACAAGAACAGCCTTAGCTAAAGGCTTCTTGAAGGGAAAGATGTAACTCTGTGAGATGAATTAACAGAACACAGAGCAGTTTCTCAGAAAGCTTCTTTCCAGTTTTGAACGGAAGATATTTCCTTTTTCACCATAGCCCTCTATGGGCTTCCAAATATCCCTTTGCCAATTCCACAAGAACAGCCTTAGCCAAAGGCTTCTTGAAGGGAAAGATGTAAATCTGTGAGATGAATTAACAGAACACAGAGCACTATCTCAGAAAGCTTCTTTCCAGTTTTGAACGGAAGATATTTCCTTTTTCACCATAGCCCTCTATGGGCTTCCAAATATCCCTTTGCCACTTCCACAAGAACAGCCTTAGCGAAAGGCTTCTTGAAGGGAAAGATGTAACTCTGTGAGATGAATTAACAGAACACAGAGCAGTTTCTCAGAAAGCTTCTTTCCAGTTTTGAACGGAAGATATTTCCTTTTTCACCATAGCCCTCTATGGGCTTCCAAATATCCCTTTGCCAATTCCACAAGAACAGCCTTAGCGAAAGGCTTCTTGAAGGGAAAGATGTAACTCTGTGAGATGAATTAACAGAACACAGAGCAGTTTCTCAGAAAGCCTCTTTCCAGTTTTGAACGGAAGATAATTCCTTTTTCACCATAGCCTTCTAAGGGCTTCCAAATATCCCTTTGCCAATTTAACAAGAACAGCCTTATCGAAAGGCTTCTTGAAGGTAGAGATGTAACGCTGTGAGATGAAATAACAGAACACAGAGCAGTTTCTCAGAAAGCTTCTTTCCAGTTTTGAACGGAAGATATTTCCTCTTTGACCATAGCCCTCTATGGGCTTCCAAATATCCCTTTGCCAATTCCACAAGAACAGCCTTAGCGAAAGGCTTCTTGAAGGGAAAGATGTAAATCTGTGAGATGAATTAACAGAACACAGAGCAGTTTCTCAGAAAGCCTCTTTCCAATTTTGAACGGAAGATATTTCCTTTTTCACCATAGCCCTCTATGGGCTTCTAAATATCCCTTTGCCAATTCCACAAGAACAGCCTTAGCGAAAGGCTTCTTGAAGGGAAAGATGTAACTCTGTGAGATGAATTAACAGAACACAGAGCAGTTTCTCAGAAAGTTTCTTTACCGTTTTGAACGGAAGATATTTCCTTTTTCACCATAGCCCTCTATGGGCTTCCAAATATCCCTTTGCCAATTCCACAAGAACAGCCTTAGCTAAAGGCTTCTTGAAGGGAAAGATGTAACTCTGTGAGATGAATTAACAGAACACAGAGCAGTTTCTCAGAAAGCTTCTTTCCAGTTTTGAACGGAAGATATTTCCTTTTTCACCATAGCCCTCTATGGGCTTCCAAATATCCCTTTGCCAATTCCACAAGAACAGCCTTAGCGAAAGGATTCTTGAAGGGAAAGATGTAACTCTGTGAGATGAATTAACAGAACACAGAGCACTTTCTCAGAAAGCTTCTTTCCAGTTTTGAACGGAAGATATTTCCTTTTTCACCATAGCCCTCTATGGGCTTCCAAATATCCCTTTGCCAATTCCACAAGAACAGCCTTAGCGAAAGGCTTCTTGAAGGGAAAGATGTAACTCTGTGAGATGAATTAACAGAACACAGAGCAGTTTTTCAGAAAGCTTCTTTCCAGTTTTGAACGGAAGATATTTCCTTTTTCACCATAGCCCTCTATGGGCTTCCAAATATCCCTTTGCCAATTCCACAAGAACAGCCTTAGCGAAAGGCTTCTTGAAGGGAAAGATGTAAATCTGTGAGATGAATTAACAGAACACAGAGCAGTTTCTCAGAAAGCCTCTTTCCAGTTTTGAACTGAAGATATTTCCTTTTTACCATAGCCCTCTATGGGCTTCCAAATATCCCTTTGCCAATTCCACAAACACAGCCTTAGCGAAAGGCTTCTTGAAGGGAAAGGTGTAACTCTGTGAGATGAATTAACAGAACACAGAGCAGTTTCTCAGAAAGCTTCTTTCCAGTTTTGAACGGAAGATATTTCCTTTTTCACCATAGCCCTCTATGGGCTTCCAAATATCCCTTTGCCAATTAAACAACAACAGCCTTAGGAAAAGGCTTCCTGAAGGGAAAGATGTAACTCTGTGAGATGAATTAACAGAACACAGAGCAGTTTCTCAGAAAGCTTCCTTCCAGTTTTGAACGGAAGATATTTCCTTTTTCACCATAGCCCTCTATGGGCTTCCAAATATCCCTTTGCCAATTCCAGAAGAACAGCCTTAGCGAAAGGCTTCTTGAAGGGAAAGATGTAACTCTGTGAGATGAATTCACAGAACACAGAGCAGTTTCTCAGAGCTTCTTTCCAGTTTTGAACGGAAGATATTTCCTTTTTCACCGTAGCCCTCTATGGGCTTCCAAATATCCCTTTGCCAATTCCACAAGAACAGCCTTAGCGAAAGGCTTCTTGAAGGGAAAGATGTAAATCTGTGAGATGAATTAACAGAACACAGAGCAGTTTCTCAGAAAGCCTCTTTCCAGTTTTGAAGGGAAGATATTTCCTTTTTCACCATAGCCCTCTATGGGCTTCCAAATATCCCTTTGCCAATTCCACAAGAACAGCCTTAGCGAAAGGCTTCTGAAGGGAAAGATGTAACTCTGTGAGATGAATTCACAGAACACAGAGCAGTTTCTCAGAGCTTCTTTCCAGTTTTGAACGGAAGATATTTCCTTTTTCAACATAGCCCTCTATGGGCTTCCAAATATCCCTTTGCCAATTCCACAAGAACAGCCATAGCCAAAGGCTTCTTGAAGGGAAAGATGTAACATTGTGAGATGAATTAACAGAACACAGAACAGTTTCTCAGAAAGCTTCTTTCCAGTTTTGAACGGAAGATATTTCCTTTTTCACCATAGCCCTCTATGGGCTTCCAAATATCCCCTTGCCAATTCCACAAGAACAGCCTTAGCCAAAGGCTTCTTGAAGGGAAAGATGTAACTCTGTGAGATGAATTAACAGAACACAGAGCACTTTCTCAGAAAGCTTCTTTCCAGTTTTGAACGGAAGGTATTTCCTTTTTCACCATAGCCCTCTATGGGCTTCCAAATATCCCTTTGCCAATTCCACAAGAACAGCCTTAGCGAAAGTCTTCTTGAAGGGAAAGATGTAACTCTGTGAGATGAATTAACAGAACACAGAGCAGTTTCTCAGAAAGCTTCTTTCCAGTTTTGAACGGAAGATATTTCCTTTTTCACCATACCCCTCTATGGGCTTCCAAATATCCCTTTGCCAATTCCACAAGAACAGCCTTAGCGAAAGGATTCTTGAAGGGAAAGATGTAAATCTGTGAGATGAATTAACAGAACACAGCGCAGTTTCTCAGAAAGCCTCTTTCCAGTTTTGAACGGAAGATATTTCCTTTTTCACCATAGCGCTCTATGGGCTTCCAAATATCCCTTTGCCAATTCCACAAGAACAGCCTTAGCGAAAGGCTTCTTGAAGGGAAAGATGTAACTCTGTGAGATGAATTAACAGAACACAGAGCAGTTTCTCAGAAAGCTTCTTTCCAGTTTTGAACGGAAGATATTTCCTTTTTCACCATAGCCCTCTATGGGCTTCCAAATATCCCTTTGCCAATTAAACAAGAACAGCCTTAGGGAAAGGCTTCTTGAAGGGAAAGATGTAACTCTGTGAGATGAATTAAAAGAACGCAGCCAGTTTCTCAGAAAGCTTCTTTAAAGTTTTGAACGGAATATATTTCCTTTTTCACCATAGCCCTCTATGGGCTTCCAAATATCAATTTGCCAATTCCACAGGAACAGCCTTAGCGAAAGGCTTCTTAAAGGGAAAGATGTAACTCTGTGAGATGAATTAACAGAACACAGAGGAGTTTCTCAGAAAGCTTCTTTCCCGTTTTGAACGGAAGATATTTCCTTTTTCACCATAGCCCTCTATGGGCTTCCAAATATCCCTTTGCCAATTCCACAAGAACAGCCTTAGCGAAAGGCTTCTTGAAGGGAAAGATGTAATTCTGTGAGATGAATTAACAGAACAGAGAGCAGTTTCTCAGAAAGCTTCTTTCCAGTTTTAAACGGAAGATATTTCCTTTTTCACCATAGCCCTCTATGGGCTTCCAAATATCCCTTTGCCAATTCCACAAGAACAGCCTTAGCGAAAGGCTCCTTGAAGGGTACGATGTAACTCTGAGAGGTGAAATAACAGAACACAGAGCAGTTTGTCAGAAACCTTCTTTCCAGTTTTGAACGGAAGATATTTCCTTTTTCACCATAGCCCTCTATGGGCTTCCAAATATCCCTTTGCCAATTCCACAAGAACAGCCTTAGCGAAAGGCTTCTTGAAGGGAAAGATGTAACTCTGTGAGATGAATTAACAGAACACAGAGCAGTTTCTCAGAAAGCCTCTTTCCAGTTTTGATCGGAAGATAATTCCTTTTTCACCATAGCCTTCTAAGGGCTTCCAAATATCCCTTTGCCAATTTAACAAGAACAGCCTTATCGAAAGGCTTCTTGAAGGTAGAGATGTAACGCTGTGAGATGAAATAACAGAACACAGAGCAGTTTCTCAGAAAGCTTCTTTCCAGTTTTGAACGGAAGATATTTCCTCTTTGACCATAGCCCTCTATGGGCTTCCAAATATCCCTTTGCCAATTCCACAAGAACAGCCTTAGCGAAAGGCTTCTTGAAGGGAAAGATGTAAATCTGTGAGATGAATTAACAGAACACAGAGCAGTTTCTCAGAAAGCCTCTTTCCAATTTTGAACGGAAGATATTTCCTTTTTCACCATAGCCCTCTATGGGCTTCTAAATATCCCTTTGCCAATTCCACAAGAACAGCCTTAGCGAAAGGCTTCTTGAAGGGAAAGATGTAACTCTGTGAGATGAATTAACAGAACACAGAGCAGTTTCTCAGAAAGTTTCTTTACCGTTTTGAACGGAAGATATTTCCTTTTTCACCATAGCCCTCTATGGGCTTCCAAATATCCCTTTGCCAATTCCACAAGAACAGCCTTAGCTAAAGGCTTCTTGAAGGGAAAGATGTAACTCTGTGAGATGAATTAACAGAACACAGAGCAGTTTCTCAGAAAGCTTCTTTCCAGTTTTGAACGGAAGATATTTCCTTTTTCACCATAGCCCTCTATGGGCTTCCAAATATCCCTTTGCCAATTCCACAAGAACAGCCTTAGCGAAAGGATTCTTGAAGGGAAAGATGTAACTCTGTGAGATGAATTAACAGAACACAGAGCACTTTCTCAGAAAGCTTCTTTCCAGTTTTGAACGGAAGATATTTCCTTTTTCACCATAGCCCTCTATGGGCTTCCAAATATCCCTTTGCCAATTCCACAAGAACAGCCTTAGCGAAAGGCTTCTTGAAGGGAAAGATGTAACTCTGTGAGATGAATTAACAGAACACAGAGCAGTTTTTCAGAAAGCTTCTTTCCAGTTTTGAACGGAAGATATTTCCTTTTTCACCATAGCCCTCTATGGGCTTCCAAATATCCCTTTGCCAATTCCACAAGAACAGCCTTAGTGAATGGCTTCTTGAAGGGAAAGATGTAAATCTGTGAGATGAATTAACAGAACACAGAGCAGTTTCTCAGAAAGCCTCTTTCCAGTTTTGAACTGAAGATATTTCCTTTTTACCATAGCCCTCTATGGGCTTCCAAATATCCCTTTGCCAATTCCACAAACACAGCCTTAGCGAAAGGCTTCTTGAAGGGAAAGGTGTAACTCTGTGAGATGAATTAACAGAACACAGAGCAGTTTCTCAGAAAGCTTCTTTCCAGTTTTGAACGGAAGATATTTCCTTTTTCACCATAGCCCTCTATGGGCTTCCAAATATCCCTTTGCCAATTAAACAAGAACAGCCTTAGGGAAAGGCTTCCTGAAGGGAAAGATGTAACTCTGTGAGATGAATTAACAGAACACAGAGCAGTTTCTCAGAAAGCTTCCTTCCAGTTTTGAACGGAAGATATTTCCTTTTTCACCATAGCCCTCTATGGGCTTCCAAATATCCCTTTGCCAATTCCAGAAGAACAGCCTTAGCGAAAGGCTTCTTGAAGGGAAAGATGTAACTCTGTGAGATGAATTCACAGAACACAGAGCAGTTTCTCAGAGCTTCTTTCCAGTTTTGAACGGAAGATATTTCCTTTTTCACCATAGCCCTCTATGGGCTTCCAAATATCCCTTTGCCAATTCCACAAGAACAGCCTTAGCGAAAGGCTTCTTGAAGGGAAAGATGTAAATCTGTGAGATGAATTAACAGAACACAGAGCAGTTTCTCAGAAAGCCTCTTTCCAGTTTTGAAGGGAAGATATTTCCTTTTTCACCATAGCCCTCTATGGGCTTCCAAGTATCCCTTTGCCAATTCCACAAGAACAGCCTTAGCGAAAGGCTTCTGAAGGGAAAGATGTAACTCTGTGAGATGAATTCACAGAACAAAGAGCAGTTTCTTAGAGCTTCTTTCCAGTTTTGAACGGAAGATATTTCCTTTTTCACCATAGCCCTCTATGGGCTTCCAAATATCCCTTTGCCAATTCCACAAGAACAGCCATAGCCAAAGGCTTCTTGAAGGGAAAGATGTAACATTGTGAGATGAATTAACAGAGCACAGAACAGTTTCTCAGAAAGCTTCTTTCCAGTTTTGAACGGAAGATATTTCCTTTTTCACCATAGCCCTCTATGGGCTTCCAAATATCCCCTTGCCAATTCCACAAGAACAGCCTTAGCCAAAGGCTTCTTGAAGGGAAAGATGTAACTCTGTGAGATGAATTAACAGAACACAGAGCACTTTCTCAGAAAGCTTCTTTCCAGTTTTGAACGGAAGGTATTTCCTTTTTCACCATAGCCCTCTATGGGCTTCCAAATATCCCTTTGCCAATTCCACAAGAACAGCCTTAGCGAAAGTCTTCTTGAAGGGAAAGATGTAACTCTGTGAGATGAATTAACAGAACACAGAGCAGTTTCTCAGAAAGCTTCTTTCCAGTTTTGAACGGAAGATATTTCCTTTTTCACCATACCCCTCTATGGGCTTCCAAATATCCCTTTGCCAATTCCACAAGAACAGCCTTAGCGAAAGGATTCTTGAAGGGAAAGATGTAAATCTGTGAGATGAATTAACAGAACACAGCGCAGTTTCTCAGAAAGCCTCTTTCCAGTTTTCAACGGAAGATATTTCCTTTTTCACCATAGCGCTCTATGGGCTTCCAAATATCCCTTTGCCAATTCCACAAGAACAGCCTTAGCGAAAGGCTTCTTGAAGGGAAAGATGTAACTCTGTGAGATGAATTAACAGAACACAGAGCAGTTTCTCAGAAAGCTTCTTTCCAGTTTTGAACGGAAGATATTTCCTTTTTCACCATAGCCCTCTATGGGCTTCCAAATATCCCTTTGCCAATTAAACAAGAACAGCCTTAGGGAAAGGCTTCTTGAAGGGAAAGATGTAACTCTGTGAGATGAATTAAAAGAACGCAGAGCAGTTTCTCAGAAAGCTTCTTTCAAGTTTTGAACGGAATATATTTCCTTTTTCACCATAGCCCTCTATGGGCTTCCAAATATCAATTTGCCAATTCCACAAGAACAGCCTTAGCGAAAGGCTTCTTGAAGGGAAAGATGTAACTCTGTGAGATGAATTAACAGAACACAGAGGAGTTTCTCAGAAAGCTTCTTTCCCGTTTTGAACGGAAGATATTTCCTTTTTCACCATAGCCCTCTATGGGCTTCCAAATATCCCTTTGCCAATTCCACAAGAACAGCCTTAGCGAAAGGCTTCTTGAAGGGAAAGATGTAATTCTGTGAGATGAATTAACAGAACAGAGAGCAGTTTCTCAGAAAGCTTCTTTCCAGTTTTAAACGGAAGATATTTCCTTTTTCACCATAGCCCTCTATGGGCTTCCAAATATCCCTTTGCCAATTCCACAAGAACAGCCTTAGCGAAAGGCTCCTTGAAGGGTACGATGTAACTCTGTGAGATGAATTCACAGAACACAGAGCAGTTTCTCAGAGCTTCTTTCCAGTTTTGAACGGAAGATATTTCCTTTTTCACCATAGCCCTCTATGGGCTTCCAAATATCCCTTTGCCAATTCCACAAGAACAGCCTTAGCCAAAGGCTTCCTGAAGGGAAAGATGTAACTTTGTGAGATGAATTAACAGAACACAGAGCAGTTTCTCAGAAAGCTTCTTTCCAGTTTTGAACGGAAGATATTTCCTTTTTCACCATAGCCCTCTATGGGCTTCCAAATATCCCTTTGCCAATTCCACAAGAACAGCCTTAGCGAAAGGCCTCTGAAGGGAAAGATGTAACTCTATGGGATGAATTCAGAGAACACAGAGCAGGTTCTCAGAAAGCTTCTTTCCACTTTTGAAAGGAAGATATTTCTTTTTTCACCGTAGCCATCTATGGGCCTCCAAATATCCCTTTGCCAATTCCACAAGAACAGCCTTTGCGAAAGGCTTCTTGAAGGGAAAGATGTAACTCTGAGAGGTGAAATAACAGAACACAGAGCAGTTTCTCAGAAACCTTCTTTCCAGTTTTGAACGGAAGATATTTCCTTTTTCACCATAGCCCTCTATGGGCTTCCAAATATCCCTTTGCCAATTCCACAAGAACAGCCTTAGCGAAAGGCTTCTTGAAGGGAAAGATGTAACTCTGTGAGATGAATTAACAGAACACAGAGCAGTTTCTCAGAAAGCCTCTTTCCAGTTTTGAACGGAAGATAATTCCTTTTTCACCATAGCCCTCTAAGGGCTTCCAAATATCCCTTTGCCAATTTAACAAGAACAGCCTTATCGAAAGGCTTCTTGAAGGTAGAGATGTAACGCTGTGAGATGAAATAACAGAACACAGAGCAGTTTCTCAGAAAGCTTCTTTCCAGTTTTGAACGGAAGATATTTCCTCTTTCACCATAGCCCTCTATGGGCTTCCAAATATCCCTTTGCCAATTCCACAAGAACAGCCTTAGCGAAAGGCTTCTTCAAGGGAAAGATGTAAATCTGTGAGATGAATTAACAGAACACAGAGCAGTTTCTCAGAAAGCCTCTTTCCAATTTTGAACGGAAGATATTTCCTTTTTCACCATAGCCCTCTATGGGCTTCTGAATATCCCTTTGCCAATTCCACAAGAACAGCCTTAGCGAAAGGCTTCTTGAAGGGAAAGATGTAACTCTGTGAGATGAATTAACAGAACACAGAGCAGTTTCTCAGAAAGTTTCTTTACCGTTTTGAACGGAAGATATTTCCTTTTTCACCATAGCCCTCTATGGGCTTCCAAATATCCCTTTGCCAATTCCACAAGAACAGCCTTAGCGAAAGGCCTCTGAAGGGAAAGATGTAACTCTATGGGATGAATTCAGAGAACACAGAGCAGTTTCTCAGAAAGCTTCTTTCCACTTTTGAAAGGAAGATATTTCTTTTTTCACCGTAGCCATCTATGGGCTTCCAAATATCCCTTTGCCAATTCCACAAGAACAGCCTTAGCGAAAGGCTTCTTGAAGGGAAAGATGTAACTCTGAGAGGTGAAATAACAGAACACAGAGCAGTTTCTCAGAAACCTTCTTTCCAATTTTGAACGGAAGATATTTCCTTTTTCACCATAGCCCTCAATGGGCATTCAAATATCCCTTTGCCAATTCCACAAGAACAGCCTTAGCGAAAGGCTTCTTGAAGGGAAAGATGTAACTCTGTGAGATGACTTAAGAGAACACAGAGCAGTTTCTCAGAAAGCTTCTTTCCAGTCTTGAACGGAAGATATTTCCTTTTTAACCGTAGCCCTCTATGGGCTTCCAAATATCCCTTTGCCAATTCCACAAGAACAGCCTTAGGGAAAGGCTTCTTGAAGGGAAAGATGTAACTCTGTGAGATGAATTAACAGAACACAGAGCAGTTTCTCAGAAAGCTTCTTTCCAGATTTGAACGGAAGATAATTCCTTTTTCACCATAGCCCTCTAAGGGCTTCCAAATATCCCTTTGCCAATTTAACAAGAACAGCCTTATCGAAAGGCTTCTTGAAGGTAGAGATGTAACGCTGTGAGATGAAATAACAGAACACAGAGCAGTTTCTCAGAAAGCTTCTTTCCAGTTTTGAACGGAAGATATTTCCTTTCTCACTATAGCCCTCTATGGGCTTCCAAATATCCCTTTGCCAATTCCACAAGAACAGCCTTAGCGAAAGGCTTCTTGAAGGGAAAGATGTAAATCCCTGAGATGAATTAACAGAACACAGAGCAGTTTCTCAGAAAGCCTCTTTCCAGTTTTCAACGGAAGATATTTCCTTTTTCACCATAGCCCTCTATGGGCTTCTAAATATCCCTTTGCCAATTCCACAAGAACAGCCTTAGCGAAAGGCTTCTTGAAGGGAAAGATGTAACTCTGTGAGATGAATTAACAGAACACAGAGCAGTTTCTCAGAAAGTTTCTTTACCGTTTTGAACCGAAGATATTTCCTTTTTCACCATAGCCCTCTATGGGCTTCCAAATATCCCTTTGCCAAATCCACAAGAACAGCCTTAGCTAAAGGCTTCTTGAAGGGAAAGATGTAACTCTGTGAGATGAATTAACAGAACACAGAGCAGTTTCTCAGAAAGCTACTTTCCAGTTTTGAACGGAAGATATTTCCTTTTTCACCATAGCCCTCTATGGGCTTCCAAATATCCCTTTGCCAATTCCACAAGAACAGCCTTAGCCAAAGGCTTCTTGAAGGGAAAGATGTAAATCTGTGAGATGAATTAACAGAACACAGAGCACTTTCTCAGAAAGCTTCTTTCCAGTTTTGAACGGAAGATATTTCCTTTTTCACCATAGCCCTCTATGGGCTTCCAAATATCCCTTTGCCAATTCCACAAGAACAGCCTTAGCGAAAGGCTTCTTGAAGGGAAAGATGTAACTCTGTGAGATGAATTAACAGAACACAGAGCAGTTTCTCAGAAAGCTTCTTTCCAGTTTTGAACGGAAGATATTTCCTTTTTCACCATAGCCCTCTATGGGCTTCCAAATATCCCTTTGCCAATTCCACAAGAACAGCCTTAGCGAAAGGCTTCTTGAAGGGAAAGATGTAACTCTGTGAGATGAATTAACAGAACACAGAGCAGTTTCTCAGAAAGCCTCTTTCCAGTTTTGAACGGAAGATAATTCCTTTTTCACCATAGCCTTCTAAGGGCTTCCAAATATCCCTTTGCCAATTTAACAAGAACAGCCTTATCGAAAGCCTTCTTGAAGGTAGAGATGTAACGCTGTGAGATGAAATAACAGAACACAGAGCAGTTTCTCAGAAAGCTTCTTTCCAGTTTTGAACGGAAGATATTTCCTCTTTGACCATAGCCCTCTATGGGCTTCCAAATATCCCTTTGCCAATTCCACAAGAACAGCCTTAGCGAAAGGCTTCTTGAAGGGAAAGATGTAAATCTGTGAGATGAATTAACAGAACACAGAGCAGTTTCTCAGAAAGCCTCTTTCCAATTTTGAACGGAAGATATTTCCTTTTTCACCATAGCCCTCTATGGGCTTCTAAATATCCCTTTGCCAATTCCACAAGAACAGCCTTAGCGAAAGGCTTCTTGAAGGGAAAGATGTAACTCTGTGAGATGAATTAACAGAACACAGAGCAGTTTCTCAGAATGTTTCTTTACCGTTTTGAACGGAAGATATTTCCTTTTTCACCATAGCCCTCTATGGGCTTCCAAATATCCCTTTGCCAATTCCACAAGAACAGCCTTAGCTAAAGGCTTCTTGAAGGGAAAGATGTAACTCTGTGAGATGAATTAACAGAACACAGAGCAGTTTCTCAGAAAGCTTCTTTCCAGTTTTGAACGGAAGATATTTCCTTTTTCACCATAGCCCTCTATGGGCTTCCAAATATCCCTTTGCCAATTCCACAAGAACAGCCTTAGCGAAAGGATTCTTGAAGGGAAAGATGTAACTCTGTGAGATGAATTAACAGAACACAGAGCACTTTCTCAGAAAGCTTCTTTCCAGTTTTGAACGGAAGATATTTCCTTTTTCACCATAGCCCTCTATGGGCTTCCAAATATCCCTTTGCCAATTCCACAAGAACAGCCTTAGCGAAAGGCTTCTTGAAGGGAAAGATGTAACTCTGTGAGATGAATTAACAGAACACAGAGCAGTTTTTCAGAAAGCTTCTTTCCAGTTTTGAACGGAAGATATTTCCTTTTTCACCATAGCCCTCTATGGGCTTCCAAATATCCCTTTGCCAATTCCACAAGAACAGCCTTAGCGAAAGGCTTCTTGAAGGGAAAGATGTAAATCTGTGAGATGAATTAACAGAACACAGAGCAGTTTCTCAGAAAGCCTCTTTCCAGTTTTGAACTGAAGATATTTCCTTTTTACCATAGCCCTCTATGGGCTTCCAAATATCCCTTTGCCAATTCCACAAACACAGCCTTAGCGAAAGGCTTCTTGAAGGGAAAGGTGTAACTCTGTGAGATGAATTAACAGAACACAGAGCAGTTTCTCAGAAAGCTTCTTTCCAGTTTTGAACGGAAGATATTTCCTTTTTCACCATAGCCCTCTATGGGCTTCCAAATATCCCTTTGCCAATTAAACAAGAACAGCCTTAGGGAAAGGCTTCCTGAAGGGAAAGATGTAATTCTGTGAGATGAATTAACAGAACACAGAGCAGTTTCTCAGAAAGCTTCCTTCCAGTTTTGAACGGAAGATATTTCCTTTTTCACCATAGCCCTCTATGGGCTTCCAAATATCCCTTTGCCAATTCCAGAAGAACAGCCTTAGCGAAAGGCTTCTTGAAGGGAAAGATGTAACTCTGTGAGATGAATTCACAGAACACAGAGCAGTTTCTCAGAGCTTCTTTCCAGTTTTGAACGGAAGATATTTCCTTTTTCACCATAGCCCTCTATGGGCTTCCAAATATCCCTTTGCCAATTCCACAAGAACAGCCTTAGCGAAAGGCTTCTTGAAGGGAAAGATGTAAATCTGTGAGATGAATTAACAGAACACAGAGCAGTTTCTCAGAAAGCCTCTTTCCAGTTTTGAAGGGAAGATATTTCCTTTTTCACCATAGCCCTCTATGGGCTTCCAAATATCCCTTTGCCAATTCCACAAGAACAGCCTTAGCGAAAGGCTTCTGAAGGGAAAGATGTAACTCTGTGAGATGAATTCACAGAACAAAGAGCAGTTTCTCAGAGCTTCTTTCCAGTTTTGAACGGAAGATATTTCCTTTTTCACCATAGCCCTCTATGGGCTTCCAAATATCAATTTGCCAATTCCACAAGAACAGCCATAGCCAAAGGCTTCTTGAAGGGAAAGATGTAACATTGTGAGATGAATTAACAGAACACAGAACAGTTTCTCAGAAAGCTTCTTTCCAGTTTTGAACGGAAGATATTTCCTTTTTCACCATAGCCCTCTATGGGCTTCCAAATATCCCCTTGCCAATTCCACAAGAACAGCCTTAGCCAAAGGCTTCTTGAAGGGAAAGATGTAACTCTGTGAGATGAATTAACAGAACACAGAGCACTTTCTCAGAAAGCTTCTTTCCAGTTTTGAACGGAAGGTATTTCCTTTTTCACCATAGCCCTCTATGGGCTTCCAAATATCCCTTTGCCAATTCCACAAGAACAGCCTTAGCGAAAGTCTTCTTGAAGGGAAAGATGTAACTCTGTGAGATGAATTAACAGAACACAGAGCAGTTTCTCAGAAAGCTTCTTTCCAGTTTTGAACGGAAGATATTTCCTTTTTCACCATACCCCTCTATGGGCTTCCAAATATCCCTTTGCCAATTCCACAAGAACAGCCTTAGCGAAAGGATTCTTGAAGGGAAAGATGTAAATCTGTGAGATGAATTAACAGAACACAGCGCAGTTTCTCAGAAAGCCTCTTTCCAGTTTTCAACGGAAGATATTTCCTTTTTCACCATAGCGCTCTATGGGCTTCCAAATATCCCTTTGCCAATTCCACAAGAACAGCCTTAGCGAAAGGCTTCTTGAAGGGAAAGATGTAACTCTGTGAGATGAATTAACAGAACACAGAGCAGTTTCTCAGAAAGCTTCTTTCCAGTTTTGAACGGAAGATATTTCCTTTTTCACCATAGCCCTCTATGGGCTTCCAAATATCCCTTTGCCAATTAAACAAGAACAGACTTAGGGAAAGGCTTCTTGAAGGGAAAGATGTAACTCTGTGAGATGAATTAAAAGAACGCAGAGCAGTTTCTCAAAAAGCTTCTTTCAAGTTTTGAACGGAATATATTTCCTTTTTCACCATAGCCCTCTATGGGCTTCCAAATATCAATTTGCCAATTCCACAAGAACAGCCTTAGCGAAAGGCTTCTTGAAGGGAAAGATGTAACTCTGTGAGATGAATTAACAGAACACAGAGGAGTTTCTCAGAAAGCTTCTTTCCCGTTTTGAACGGAAGATATTTCCTTTTTCACCATAGCCCTCTATGGGCTTCCAAATATCCCTTTGCCAATTCCACAAGAACAGCCTTAGCGAAAGGCTTCTTGAAGGGAAAGATGTAATTCTGTGAGATGAATTAACAGAACAGAGAGCAGTTTCTCAGAAAGCTTCTTTCCAGTTTTAAACGGAAGATATTTCCTTTTTCACCATAGCCCTCTATGGGCTTCCAAATATCCCTTTGCCAATTCCACAAGAACAGCCTTAGCGAAAGGCTCCTTGAAGGGTACGATGTAACTCTGTGAGATGAATTCACAGAACACAGAGCAGTTTCTCAGAGCTTCTTTCCAGTTTTGAACGGAAGATATTTCCTTTTTCACCATAGCCCTCTATGGGCTTCCAAATATCCCTTTGCCAATTCCACAAGAACAGCCTTAGCCAAAGGCTATCTGAAGGGAAAGATGTAACTTTGTGAGATGAATTAACAGAACACAGAGCAGTTTCTCAGAAAGCTTCTTTCCAGTTTTGAACGGAAGATATTTCCTTTTTCACCATAGCCCTCTATGGGCTTCCAAATATCCCTTTGCCAATTCCACAAGAACAGCCTTAGCGAAAGGCCTCTGAAGGGAAAGATGTAACTCTATGGGATGAATTCAGAGAACACAGAGCAGGTTCTCAGAAAGCTTCTTTCCACTTTTGAAAGGAAGATATTTCTTTTTTCACCGTAGCCATCTATGGGCCTCCAAATATCCCTTTGCCAATTCCACAAGAACAGCCTTTGCGAAAGGCTTCTTGAAGGGAAAGATGTAACTCTGAGAGGTGAAATAACAGAACACAGAGCAGTTTCTCAGAAACCTTCTTTCCAGTTTTGAACGGAAGATATTTCCTTTTTCACCATAGCCCTCTATGGGCTTCCAAATATCCCTTTGCCAATTCCACAAGAACAGCCTTAGCGAAAGGCTTCTTGAAGGGAAAGATGTAACTCTGTGAGATGAATTAACAGAACACAGAGCAGTTTCTCAGAAAGCCTCTTTCCAGTTTTGAACGGAAGATAATTCCTTTTTCACCATAGCCCTCTAAGGGCTTCCAAATATCCCTTTGCCAATTTAACAAGAACAGCCTTATCGAAAGGCTTCTTGAAGGTAGAGATGTAACGCTGTGAGATGAAATAACAGAACACAGAGCAGTTTCTCAGAAAGCTTCTTTCCAGTTTTGAACGGAAGATATTTCCTCTTTCACCATAGCCCTCTATGGGCTTCCAAATATCCCTTTGCCAATTCCACAAGAACAGCCTTAGCGAAAGGCTTCTTCAAGGGAAAGATGTAAATCTGTGAGATGAATTAACAGAACACAGAGCAGTTTCTCAGAAAGCCTCTTTCCAATTTTGAACGGAAGATATTTCCTTTTTCACCATAGCCCTCTATGGGCTTCTAAATATCCCTTTGCCAATTCCACAAGAACAGCCTTAGCGAAAGGCTTCTTGAAGGGAAAGATGTAACTCTGTGAGATGAATTAACAGAACACAGAGCAGTTTCTCAGAAAGTTTCTTTACCGTTTTGAACGGAAGATATTTCCTTTTTCACCATAGCCCTCTATGGGCTTCCAAATATCCCTTTGCCAATTCCACAAGAACAGCCTTAGCTAAAGGCTTCTTGAAGGGAAAGATGTAACTCTGTGAGATGAATTAACAGAACACAGAGCAGTTTCTCAGAAAGCTTCTTTCCAGTTTTGAACGGAAGATATTTCCTTTTTCACCATAGCCCTCTATGGGCTTCCAAATATCCCTTTGCCAATTCCACAAGAACAGCCTTAGCGAAAGGATTCTTGAAGGGAAAGATGTAACTCTGTGAGATGAATTAACAGAACACAGAGCACTTTCTCAGAAAGCTTCTTTCCAGTTTTGAACGGAAGATATTTCCTTTTTCACCATAGCCCTCTATGGGCTTCCAAATATCCCTTTGCCAATTCCACAAGAACTGCCTTAGCGAAAGGCTTCTTGAAGGGAAAGATGTAACTCTGTGAGATGAATTAACAGAACACAGAGCAGTTTCTCAGAAAGCTTCTTTCCAGTTTTGAACGGAAGATATTTCCTTTTTCAGCATAGCCCTCTATGGGCTTCCAAATATCCCTTTGCCAATTAAACAAGAACAGCCTTAGGGAAAGGCTTCTTGAAGGGAAAGATGTAACTCTGTGAGATGAATTAACAGAACACAGAGCAGTTTCTCAGAAAGCTTCCTTCCAGTTTGGAACGGAAGATATTTCCTTTTTCACCATAGCCCTCTATGGGCTTCCAAATATCCCTTTGCCAATTCCAGAAGAACAGCCTTAGCGAAAGGCTTCTTGAAGGGAAAGATGTAACTCTGTGAGATGAATTCACAGAACACAGAGCAGTTTCTCAGAGCTTCTTTCCAGTTTTGAACGGAAGATATTTCCTTTTTCACCATAGCCCTCTATGGGCTTCCAAATATCCCTTTGCCAATTCCACAAGAACAGCCTTAGCGAAAGGCTTCTTGAAGGGAAAGATGTAAATCTGTGAGATGAATTAACAGAACACAGAGCAGTTTCTCAGAAAGCCTCTTTCCAGTTTTGAAGGGAAGATATTTCCTTTTTCACCATAGCCCTCTATGGGCTTCCAAATATCCCTTTGCCAATTCCACAAGAACAGCCTTAGCGAAAGGCTTCTGAAGGGAAAGATGTAACTCTGTGAGATGAATTCACAGAACACAGAGCAGTTTCTCAGAGCTTTTTCCGGTTTTGAACGGAAGATATTTCCTTTTTCACCATAGCCCTCTATGGGCTTCCAAATATCCCTTTGCCAATTCCACAAGAACAGCCTTAGCGAAAGGCTTCTTGAACGGAAAGATGTAACTCTGTGAGATGAATTAACAGAACACAGAGCAGTTTTTCAGAAAGCTTCTTTCCAGTTTTGAACGGAAGATATTTCCTTTTTCACCATAGCCCTCTATGGGCTTCCAAATATCACTTTGCCAATTCCAGAAGAACAGCCTTAGCGAAAGGCTTCTTGAAGGGAAAGATGTAAATCTGTGAGATGAATTAACAGAACACAGAGCAGTTTCTCAGAAAGCCTCTTTACAGTTTTGAACGGAAGATATTTCCTTTTTCACCATAGCGCTCTATGGGCTTCCAAATATCCCTTTGCCAATTCCACAAGAACAGCCTTAGCGAAAGGCTTCTTGAAGGGAAAGATGTAACTCTGTGAGATGAATTAACAGAACACAGAGCAGTTTCTCAGAAAGCTTCTTTCCAGTTTTGAACGGAAGATATTTCCTTTTTCACCATAGCCCTCTATGGGCTTCCAAATATCCCTTTGCCAATTAAACAAGAACAGCCTTAGGGAAAGGCTTCTTGAAGGGAAAGATGTAACTCTGTGAGATGAATTAACAGAACACAGAGCAGTTTCTCAGAAAGCTTCTTTCCAGTTTTGAACGGAAGATATTTCCTTTTTCACCATAGCCCTCTATGGGCTTCCAAATATCCCTTTGCCAATTCTACAAGAACAGCCTTAGCGAAAAGCTTCTTGAAGGGAAAGATGTAACACTGTGAGATGAATTCACAGAACACAGAGCAGTTTCTCAGAGCTTCTTTCCAGTTTTGAACGGAAGATATTTCCTTTTTCACCATAACCCTCTATGGGCTTCCAAATATCCCTTTGCCAATTCCACAAGAACAGCCTTAGCGAAAGGCCTCTGAAGGGAAAGATGTAACTCTATGGGATGAATTCAGAGAACACAGAGCAGTTTCTCAGAAAGCTTCTTTCCACTTTTGAAAGGAAGATATTTCTTTTTTCACCATAGCCATCTATGGGCTTCCAAATATCCCTTTGCCAATTCCACAAGAACAGCCTTAGCTAAAGGCTTCTTGAAGGGAAAGATGTAACTCTGTGAGATGAATTAACAGAACACAGAGCAGTTTCTCAGAAAGCTTCTTTCCAGTTTTGAACGGAAGATATTTCCTTTTTCACCATAGCCCTCTATGGGCTTCCAAATATCCCTTTGCCAATTCCACAAGAACAGCCTTAGCGAAAGGATTCTTGAAGGGAAAGATGTAACTCTGTGAGATGAATTAACAGAACACAGAGCACTTTCTCAGAAAGCTTCTTTCCAGTTTTGAACGGAAGATATTTCCTTTTTCACCATAGCCCTCTATGGGCTTCCAAATATCCCTTTGCCAATTCCACAAGAACAGCCTTAGCGAAAGGCTTCTTGAAGGGAAAGATGTAACTCTGTGAGATGAATTAACAGAACACAGAGCAGTTTCTCAGAAAGTTTCTTTACCGTTTTGAACGGAAGATATTCCCTTTTTCACCATAGCCCTCTATGGGCTTCCAAATATCCCTTTGCCAATTCCACAAGAACAGCCTTAGCTAAAGGCTTCTTGAAGAGAAAGATGTAACTCTGTGAGATGAATTAACAGAACACAGAGCAGTTTCTCAGAAAGCTTCTTTCCAGTTTTGAACGGAAGATATTTCCTTTTTCACCATAGCCCTCTATGGGCTTCCAAATATCCCTTTGCCAATTCCACAAGAACAGCCTTAGCGAAAGGATTCTTGAAGGGAAAGATGTAACTCTGTGAGATGAATTAACAGAACACAGAGCACTTTCTCAGAAAGCTTCTTTCCAGTTTTGAACGGAAGATATTTCCTTTTTCACCATAGCCCTCTATGGGCTTCCAAATATCCCTTTGCCAATTCCACAAGAACAGCCTTAGCGAAAGGCTTCTTGAAGGGAAAGATGTAACTCTGTGGGATGAATTAACAGAACACAGAGCAGTTTTTCAGAAAGCTTCTTTCCAGTTTTGAACGGAAGATATTTCCTTTTTCACCATAGCCCTCTATGGGCTTCCAAATATCCCTTTGCCAATTCCACAAGAACAGCCTTAGCGAAAGGCTTCTTGAAGGGAAAGATGTAAATCTGTGAGATGAATTAACAGAACACAGAGCAGTTTCTCAGAAAGCCTCTTTCCAGTTTTGAACTGAAGATATTTCCTTTTTACCATAGCCCTCTATGGGCTTCCAAATATCCCTTTGCCAATTCCACAAACACAGACTTAGCGAAAGGCTTCTTGAAGGGAAAGGTGTAACTCTGTGAGATGACTTAACAGAACACAGAGCAGTTTCTCAGAAAGCTTCTTTCCAGTTTTGAACGGAAGATATTTCCTTTTTCACCATAGCCCTCTATGGGCTTCCAAATATCCCTTTGCCAATTAAACAAGAACAGCCTTAGGGAAAGGCTTCCTGAAGGGAAAGATGTAACTCTGTGAGATGAATTAACAGAACACAGAGCAGTTTCTCAGAAAGCTTCCTTCCAGTTTTGAACGGAAGATATTTCCTTTTTCACCATAGCCCTCTATGGGCTTTCAAATATCCCTTTGCCAATTCCAGAAGAACAGCCTTAGCGAAAGGCTTCTTGAAGGGAAAGATGTAACTCTGTGAGATGAATTCACAGAACACAGAGCAGTTTCTCAGAAAGCCTCTTTCCAGTTTTGAACGGAAGATAATTCCTTTTTCACCATAGCCCTCTAAGGGCTTCCAAATATCCCTTTGCCAATTTAACAAGAACAGCCTTATCGAAAGGCTTCTTGAAGGTAGAGATGTAACGCTGTGAGATGAAATAACAGAACACAGAGCAGTTTCTCAGAAAGCTTCTTTCCAGTTTTGAACGGAAGATATTTCCTCTTTCACCATAGCCCTCTATGGGCTTCCAAATATCCCTTTGCCAATTCCACAAGAACAGCCTTAGCGAAAGGCTTCTTCAAGGGAAAGATGTAAATCTGTGAGATGAATTAACAGAACACAGAGCAGTTTCTCAGAAAGCCTCTTTCCAATTTTGAACGGAAGATATTTCCTTTTTCACCATAGCCCTCTATGGGCTTCTAAATATCCCTTTGCCAATTCCACAAGAACAGCCTTAGCGAAAGGCTTCTTGAAGGGAAAGATGTAACTCTGTGAGATGAATTAACAGAACACAGAGCAGTTTCTCAGAAAGTTTCTTTACCGTTTTGAACGGAAGATATTTCCTTTTTCACCATAGCCCTCTATGGGCTTCCAAATATCCCTTTGCCAATTCCACAAGAACAGCCTTAGCTAAAGGCTTCTTGAAGGGAAAGATGTAACTCTGTGAGATGAATTAACAGAACACAGAGCAGTTTCTCAGAAAGCTTCTTTCCAGTTTTGAACGGAAGATATTTCCTTTTTCACCATAGCCCTCTATGGGCTTCCAAATATCCCTTTGCCAATTCCACAAGAACAGCCTTAGCGAAAGGATTCTTGAAGGGAAAGATGTAACTCTGTGAGATGAATTAACAGAACACAGAGCACTTTCTCAGAAAGCTTCTTTCCAGTTTTGAACGGAAGATATTTCCTTTTTCACCATAGCCCTCTATGGGCTTCCAAATATCCCTTTGCCAATTCCACAAGAACTGCCTTAGCGAAAGGCTTCTTGAAGGGAAAGATGTAACTCTGTGAGATGAATTAACAGAACACAGAGCAGTTTCTCAGAAAGCTTCTTTCCAGTTTTGAACGGAAGATATTTCCTTTTTCAGCATAGCCCTCTATGGGCTTCCAAATATCCCTTTGCCAATTAAACAAGAACAGCCTTAGGGAAAGGCTTCTTGAAGGGAAAGATGTAACTCTGTGAGATGAATTAACAGAACACAGAGCAGTTTCTCAGAAAGCTTCCTTCCAGTTTGGAACGGAAGATATTTCCTTTTTCACCATAGCCCTCTATGGGCTTCCAAATATCCCTTTGCCAATTCCAGAAGAACAGCCTTAGCGAAAGGCTTCTTGAAGGGAAAGATGTAACTCTGTGAGATGAATTCACAGAACACAGAGCAGTTTCTCAGAGCTTCTTTCCAGTTTTGAACGGAAGATATTTCCTTTTTCACCATAGCCCTCTATGGGCTTCCAAATATCCCTTTGCCAATTCCACAAGAACAGCCTTAGCGAAAGGCTTCTTGAAGGGAAAGATGTAAATCTGTGAGATGAATTAACAGAACACAGAGCAGTTTCTCAGAAAGCCTCTTTCCAGTTTTGAAGGGAAGATATTTCCTTTTTCACCATAGCCCTCTATGGGCTTCCAAATATCCCTTTGCCAATTCCACAAGAACAGCCTTAGCGAAAGGCTTCTGAAGGGAAAGATGTAACTCTGTGAGATGAATTCACAGAACACAGAGCAGTTTCTCAGAGCTTTTTCCGGTTTTGAACGGAAGATATTTCCTTTTTCACCATAGCCCTCTATGGGCTTCCAAATATCCCTTTGCCAATTCCACAAGAACAGCCTTAGCGAAAGGCTTCTTGAACGGAAAGATGTAACTCTGTGAGATGAATTAACAGAACACAGAGCAGTTTTTCAGAAAGCTTCTTTCCAGTTTTGAACGGAAGATATTTCCTTTTTCACCATAGCCCTCTATGGGCTTCCAAATATCACTTTGCCAATTCCAGAAGAACAGCCTTAGCGAAAGGCTTCTTGAAGGGAAAGATGTAAATCTGTGAGATGAATTAACAGAACACAGAGCAGTTTCTCAGAAAGCCTCTTTACAGTTTTGAACGGAAGATATTTCCTTTTTCACCATAGCGCTCTATGGGCTTCCAAATATCCCTTTGCCAATTCCACAAGAACAGCCTTAGCGAAAGGCTTCTTGAAGGGAAAGATGTAACTCTGTGAGATGAATTAACAGAACACAGAGCAGTTTCTCAGAAAGCTTCTTTCCAGTTTTGAACGGAAGATATTTCCTTTTTCACCATAGCCCTCTATGGGCTTCCAAATATCCCTTTGCCAATTAAACAAGAACAGCCTTAGGGAAAGGCTTCTTGAAGGGAAAGATGTAACTCTGTGAGATGAATTAACAGAACACAGAGCAGTTTCTCAGAAAGCTTCTTTCCAGTTTTGAACGGAAGATATTTCCTTTTTCACCATAGCCCTCTATGGGCTTCCAAATATCCCTTTGCCAACTCTACAAGAACAGCCTTAGCGAAAGGCTTCTTGAAGGGAAAGATGTAACACTGTGAGATGAATTCACAGAACACAGAGCAGTTTCTCAGAGCTTCTTTCCAGTTTTGAACGGAAGATATTTCCTTTTTCACCATAACCCTCTATGGGCTTCCAAATATCCCTTTGCCAATTCCACAAGAACAGCCTTAGCGAAAGGCCTCTGAAGGGAAGGATGTAACTCTATGGGATGAATTCAGAGAACACAGAGCAGTTTCTCAGAAAGCTTCTTTCCACTTTTGAAAGGAAGATATTTCTTTTTTCACCATAGCCATCTATGGGCTTCCAAATATCCCTTTGCCAATTCCACAAGAACAGCCTTAGCTAAAGGCTTCTTGAAGGGAAAGATGTAACTCTGTGAGATGAATTAACAGAACACAGAGCAGTTTCTCAGAAAGCTTCTTTCCAGTTTTGAACGGAAGATATTTCCTTTTTCACCATAGCCCTCTATGGGCTTCCAAATATCCCTTTGCCAATTCCACAAGAACAGCCTTAGCGAAAGGATTCTTGAAGGGAAAGATGTAACTCTGTGAGATGAATTAACAGAACACAGAGCACTTTCTCAGAAAGCTTCTTTCCAGTTTTGAACGGAAGATATTTCCTTTTTCACCATAGCCCTCTATGGGCTTCCAAATATCCCTTTGCCAATTCCACAAGAACAGCCTTAGCGAAAGGCTTCTTGAAGGGAAAGATGTAACTCTGTGAGATGAATTAACAGAACACAGAGCAGTTTCTCAGAAAGTTTCTTTACCGTTTTGAACGGAAGATATTCCCTTTTTCACCATAGCCCTCTATGGGCTTCCAAATATCCCTTTGCCAATTCCACAAGAACAGCCTTAGCTAAAGGCTTCTTGAAGAGAAAGATGTAACTCTGTGAGATGAATTAACAGAACACAGAGCAGTTTCTCAGAAAGCTTCTTTCCAGTTTTGAACGGAAGATATTTCCTTTTTCACCATAGCCCTCTATGGGCTTCCAAATATCCCTTTGCCAATTCCACAAGAACAGCCTTAGCGAAAGGATTCTTGAAGGGAAAGATGTAACTCTGTGAGATGAATTAACAGAACACAGAGCACTTTCTCAGAAAGCTTCTTTCCAGTTTTGAACGGAAGATATTTCCTTTTTCACCATAGCCCTCTATGGGCTTCCAAATATCCCTTTGCCAATTCCACAAGAACAGCCTTAGCGAAAGGCTTCTTGAAGGGAAAGATGTAACTCTGTGGGATGAATTAACAGAACACAGAGCAGTTTTTCAGAAAGCTTCTTTCCAGTTTTGAACGGAAGATATTTCCTTTTTCACCATAGCCCTCTATGGGCTTCCAAATATCCCTTTGCCAATTCCACAAGAACAGCCTTAGCGAAAGGCTTCTTGAAGGGAAAGATGTAAATCTGTGAGATGAATTAACAGAACACAGAGCAGTTTCTCAGAAAGCCTCTTTCCAGTTTTGAACTGAAGATATTTCCTTTTTACCATAGCCCTCTATGGGCTTCCAAATATCCCTTTGCCAATTCCACAAACACAGACTTAGCGAAAGGCTTCTTGAAGGGAAAGGTGTAACTCTGTGAGATGACTTAACAGAACACAGAGCAGTTTCTCAGAAAGCTTCTTTCCAGTTTTGAACGGAAGATATTTCCTTTTTCACCATAGCCCTCTATGGGCTTCCAAATATCCCTTTGCCAATTAAACAAGAACAGCCTTAGGGAAAGGCTTCCTGAAGGGAAAGATGTAACTCTGTGAGATGAATTAACAGAACACAGAGCAGTTTCTCAGAAAGCTTCCTTCCAGTTTTGAACGGAAGATATTTCCTTTTTCACCATAGCCCTCTATGGGCTTTCAAATATCCCTTTGCCAATTCCAGAAGAACAGCCTTAGCGAAAGGCTTCTTGAAGGGAAAGATGTAACTCTGTGAGATGAATTCACAGAACACAGAGCAGTTTCTCAGAGCTTCTTTCCAGTTTTGAAAGGAAGATATTTCCTTTTTCACCATAGCCCTCTATGGGCTTCCAAATATCCCTTTGCCAATTCCACAAGAACAGCCTTAGCGAAAGGCTTCTTGAAGGGAAAGATGGAAATCTGTGAGATGAATTAACAGAACACAGAGCAGTTTCTCAGAAAGCCTCTTTCCAGTTTTGAAGGGAAGATATTTCCTTTTTCACCATAGCCCTCTATGGGCTTCCAAATATCCCTTTGCCAATTCCACAAGAACAGCCTTAGCGAAAGGCTTCTGAAGGGAAAGATGTAACTCTGTGAGATGAATTAACAGAACACAGAGCAGTTTCTCAGAGCTTCTTTCCGGTTTTGAACGGAAGATATTTCCTCTTTCACCATAGCCCTCTATGGGCTTCCAAATATCCCTTTGCCAATTCCACAAGAACAGCCTTAGCGAAAGGCTTCTTGAAGGGAAAGATGTAAATCTGTGAGATGAATTAACAGAACACAGAGCAGTTTCTCAGAAAGCCTCTTTCCAATTTTGAACGGAAGATATTTCCTTTTTCACCATAGCCCTCTATGGGCTTCTAAATATCCCTTTGCCAATTCCACAAGAACAGCCTTAGCGAAAGGCTTCTTGAAGGGAAAGATGTAACTCTGTGAGATGAATTAACAGAACACAGAGCAGTTTCTCAGAAAGTTTCTTTATCGTTTTGAACGGAAGATATTTCCTTTTTCACCATAGCCCTCTATGGGCTTCCAAATATCCCTTTGCCAATTCCACAAGAACAGCCTTAGCTAAAGGCTTCTTGAAGGGAAAGATGTAACTCTGTGAGATGAATTAACAGAACACAGAGCAGTTTCTCAGAAAGCTTCTTTCCAGTTTTGAACGGAAGATATTTCCTTTTTCACCATAGCCCTCTATGGGCTTCCAAATATCCCTTTGCCAATTCCACAAGAACAGCCTTAGCGAAAGGATTCTTGAAGGGAAAGATGTAACTCTGTGAGATGAATTAACAGAACACAGAGCACTTTCTCAGAAAGCTTCTTTCCAGTTTTGAACGGAAGATATTTCCTTTTTCACCATAGCCCTCTATGGGCTTCCAAATATCCCTTTGCCAATTCCACAAGAACAGCCTTAGCGAAAGGCTTCTTGAAGGGAAAGATGTAACTCTGTGGGATGAATTAACAGAACACAGAGCAGTTTTTCAGAAAGCTTCTTTCCAGTTTTGAACGGAAGATATTTCCTTTTTCACCATAGCCCTCTATGGGCTTCCAAATATCCCTTTGCCAATTCCACAAGAACAGCCTTAGCGAAAGGCTTCTTGAAGGGAAAGATGTAAATCTGTGAGATGAATTAACAGAACACAGAGCAGTTTCTCAGAAAGCCTCTTTCCAGTTTTGAACTGAAGATATTTCCTTTTTACCATAGCCCTCTATGGGCTTCCAAATATCCCTTTGCCAATTCCACAAACACAGCCTTAGCGAAAGGCTTCTTGAAGGGAAAGGTGTAACTCTGTGAGATGAATTAACAGAACACAGAGCAGTTTCTCAGAAAGCTTCTTTCCAGTTTTGAACGGAAGATATTTCCTTTTTCACCATAGCCCTCTATGGGCTTCCAAATATCCCTTTGCCAATTAAACAAGAACAGCCTTAGGGAAAGGCTTCCTGAAGGGAAAGATGTAACTCTGTGAGATGAATTAACAGAACACAGAGCAGTTTCTCAGAAAGCTTCCTTCCAGTTTTGAACGGAAGATATTTCCTTTTTCACCATAGACCTCTATGGGCTTCCAAATATCCCTTTGCCAATTCCAGAAGAACAGCCTTAGCGAAAGGCTTCTTGAAGGGAAAGATGTAACTCTGTGAGATGAATTCACAGAACACAGAGCAGTTTCTCAGAGCTTCTTTCCAGTTTTGAACGGAAGATATTTCCTTTTTCACCATAGCCCTCTATGGGCTTCCAAATATCCCTTTGCCAATTCCACAAGAACAGCCTTAGCGAAAGGCTTCTTGAAGGGAAAGATGTAAATCTGTGAGATGAATTAACAGAACACAGAGCAGTTTCTCAGAAAGCCTCTTTCCAGTTTTGAAGGGAAGATATTTCCTTTTTCACCATAGCCCTCTATGGGCTTCCAAATATCCCTTTGCCAATTCCACAAGAACAGCCTTAGCGAAAGGCTTCTGAAGGGAAAGATGTAACTCTGTGAGATGAATTCACAGAACACAGAGCAGTTTCTCAGAGCTTTTTCCGGTTTTGAACGGAAGATATTTCCTTTTTCACCATAGCCCTCTATGGGCTTCCAAATATCCCTTTGCCAATTCCACAAGAACAGCCTTAGCGAAAGGCTTCTTGAACGGAAAGATGTAACTCTGTGAGATGAATTAACAGAACACAGAGCAGTTTTTCAGAAAGCTTCTTTCCAGTTTTGAACGGAAGATATTTCCTTTTTCACCATAGCCCTCTATGGGCTTCCAAATATCACTTTGCCAATTCCAGAAGAACAGCCTTAGCGAAAGGCTTCTTGAAGGGAAAGATGTAAATCTGTGAGATGAATTAACAGAACACAGAGCAGTTTCTCAGAAAGCCTCTTTACAGTTTTGAACGGAAGATATTTCCTTTTTCACCATAGCGCTCTATGGGCTTCCAAATATCCCTTTGCCAATTCCACAAGAACAGCCTTAGCGAAAGGCTTCTTGAAGGGAAAGATGTAACTCTGTGAGATGAATTAACAGAACACAGAGCAGTTTCTCAGAAAGCTTCTTTCCAGTTTTGAACGGAAGATATTTCCTTTTTCACCATAGCCCTCTATGGGCTTCCAAATATCCCTTTGCCAATTAAACAAGAACAGCCTTAGGGAAAGGCTTCTTGAAGGGAAAGATGTAACTCTGTGAGATGAATTAACAGAACACAGAGCAGTTTCTCAGAAAGCTTCTTTCCAGTTTTGAACGGAAGATATTTCCTTTTTCACCATAGCCCTCTATGGGCTTCCAAATATCCCTTTGCCAATTCTACAAGAACAGCCTTAGCGAAAGGCTTCTTGAAGGGAAAGATGTAACTCTGTGAGATGAATTCACAGAACACAGAGCAGTTTCTCAGAGCTTCTTTCCAGTTTTGAACGGAAGATATTTCCTTTTTCACCATAACCCTCTATGGGCTTCCAAATATCCCTTTGCCAATTCCACAAGAACAGCCTTAGCGAAAGGCCTCTGAAGGGAAAGATGTAACACTATGGGATGAATTCAGAGAACACAGAGCAGTTTCTCAGAAAGCTTCTTTCCACTTTTGAAAGGAAGATATTTCTTTTTTCACCATAGCCATCTATGGGCTTCCAAATATCCCTTTGCCAATTCCACAAGAACAGCCTTAGCTAAAGGCTTCTTGAAGGGAAAGATGTAACTCTGTGAGATGAATTAACAGAACACAGAGCAGTTTCTCAGAAAGCTTCTTTCCAGTTTTGAACGGAAGATATTTCCTTTTTCACCATAGCCCTCTATGGGCTTCCAAATATCCCTTTGCCAATTCCACAAGAACAGCCTTAGCGAAAGGATTCTTGAAGGGAAAGATGTAACTCTGTGAGATGAATTAACAGAACACAGAGCACTTTCTCAGAAAGCTTCTTTCCAGTTTTGAACGGAAGATATTTCCTTTTTCACCATAGCCCTCTATGGGCTTCCAAATATCCCTTTGCCAATTCCACAAGAACAGCCTTAGCGAAAGGCTTCTTGAAGGGAAAGATGTAACTCTGTGAGATGAATTAACAGAACACAGAGCAGTTTCTCAGAAAGTTTCTTTACCGTTTTGAACGGAAGATATTTCCTTTTTCACCATAGCCCTCTATGGGCTTCCAAATATCCCTTTGCCAATTCCACAAGAACAGCCTTAGCTAAAGGCTTCTTGAAGAGAAAGATGTAACTCTGTGAGATGAATTAACAGAACACAGAGCAGTTTCTCAGAAAGCTTCTTTCCAGTTTTGAACGGAAGATATTTCCTTTTTCACCATAGCCCTCTATGGGCTTCCAAATATCCCTTTGCCAATTCCACAAGAACAGCCTTAGCGAAAGGATTCTTGAAGGGAAAGATGTAACTCTGTGAGATGAATTAACAGAACACAGAGCACTTTCTCAGAAAGCTTCTTTCCAGTTTTGAACGGAAGATATTTCCTTTTTCACCATAGCCCTCTATGGGCTTCCAAATATCCCTTTGCCAATTCCACAAGAACAGCCTTAGCGAAAGGCTTCTTGAAGGGAAAGATGTAACTCTGTGGGATGAATTAACAGAACACAGAGCAGTTTTTCAGAAAGCTTCTTTCCAGTTTTGAACGGAAGATATTTCCTTTTTCACCATAGCCCTCTATGGGCTTCCAAATATCCCTTTGCCAATTCCACAAGAACAGCCTTAGCGAAAGGCTTCTTGAAGGGAAAGATGTAACTCTGTGAGAGGAATTAACAGAACACAGAGCAGTTTCTCAGAAAGCCTCTTTCCAGTTTTGAACTGAAGATATTTCCTTTTTACCATAGCCCTCTATGGGCTTCCAAATATCCCTTTGCCAATTCCACAAACACAGACTTAGCGAAAGGCTTCTTGAAGGGAAAGGTGTAACTCTGTGAGATGACTTAACAGAACACAGAGCAGTTTCTCAGAAAGCTTCTTTCCAGTTTTGAACGGAAGATATTTCCTTTTTCACCATAGCCCTCTATGGGCTTCCAAATATCCCTTTGCCAATTAAACAAGAACAGCCTTAGGGAAAGGCTTCCTGAAGGGAAAGATGTAACTCTGTGAGATGAATTAACAGAACACAGAGCAGTTTCTCAGAAAGCTTCCTTCCAGTTTTGAACGGAAGATATTTCCTTTTTCACCATAGCCCTCTATGGGCTTTCAAATATCCCTTTGCCAATTCCAGAAGAACAGCCTTAGCGAAAGGCTTCTTGAAGGGAAAGATGTAACTCTGTGAGATGAATTCACAGAACACAGAGCAGTTTCTCAGAGCTTCTTTCCAGTTTTGAAAGGAAGATATTTCCTTTTTCACCATAGCCCTCTATGGGCTTCCAAATATCCCTTTGCCAATTCCACAAGAACAGCCTTAGCGAAAGGCTTCTTGAAGGGAAAGATGGAAATCTGTGAGATGAATTAACAGAACACAGAGCAGTTTCTCAGAAAGCCTCTTTCCAGTTTTGAAGGGAAGATATTTCCTTTTTCACCATAGCCCTCTATGGGCTTCCAAATATCCCTTTGCCAATTCCACAAGAACAGCCTTAGCGAAAGGCTTCTGAAGGGAAAGATGTAACTCTGTGAGATGAATTAACAGAACACAGAGCAGTTTCTCAGAGCTTCTTTCCGGTTTTGAACGGAAGATATTTCCTCTTTCACCATAGCCCTCTATGGGCTTCCAAATATCCCTTTGCCAATTCCACAAGAACAGCCTTAGCGAAAGGCTTCTTGAAGGGAAAGATGTAAATCTGTGAGATGAATTAACAGAACACAGAGCAGTTTCTCAGAAAGCCTCTTTCCAATTTTGAACGGAAGATATTTCCTTTTTCACCATAGCCCTCTATGGGCTTCTAAATATCCCTTTGCCAATTCCACAAGAAGAGCCTTAGCGAAAGGCTTCTTGAAGGGAAAGATGTAACTCTGTGAGATGAATTAACAGAACACAGAGCAGTTTCTCAGAAAGTTTCTTTATCGTTTTGAACGGAAGATATTTCCTTTTTCACCATAGCCCTCTATGGGCTTCCAAATATCCCTTTGCCAATTCCACAAGAACAGCCTTAGCTAAAGGCTTCTTGAAGGGAAAGATGTAACTCTGTGAGATGAATTAACAGAACACAGAGCAGTTTCTCAGAAAGCTTCTTTCCAGTTTTGAACGGAAGATATTTCCTTTTTCACCATAGCCCTCTATGGGCTTCCAAATATCCCTTTGCCAATTCCACAAGAACAGCCTTAGCGAAAGGATTCTTGAAGGGAAAGATGTAACTCTGTGAGATGAATTAACAGAACACAGAGCACTTTCTCAGAAAGCTTCTTTCCAGTTTTGAACGGAAGATATTTCCTTTTTCACCATAGCCCTCTATGGGCTTCCAAATATCCCTTTGCCAATTCCACAAGAACAGCCTTAGCGAAAGGCTTCTTGAAGGGAAAGATGTAACTCTGTGGGATGAATTAACAGAACACAGAGCAGTTTTTCAGAAAGCTTCTTTCCAGTTTTGAACGGAAGATATTTCCTTTTTCACCATAGCCCTCTATGGGCTTCCAAATATCCCTTTGCCAATTCCACAAGAACAGCCTTAGCGAAAGGCTTCTTGAAGGGAAAGATGTAAATCTGTGAGATGAATTAACAGAACACAGAGCAGTTTCTCAGAAAGCCTCTTTCCAGTTTTGAACTGAAGATATTTCCTTTTTACCATAGCCCTCTATGGGCTTCCAAATATCCCTTTGCCAATTCCACAAACACAGCCTTAGCGAAAGGCTTCTTGAAGGGAAAGGTGTAACTCTGTGAGATGAATTAACAGAACACAGAGCAGTTTCTCAGAAAGCTTCTTTCCAGTTTTGAACGGAAGATATTTCCTTTTTCACCATAGCCCTCTATGGGCTTCCAAATATCCCTTTGCCAATTAAACAAGAACAGCCTTAGGGAAAGGCTTCCTGAAGGGAAAGATGTAACTCTGTGAGATGAGTTAACAGAACACAGAGCAGTTTCTCAGAAAGCTTCCTTCCAGTTTTGAACGGAAGATATTTCCTTTTTCACCATAGACCTCTATGGGCTTCCAAATATCCCTTTGCCAATTCCAGAAGAACAGCCTTAGCGAAAGGCTTCTTGAAGGGAAAGATGTAACTCTGTGAGATGAATTCACAGAACACAGAGCAGTTTCTCAGAGCTTCTTTCCAGTTTTGAACGGAAGATATTTCCTTTTTCACCATAGCCCTCTATGGGCTTCCAAATATCCCTTTGCCAATTCCACAAGAACAGCCTTAGCGAAAGGCTTCTTGAAGGGAAAG